>NC_141606.1:19816242-20139992 GCF_047967505.1 Dipteris shenzhenensis
TGAGAACAATGTTAACACCATATGTCCAAAATTAAAAAAACCAAAAGTCTTCCCAATGAAGATTCGACAAGAAATTGGCATCAAGAAAAATGAGATCATGAATAAATCTTTATTCGCTCTCTAGTACTCATCCTCATATCCTCAAAGTTTATGGTTGGTGACCTTGTTCTATACACACACTATGAATTGCATGCATGTTGTATGTTATAACTTGATTGCTCTCATGTGGATGCAAGGAATCAATCCATATGTTTGTGAAAAACTTAAACTAAAACTCCACATTAGTGTACCTTTTAACTTGGTATTTGAAAGTTTCTTAAGACATTGAGATGATAGGCTATTTTTTATGGTTGCAAGGACTTGGGTTACTAGGATATGTAGAACTGTCATGGGATTAGTAGTTTGAGAATAAATAAATATTCTCTAATAAATTGAAGGCATTGCAACCATTAAAGGTAAAAACTATCCCCAGAGTATTCATCACAAAGAATTTTTAATCTTGGTTTTTCAAGAGTAAAGGTGCGAAAAATGCTTGGATGAGATTGTGATAGTAGAATTAGGTAGGGCAAAGCATCTCACAAATACTATGTCATTTACATTCACAATTTCACATCTACATCACAAATTCATTGGTAGAATAACTCTACCAACATGGATAAGCAAGGCAACTCACATTCCCACCATCCCTGTGGACGTTAATGAGCCAATGTCATTCCTGACATCCATGTTGACATTAGCAAGACAGTGTCAAACCAACTACCTTAATGATCAACGTTATGCATGTAGATAGGTCATGCACACAATCATTGGCATCATGATATGAAAGCAAGAAGATAGATGACAAGATCAATGCATACCCCAATTGATGTCCAAATATTATGTTTACTTCAGTATTATAGATTATGAGACGCAGCCCAGCAAGAAAAAGCATCTTAAACCTGCCCTGAGGAATAACCACAAAAAGGTTAATGCATACCCCAATTGATGTCCAAATATTATGTTTACTTCAGTGTTATAGATTATGAGACGGAGCCCAGCAAGAAAAAGCATCTTAAACCTGCCCTGAGGAATGACCACAAAAAGGTTAGAAACAAGGCAAGACAAAGCCACATTGACCACTTTTGACGAAACATTAACCAAGAAAAATTGCTATATTGCTTGAAAGAACCAAATCAAGTTCTCAATGCATTCTCCAATTGATGTCCAAGTATTATATTTACTTGAGTGTTATAGATTATGAGAGAGCCCAACAAGCAAAAACATTTTAAACCTTCGGAGTTAGAAGAGAAAACCTTCCCTCAAGAATAACCACGAGGCTAGAAGCAAAGCAACACAAAGCCACATGAACCACTTTTGATGAAAAATGGCTATGCTGCTCGAAAGAACCGAAACAATTCAAAACGCACATCACACTTGTTATTGTCGTTCTCAAAGACCCTCCCATCTTAGATTCACTAGTGTTTAAAAAAAAAGATACGCTGTAGTAAAGATATACCTTCATAGAACTAAAATATATCCAATCTCTCAAAGTAGTCATAGAACTACAACATATTTAATCTCTCAAATTAGAATTTTTATAACACAAGCGAAAAGAAGAAAGGATGACAAGGAGTTTGTACCTGACTTTCAAACAAAATGAGATAAATAAGTAACTTGAAATCAAAAAAAGTCATGTGATTTTATTTCACAAAAAACTTTCAATGCAAATCTTTCCAAATGTGAATGTATCATACAATCACAGGAGCCAAATGCTTCTAGGGTTAGAAGAGTCGTCCTTCTCCCTGCGAGCAGAAGCAATTCTTGCTCCTACTTTCAACATACAAGAATTATTTGACAGCATTAGATTTCACAACAAGCATGGGTAAAGAATTGATGTGAAGAATCATGGACAGTGACTGTCCATCATCTTCTCATAAACCCAGTCATTGCTGTGCTGCCCAATAGATTTCAGCCTTAGAAGCAAGCAAAGGTCCATCAGCTTCTACAAGGATGTGCTGTTCCACTGCCTTTAATCTGGCGAGTGTTGTAGGACTTGCAATTCAGACATTTTCTTGCTACAACATGAAACTGCACTTCTGAATTTGCACCACAATCATTACAAAGAATCCAGACCTGCATAAGCAAACAACACCGAATTAATTAAGGTTTTCGAGAAGGCACCAATGATTGAATACTTTCAAGATTGTCAACTAATACAACATTGGACTAATAAACTAGCAGCAGTTTACCATCTTGTTTTGATAAGGCTCCGGCATAGGTGTGGCGGCAACCTGTGAAATAGGCAATAGGAAAAATGAAAAATGGTGTCCATCAGCATTTAGTAGGAAATGTGTGTTGATATTAGGGCGAAAGGAAATTGGCAAGTGCAGGACTTACCTCCTCATCTAATTTCTCCCATACTCTCGTCATGTCACAAATCGATTTAGAGCACACAGGACATGCAAACCTGTACAGAAAACACCAGCAGTGAGATACTGTGCACATGAATTGGTCAGACCATATTGCTTTCAGATATTCAAATATATATATATATATATATATATATACATATATATCTCTGTGTGTGTGTGTGTGTGTGTGTGTGTATGATAGATGAATCCAGGAATATGCCCAAACTCATCCTTTAAAAACACAACACAGCGTGCAGTTTCAATATCATGATAGTCATTCATAAGGTTGAAACCATAAACTCCAATACGCAGCAGGGACTAGCTACTATGACATCCCCACTACCGTCCTCAGCACCCAACAGTGGGTGTAGACCATAGCATATGTTATACAAATCGACACACCCACACATACTTGAGCATCCATTTATTCGTACTGAGTTTCTAACAACACTCCGGAGGTGAAGGGCAGACTCAGCCGTGACAAAGGCAAGCAAAAAAGGAGAAGGCTAATAAAAGAGAAGTCCACATTCTCTTCATTTAAGCTACGACTGCTTGTGAAGACTACACAATTTCATTTTAGCCTCTCCCAAACGAGCATCTGACATCTAGCTCATTCTTAAGATAGATATAATTTATCATAATATCAGCAGGACGCAACATGGACGAAAACTGCATGAGGTGAAATTTGCATGTCCGCCAATACAGCAAAAACATATATCTAGACGAATCCAGGAAAATGCTCAAACTCATCTTTGAAAAACACAACACAGTGTGCAGTTTCAATCACACGATAGTCATTCATAAGGTTGAAACCAAAAACTCCATCACGCATAGCAGGGACTAGCTACTATAGCAACCCCATTGACGTCATCACCATAGCATAAACCTATGCTCTCACATATACAAATCCACACCCCTACTCTCTCTTCATTCAAGCATCCACACACCTACACTCTCTTCATTCAAGCTACAAGTGCTTGTGAAGATTATACAATTTCATTTTAATCTCTGCCAAACGAGCATCTGACATCTAGCTCATTGGTCAACATACCACTTAAGATAGATAGAATTTATCGCAATATCAGCAGGCTGCAACATGGGCGAAAACTTCAGAAGGTGAAATGCTAATACGGCAAAAACATATATCTAGATGAATCCAGGAACATGCCCAAACTCATCCTTTAAAAACACAACACAGTGTGCAGTTTTAATCTCATGATAGTCATTCATAAAGTTAAAACCATAAACTCCATCAAACTCCATCACATATAGCAAGGACTAGCTACTACGAAATCCCCACTGGGGTTCTCAGCACCCAACAGTGGATGTAGACCATAGCTTAAACATATGCTCTCACATATCCAAATCCACACCCCCACACATACTTGAGCATCCATTTATACAAAGGCTAGCACAAGGAGAAGGCTCATAGAAAAGAAGTCCACATTCTCTTCATTAAAGCTACGATTTCTTGTGAAGACTTTATGATTTCAATGATATGACTGGTAATATACACTTTTGTGCCATCCCTAGACCAAGTAATCAAACCGCTAATTTGGCAATTGCATTATTCAATGCCTTGTACCAATCACCCCATCGGGAAAGTCCTCTATAAGTACACAGAAAAATTGTACTTACTGGAAATGAAGCTGCATCTCCTTCAGACATTCCATATGTATAGTATGGCCACATGGCATCACACTAATGTCCTTCGTTGATTCAAACAAGAACTGTAAGCATCAGCAAAACAACAAGAATCAGGCCAAACAACTCATATCAGCAAGATTGTCAGCTTCACACACATGCACCCTTTACTATAGCTGAGCTCATTACTACAATCATGATACAAGAGCTAATTTCCATTTTAAATACAAACCTCGAAACAAACAGGACAGTTGTGATGCATGGCCCTTTCCACACACGGATGTTTATCTCTCAGCATATTTGCATAGCAGCAGCCTGTAAAGAAACATATGTCAATTCTGTACATTGCTACTGACAAAACTTCAGAGGAACAACAGGGGAAAAGAATCCACCACTTCCACCACAACCACCTCGAATTCATATTACACATGGGTAATAATAAAGACTAGCACAGAGATTGTGGTAGAAAGACTAGCACAGAGATTGCATACCACATCGATCGCAATGGAAAAAGTTATCATGGCCACCAGTTCTGTTCAAAAGAGGAGAGAACAGAAGAGTGTTCAGAAAATTAAGGCCAGAACCAACAAAGATTGGAAGCCATGTATGCACAGCATAGATGAGCACAAACAAAGATTCTGCAAATCAAATATCGCAAGAATTGTTATACCTGCAAATCCCACACCCATCACAGTGATACTGCTTCTTGGTGACCTGAATACAATTTCATTCAAAAACCAGGACTGAGAAACCATAGTTCCTTACTGACTCACGAGACACGCTCTACTACACTTGCATAACCTTTTATATAGATTTGAAATATCTTAAAACACGTATTGAAAAGAAAAAGATTTAATTAAGGCCAATTGACTTACATCATCGTCCCAGAATTTGCATTTAACACAAAAGTATTCTCCCATCCGCACCCCACAATGAATGCAAATCTGTCCAGCCTGCAATCAAATCCCAAGAACAGAGGTCAAGAGGACAAGATATGCGAGCTAAAGGAACCGCTCCCGTTTGTTCAGACGTTTCAAAAACCAATCCAAAATGAATTATACCTCTTGCTCCACATTGCACAGCGAACAGATGACCTGCATGACAAGATCTAATGAGCAAAGATCCGACCCAAACTACACTGTAAGAGCAGGTTAAGTTTGGCAACGTAAATGAAAAAGCTTACCTTTTCCACCTCATGCCGTGGAAGATCATGCCTATCCTTAGTATCGGCATCCACTACATTCTGATGAGGGGGGGGGGGGGGGGGGAAACACTCGTCAAATGACTAGAAATATACCTACGTGGTTTAAAATGAGACTTTGACATGGCAAGAATTAATGTTCTATTACACCTAACATCTTGGCAAAGAGCATCCCATACCTTTGCTTCATTATGGCAATGGCGACAATCAAATATCTCATTGCAACAAGGAGCTCGGATTCTGCATCTTCGCCTGTAATGTACACACCTGCGTAAAAGAAAACCCACAAAGTTGCCTGACACATATAAGATTTTCCCAGGTCCCCTTCGTATCAAAATAAGGAACCCAATACGTAGCATTCCGGCTAAGTCGAGTGCATACCCATACTGCAAGCCGCCTGCGTCAAGCCTTGCCAACGTTTTGTCACCGTCGTTCATTCCCAATATGGAATGAACCTGTTCTGATTCAATTGAGTGATCCAAATCTGGGTCCATATCGTGTTCATCGTCTCTCTCTGTTCCAAGAGAGTTATCTGAGTCCTGCGACGACTCGTAACCACCACAGGAAACGCCATCGAATGAGCTAGAGTCGAACGCCTCAATGCCTTCCGCTGCAACCACACGGGATGCGGCCTCGCTGGTTTCAGCCATGAGAACCTGACTGGAGGAAGAGCTTGTGGTCATTCCTTCTCGATGCGGGTTCCGAATATGAAAATTCAGACAACCTACTCAGCAAAAAGGGATCCTCCTGTCAAGAAGTAAGGGGAGATCAATACCCTCGTCGTCACGAAGACGAAAACCAAGGTTCAATGGGTCCTTCAATCAAGGAAACAGACGCACAGAAACAGCAGCAATCAGTTAGTCACACAAAACAATCCTGCACACAAAGTCCTGATCCATGTCTCGCTTCCTGCAAAACATTGCATCTTTATACTCTGCAAACAGAGTTTCTCATCACAATCTTGCTGGTATGATCGTAGTGTCCCACATCTGACTGCCGTTTCTCGCAATGACTTGAATACACAAGTTTTCCGGAAGGTTTTCTGAATGACCCTAGTGACGAGGCTTGGACAACGGAGAATTCGGAAGCCATTCCTGCGACTACAAGGGTGCCAAAACAATGGACTAAAGGCTCTCTGAGGACTGGGAAGCATCGACGAAAAGCGGCAGCACGGATGCCATGCAGACGCTTCTGCTGCGTTCTTCATGACTGGGACAAGACGAATCATCTTTAAGCTTGGCCACAAGCTGAGAAGAGGAAGCTGAAACGCCGGTCTGGTGAGCTCGACATACGACATGACCTGAAAGAAGGAAAGGGGGGTCGAGGGAAAGGGGTTGTGGAGGAACCCTTTGCAGCAGTAGCAGAATCTATCCACCACAGCAAGTCCGAAGGAGCAAGGTATCCTCGGACAAACCTTCGTCCTATCACCACTTACAGAGTAAACCAAGGGAGGGCACTTATTAACAACGGACACCGGGCAACCACCTTCTCGCCCAGGAGGAAGAAAAACGGAGGAGGTCGATGGGGAGTTTCAATGGAAATTGGAGCAGCGACGTTGGGGAGAGCAGAAAAGGTCGGAATGTGAGCAGTGATCGGAGAGGCGAGGAGCAAAGACGAATGGAACTGAAGAATGAGGAGAGGGTGGCGATGGCGAGGGAGCTAAGAAATGGAGAAGAAAGGTCGAGGAAAGACGTGTGGCACGGCTATGGCGGAGATGGCATCAGCAGCTGATTGAGGTGAAGAAAATATCTGCCAAGATGCCGTGGAAAAGATGATGATGAAGATGAAAATGATGAATTAACGCCCGTTAATCGCCCACAAATGCGCCCACAAAATCGCACAAAACCGCTCTCAAAACCGACGAAAACCGCCCTCAAATCGCCCAAAACCGCCCACAAATCGCCCAAAGCCGTCCACTAATCGCCCACAATATTGCCCACAAATCGCCCAAAACCGCCCACTACAAACCGCCTTCAAATCGCCGCCCAGACTCGCCCAAAACCGCCCAAATCACCCACAAACCGCCCTCCAATCGCCCAGAACCGCCCCCAAACCACCCACTTCCCCCCACGAATCGCCCACTAGTCCCCCAAAACAGGCCCCAAATCGCCCATAAATCGCCCAAAACCGCCCAAAACCGCCCACCTTCTCGCCCATCACCGCCTCCCCCTTAATCCCCTTTCGACTTTTCCCGATTCCCCTCCCCTTGCTTGCGTGGATTTCTACACCTAGCTCCGCCGTTGATCGCCCTGCTCACGTGGCACCACCCCCACACGCAGATTCGCCACCCGCCCTCTGTTCACATGGTGCACGATAATCTTTCACAAGCTGGACTTTTCTCTGCTCTGCTGACTCGGCACGCTGTCTGTTCGCTGTAAAGGGTTCCTGCAACGCTTTTCCGCACTCTGCGATTTTGCAGAACGGTGTCGCGGTGATGCAAAACTACTGCTTTACGTTTAGTGGGTGCCACTGGTTTAAATTTTTGCGCACACACGCAATGTCACACATCGCCAAATTCAAAGTGTCGATTGACAGAATTATGCCGTCGGACGCCTCGCAATCGCGGAACAGGAGGCGTAGGAGTCGAAAGGACAGATAGTTTGCATGGGAAGAAGGGCATGGCGACAGCGGAGCTGCCGACGGCGCTAAAGATCTGAGCAAAACTGCTGCGCGGCGCGCGCTACTCGCATCAATAGACTATCAGCCAACCAGGTGTCGGTGAACGAGGTCGGGCTCCTACCATGGAAGGTCGGTCGAATCTGAACGAGGCATGGACTGCTGCTATTGCTGTGAATTCAACACCAGCTCCAATCGCTCTGATCGACTACGTTGCCTCCACGCAAGTATCTGTCCTGGCACCAGCTCCAATCGCTCTGATCGACTACGTTCCCTCCACGCAAGTATCTGTCCTGGCCTCCGAGTCTAGCAAGAAGGCTGCACAGAGAAAAGGAACTGCATCGGAAACTGGATCGACAACTGCTCAACAGAAGAAGAAGACGGCTGATGGTTACCTGGACAAAACCAAATGGAAAGAGTGGGAGATGCTGTGCAGGAAGAAGTTCGACATCATGTTGAAGGAGAAGGGCATACATGCGCGTGTTCAAGACCGGTGGAGCAAAACGTCTGAGATGTGCATGGCCAGGAACGTCATGCGAACAGGGAAGCAATGTAGAGACAAATGGGAGAAGCTGTCCGGCCTTTGGAATAAAATTTACGATTTCGAGAGAAGGCACAAATCGGGAGCATCGATGTACTTTGAGATGGATGCTGAGGAGAAGACTCAACACCGACTACCAACAGAGAACTTCTCCTTCACGCCCGTTCACGGTGTAAACGAAGATGGTGGACTTGTTTGGGTTGGATCGACAGATAAACCCAGGAGACGCACCCTCTTTGTTTCAGGATATTGCAGCACCCTCTCACATTCCACGACATAAATGAAATCCTTGTCTTTCTTCCATTTCTCTTACCCTTCTCAATTGGTGAGTGCCTTGTAAGCATCCTTAATAAAATTGAATCTATTCTCTCTCGACCCTCTCACCACGTCTTTGATTCGTTTTGAGAAACTTTTCTCAGGGGTCGCCACCTTATCGTGCGCAGCGTCAGTCTGTGATGGCTTGGGATCCACCTCTTCGAGCATTCTTTTTCTGAAGTTGGCTTTCGGCATCTCTTTGTCCCTGACTTCACCATTGTTGAGGGGTGGATGCAAGCACTTCTTGAGGGGGAGGGCCTTCTGTCGAAACTTCCTGTCTGGCTTTACCTATCTTCCCCACCACCTTCCATTGCTCCGACGGAACCTGTGATGGCACACGGTCCTTCGGGGAATCTCCACACATTGCAGTCACAAGACAGCTCATGCATGCAATTCTTCTCAGGATCAATCGAGGGCTCATGCAAACCGATATGTTCCAGGTCCGGTGTTGATTCCTTCTCGTTATCCTCGCCCTTCCTCTCCTGAGTTTTCCTATCAGCTGTGACAAGTAACCTGACTCGTCTACGACGGGCTAGCGACCCGCTCCGTCGGGTCTCAAGATGCTAAAATGTCTGAAACCAACAATATAACAAAAGAAACATTTAAATGCAAGCAACATACTCTAACAAAAAAAAATCTCTATGACATAGTACTTCAAAATATTACATCCGAAAGTGAAGCCACAGAACTCATTGATATGTCCAAATACACATCCGCAAACAAAGTCATAACTGGACATACAAAATCCACAATAGATGCACAAACATCCCTAAAGGGGAAAGTCTGCGGCCATGTACTATATAGGGAAAAGCCTGTGCCAGCCATGTACTCCACATCCGCCACGTCAAAAAAAAATTCTCTATGATATAGTACTTTAAAATATCACATCCAAAAGTGCAGTCACATGTCTGAATATGCAATAGCTACATCAAAGAACTGATTGATATATCCAAATACACATCCGCAAATAAAGTCATAACTGAACATACAAAATCTACAATAGACACACAAACATCCCTAAGGGAAAAGTCTGTGGCCATGTACTGCAGGGAAAAGCTTGCGATGGCCATTCACTTCACGTCCACCACATCCGCTGCATCCACCGTAGCTACGAACATACAACGGAGTACCAATAATCGTATTTGGACCAGCATCACATAGACAGATAATTTAGGAACTATAATTATTGAGCCATAAAACTTTTATACATGTATGTTGGTAAAACCCAACTCATTCTTTAGAGTACTTACTCAGACACAAAGGGCTATCAATAATGCTCACAAAGGTGTACGTGTAGTCCCCATTTTGCCCTTGATAGAATATTCGTGTCCGCACACATTCATAGTATCCCAGCCAGTGAATAGTGATGGTCTATGGTCCATCATCCCTATGAAGCCGGCAAGCCAGGACATCATAATATCCCAAATGGACTCGTCCATCCAAAGGATTGTGGATGTCAAGATTCATTAGAAACCTTGAATCAGGAACAATCCTAAAAGACAAACAATAGCATGTTTTCCCACTCACATATATTCCAAAAATAAAGCAACAAACAATGTACACGGTTCTTACCCAAGGTAGCTCTCCAGCTCAAGTAAATCCAACAATAGTTGCGCGCTCTCCAGAGATACCCAACACACAGGATCTGCAATTTTCTAAAAGTGAGTGACTATACTATTAAACATGTCAACATAAAACGTGGTTGTCAAGCAACTATGTACCTTGCACCTGCGCTCTTGTTTCGGTGACAAATGTGAACTGCCTAGACATCCTATCGCATTGCAAAAAAAAGAATGCACGTGTCAATCTACATATATTGGAAAAAAATAATAGGCTTTGAAGAGAAAATAGCCTGTAGTGTATTGCAAACCCATAACTCAAATGAAAAATGAAATCCAAACATTATCAAGGACTCAGTCATGAAATATTACATCTCACTTCATATTTGTATAAATAACCAACATTCCCAAAGACCTATGATAGTTGGAATATTGAAAGAACTTAAAAAAAGCTATACAAAGATTACCGAAATGAAGATTTACCACCCAATAAAGTTTGAGGAGGGCTTGAAAGAGCAATTTCATACTCCTAGGCTCTTGCTGTTGCCAATTGCAAAACTTTCTTGTACACAACATTTTTGGTAGAAGTATTATCCATCTCCTCGCCCTTGGCATCAGACGCACTCTGCGAAATGAAAACCTTAGCAGCGTTTGATGCTCGGATACGTGAAAATGCCACGTATAGTTGGCCATGACTGAATACCGGATTGATTGTCTTATTGACAATCAATGTTTGGCTTGTGACTTATTGATTGTCATGCCAAATGCCAATCGGATAGGAAATTGCTGTCTCCTCATGTCGAATGGAAGTTTAAGGTTGGTTGGAATGAATGTTATCCTTCGAATAAACGTTCTATTACTAGCATTGGTACCAGTAATGATTTCAACTTCTAACACTTTCGTGTGAAACTCTTTTCAAATACACATCCGCAAACAAAGTCATAACTGAACATACAAAATCTACAATAGACACACAAACATCCCTAAAGGGAAAAGTCTGCGGCCATGTAATATAGGGAAAAGCCTGCATCGACCATGTACTCCACATCTGCCACATCCAAAAAAAAAATTCTCTATGACAAAGTACTTCAAAATATCACATCCAAAAGTGCAGTCACATGTCTGAACATGCAATAGCTACATCAAAGAACTCATTGATATATCCAAATACACAGCCACAAATAAAGTCATAACTGAACATACAAAATCTACAATAGACACACAAACATCCCTAAGGGAAAAGTCTATGGCCATGTACTGTAGGGAAAAGCCTCCAACGGCCATTCACTCCACGTCCACCATGTCCGCCGCGTCCACTACGAGTACGAACATACAACGGAGTACCAACAATTGTATCTAGACTAGCATCATATAGAAAGATAATTTAGGGACTATAATTATTGAGCCATAAAACTTTTATACATTTATGTTTATAAAACCCAACTCATTCTTTAGAGTACTTACTCAGACGCAAAGGGCTATCAACAACGTTGACAAAGGTGTACGTGTAGTTCCCATTTTGCCCTCGATAGAAAATTCGTGTCCACACACATTCATAGTATCCCAGCCAGCAAACAGTGATGGTCTCTGGTCCATCATCCCTATGAAGCCGGCAAGCCAGGACAGCGTAATATCCCAAATGGACTCGTCCTTCCAAAGGATTGTGGATGTGGAGATTCATTAGAAACCTTGAATTAGGAACAGTCCTAAAAGACAAACAATAGCATGTTTTCCCACTCACATATAATCCAAAAAAACCTTTTGTTTTAACAAAAATAAAGCAACGTTTTAAACAATGTACGTAGTTCTTACCCAAGATAGCTCTCCATCTCAAGCAAATCCAACAACAGTTGCACGCTCTCCAGAGATCCCCAGCTTGTAGGATCTGCATTTTCTAAAAGTGAGTGACTATACTATTAAACATGTCAACATAAAACGTGGTTGTCAAGCAACTATGTACCTTGCACCTGCGCTCTTGTTTCAGTGACAAACGTGAACTGCCTAGACATCCTATCGCATTGCAAAAAAAGAATGCACGTGTCAATCTACATATACTGGAAAAAACAATAGGCTTTGAAGAGAAAATAGCCTGTAGTGTATTGCAAACCCATATCTCAAATGAAAAATGAAATCCAAACATTATCAAGGACACAGTTATGAAATATTAAATCTCACTTCATATTTGTATAAATAGCCAACATTCCCAAAGACCTATGATAGTTGGAATATTGAAAGAACTTAAAAAAAGCTATACAAAGATTACCGAAATGAAGATTTGCCACCCAAGAAAGTT
Organism: Dipteris shenzhenensis; assembly: GCF_047967505.1. Classification (NCBI taxonomy): domain Eukaryota; kingdom Viridiplantae; phylum Streptophyta; class Polypodiopsida; order Gleicheniales; family Dipteridaceae; genus Dipteris; species Dipteris shenzhenensis. The sequence continues at coordinate 19,828,802 of NC_141606.1, forward strand.
TGAGGAGGGCTTGAAAGAGCAATGTCATACTCCTAGGCTCTTGATGTTGCCAATTGCAAAACTTCCTCGTACACAACATTTGTGGTAGAAGTATTATCCATCTCCTCGCCCCTGGCATCAGACGCACTCTGCGAAATGAAAACCTTAATAGCGTTTGATGCTCGGATACGTGAAAATGCCACGTATAGTTGGCCATGACTGAATACCGGTGTCGCCAAGTACAACCCCAAAATAGAAAATGTTTGGCCCTGTGACTTATTGATTGTCATGCCACATGCCAATCGGATAGGAAATTGCCGTCTCCTCATGTCGAATGGAAGTTTAAGGTTGGTCGAAATGAATGTTATCCTTGGAATAAACGTTCTATCACCAGCATTGGTACCAGTAATGATTTCAGCTTCTAACACTTTCGTGTGAAACTCTTTGCATATCAACCGTGTCCCATTGCACAAACCCTGGTGAGGATTCAAATTGCGCAACAAAATTATAGGGGCATTCCTTTTCAAAACCAATCGATGCGGGGGATATCCACCACTAAGATCAAGACTATTCAAATACTCGACTGCAAACAAAAAGGAATCTCCCCCTAGGTTGTCCACTGAGTCTGCACTTAGGTACTCCCTTTCCTCACTGGGCATTGCCTTCAATGCCATAGCATTAATTGCATCAACCTCGATGTTTCGAGGTGCAACAATAGCGCGCTCTCGAAAGTATGGTGCACAGTCCAAAACAGTTGTAAGCCCTCGATACACCCATCCAATGAGGCCTTCCATGGACTTTGTCTCTAAAAGCATATGCGATGGAATCACAACAATATCTTCTTTTGTACATCTATTTATCCCATTGCCAATGTCCAGAACCCATTGCATGAACTCTTGCTCAGCACAATTATCACCATTCCGAAGGACCCGCATATTCTACATCAACTTCAATACTGTAGTGCGACCCCAAATCCTTGAGTGGCATAAGGTAGCATTGACAATGTCCTCTCGTCGTGCCTTTGGAAGAACTGGCAAGACTTGTCTAAAATCCCCAACAATACCACCTTCCCACCAAAAAGTTGCTCATTGGACATGATATCTCGCAATGTTCTATCTAGTGTCTCGAAAGCAAACCGGTGAGTCATGGGTGCCTCATCCCATATTATCAGCCTAGCCATCTTCAAACATCTGCGAGTTGACTATTAACCTTAATATTGCAACTGCTAGTACCATCTAGCTCCAATGGTATCTTGAATCGTGAGTGTGCCGTGCGTCCATTGGCTAGTAGCAATGCAACAATCCCAGACGATGCACATGCCAAAGCGATGAGCCCCTCCCCACGCAATCGAGAGAGCAAGCAATTGTAGAGAAAGGTCTTTCCAGACCCTCCTATACCATTGAGAAAAAAGACCTCACCACCATCTCCATAGACCCTTGCCAAAATCTGATCGGATGCAGCACGTTGACAGTGATTCAAGGACATTTCCATTTGCTGGGCAGTCTGTGCTTCTTTCACACAATCAAACATTCTTTCTTCTTGCAATAAGCCATTTCCAGCTTCTGACAAAGATGTTCTATCTACAACAGGCATTCCGTCAAACTCAGCCAACCTTCACCCATGTTGAAGAAGAATGTGCTCCAAGTGCAATACAACCTTCTTTATCGCTAGTTCATGACAACCAATTAAATTCCCCATACTTGATTCTAATATATAAAAAAAATCATCCGAAAGCTCAGCGGAAAATTTTTCCCACAAAAGTTGAGGAGACGTTGGCTCACAGAAAACCAATATTGTGACAAATAGGTGTCTCAATTGTGCACTATTTTGATAAAACACAGCCTCTTGCATACACACAAACCATTCATCATCACTCTCCAACAATCCCCGTGCTATGCATGCTGCCTTGAAAGTAGGATACACTTGACTGTCAAAAGTATGTAGGTCATCAAAGGACTTGCATCTCGTGCACACATTAAGAAGCATACGCATGAAGTAGAGCTCACCAGCTGAGGGGGAAATATTGTACATCCGACCGATGGTATTCCCCTTTTGTCTTCTAGTCCACTGCTTACTGGTTTTGTTCCAAACGAACTTGTCTGGCAAGTCACCATACAGCAAGTTGCTTGCATCATATTGCAACTGATTGTAAGTGAACCATTCTGTGAGGGTGGTCTTTTGATTTTGTTCCTTGCCTACAACATTTTGCAAATCATCATCATCTCGAAAGATGACATTATTACGCATCGGAAGATGAACCTGCAATCTTTGCACATCAGGTTTTTCATCGTGCATGGCATACTCAGATCCGCCAACATGTTTCTGATGCTGACACGTAACGTGCATCTAAGTAAGTACTAATCTCATCAATGCCACCGTCAATTGTGTTGTGCAAATGCCCTTGCTCTCCTGCATTATTTAGCTGCATCCTGATAATGGCTCTGTCATGACCTTTGTACACATATTTATACAAATACTTAACTGTAGTGATTGTGGAGCATATTTCAACATTTATGTGTGCCTTGTACTTCACGGAGAGAAAAGGATTAAATGGCACAATCCAACGATCATCAATCACACCCCCTTTCACTTGTATCTTTCTACCATCATCACGACGCATGTAAATTGGATAGCCATCGTTCCTAACAACAGTAGTCTGCGAGAATCCACGTGGATAATGGCGAATGCATTTTCCATCAACCATGCAAGCTGCAGATGGATTTAGTGCACCACATAGACCATGGACATTACATTGCCCAATAATATCATGCAACTTCGGGAACATTGCCTTATCTGGCAACTTTGCACACACTAATCGGTCATAGTGACTGATCTCCACGGGTTTGAAACCACCTTCTAATATTAACAATATGTGTGAGTGTGGCAGACCTCTCTTTTGAAACTCTCTCACACTCACATATCCAGCCACCTTCCCAAACAAATTATGTTTTGTAATTGACTACATCATGTCCTTATGCTTTTGGAAAAACACACGGGCTGTCAAATCTGGACGGTCTTGTGCAGTTTGCCCCGACAACAATGCTATAGATATTTCAGGCCATTTGGGATTACAGATGAATGTTATGAATAAATCAGGTTTGCCCCTTTTCCTGACAATTGCCATAGCATCTTGGTATAGCTGGCACATATACCGAGGCCCTCCCGTAAAAGAAGAAGGCAACACCACCCTATTCCCTGCAGCATTGCCAAGCACAGTACGTGTCCCATCAGCTATATTCACCATGTCCATCAACCCTTGATAGACTTCAGCGCGTAGGGAAGCTTGGTTGTTTCGTATCCACACCAACTTGGACTCTTCCATGCTACTGTAGGCGTCAACCATGTATTGCTGCAGCAATCTACCCCCACGCAAAAGACATGCATTTGTATCATATCTCACTTGCAAACGATATGCGTAGTATTGTCTCTGGGTGACACAACTCTGTCCACGTATCTCGTGCAATGATGTGTGATGAGGAACATCACTATATGGGATATATGGATGCCAACCATCTTCCCCCCGAGGGAACAAAAGAACATACATGAGAGGCATGTATGATCGGTGCAAATTAGATATTCTACGCACAAACCCATTGCGGCTAAAAATGTGAATGTCCCAATTTCCAATATCGAAGTCATCCCCTTGTCCTGGCACAATTGCAGCAACCTCGCTAGCCATAGGAGCCAAGTACTGCCTTGAGGTGGAGCGGATCTCACAAATAACCATCCTCAGGTTTGTATGTGGATTTTTTCTTAGCACTTGCTCGATAGCCATCAATGCATATGGATTGCACTCGTGCATCATCCTCTGCAACAACTCCAAAATGCCTGGATCCAAACCAAGCATCCCATGCAAACGGTGTTCTAGTTCATGATCAGTGTCATACACGTACAACTGTGCAAAACGTGGCATCTCTTGCCTAGCCTCATCGGGCAACAAATTTCCAACCCGATGATACACACTACCATGGACCCAAAAGTTTTGTATACCCCCATTCCCACGGAACATTTGATCAACATGGGCTCCCAATGAAACAAATGCCATGGCACTATTATAAGCCCTAATGTTTTTCTTAAACAGTCTGCTTCTAGCATCATGTCCGTGCAGTAGAACTCTCAAAATCTCTGGTGGTTCTTCTAACAGCAACAATGACACACGACCAATTTTGCAACAGTGCTTGCCCACAACTTGATGCATATGCATTCACGTCTCTTGTTTCCACAGTTGAGCCTGGCAAAAGCTGCATGTATGATTCATGGATCCGAGTGCATGAAGAGAAGGAGCATTGAAGACCAGTGGATACAAAGATGGGTGCTCTACATTTTTTGTTAATGGAAAAGTATGCAAGATAGAGAGGCTCCCCCCTGCACCCAAGATCACAGGCCTGTTGTGAACAACACGCCTTCGGGCTCTTAAATGAGTAGCATCCCTGGTTGCATCCATTTGAGTAGTTGTACGTACTACTGGAGCAGGTTCATGTTCATTACCTACTATTGGTGAAGTATGGGGGTCCATTGTATTTTCAGCAATGCACGCTACATTACTGTGCCCATGCATTTGATTCTGTTGTCTGCATAGGCCAACTTCTACATCCATAGATTCCATTGCCACCCTCACACTTCTAGCAACTTGTGTTCTCGACCTTGTTCTTTGTATAGCATAAACACGACGGGCCACCTGTGTTGAATCCATTTGAGTAGTTGTACCTATTATTGGAGCATGTTCATGCTCATTATCTACAGTTGGTAAAGTATTGACGTCCATTGTATTTTCAGCAATGCACACTACATTACTGTGCCCATGCATTTGATTCTATTGTCTGCGAAGTCCATAGATTCCACAGCCACCCTCATGCTTCTAACTCCTTGTGTTTTCAACCTTGTTCTTTGTATAGCATAACTACAACGGGCCGCCCACGTTGAATCCATTTGAGTAGGTGTACCTATCACTGAAGCATGTTGATGCACTCTACCTACTGGTACTGAAGTATTGAGGTCCATTGTATTTTTAGCCGCAATGCACGCTACATTACTGCATCCATGTATCTGATTATGTTGACTGCAAAGTCCTACTTCTAGCCACCCTCATGCTTCTAGTACCTTGTGTTTTAGACCTTGTTCTTTGTATAGCATAAGCGCGACGGGCCGCCCGCGTTGAATCCAACAATCTTCTCCTATGAGAACGTATTGAATGTAGCCTCTCATCTATTTGTCTTGCATCTTCTGTATCCACTCAACCAACTACATAAATATCTATTCCTCAAAGGGAAAAATAGCTTAATCAAATAACTTATGCATCATCCCTAACCATGGCAAAATTGATGTATCTCAACCAATGTGCCCTAAGGAAGAAAATAATTTAGAAAAGCAAGAAGCAAGGTTAATTAGCAAAGCCATCCTTTTCCCATCTGTCTAAAATTGAGAGTGGACCATCTATGCATTGAACTCATAGTGTCCCATGACCAAGTTTCAGTGTGTCACTATCTTTGGTATGAGTAATGCTTATATTTTTTCAACATATGAGCAAAATACAATACCATATGTGCAACCATCATTTGAAACATAAAACCAAAGCTAACATATCTAAAAACTCAAAGTTGACCATCTCAAGAAACGATGTGTGCATGAATGAATATTTTCAAATAAAAAAGTATAAGCATTGCATCGGCATTTATGCGAATACATGATGCAAAAAATTACAAATATTTGGGTATATATTAAATAAAACGAAAATGGGAACGAACAATAGGCAATTGAAATATTGAATTAAATTAGCTTCCATTGCCATATATACGTCAAATGAAAGTAAATATAATCATTTACAAAAAACTTGTCTTGCCAAATAACATAAGGGCAACCCAACTACAAGAATCCCATAGAAGCATTTGGGTTTCCAGTACAAAAAGTGACATAAAAGTCTTAGGAGTCTCTTAATTGTCATGGGTTGCGACTTGCTTTAGTTTATGGCTCATCCTGGTCATCAAAGCAGTTAGCCTATTTAAACCAACTTTGAACATTGACACCTCAGTGGACAGTAGCTAAACTTGTTCTTTTAGCTTATTAACTTGTAGTCTACACCCATTCTCACATACAACTACCCCTTCTCCACCTCTCCCCAAAATCTGCTGCATCCATTTACTAATGCAAACAACACGGCGTTATCCCACAGATCCCATTCTTTTGGAGGACGGAGAAGCAGATAGGGGGGAAGAGGATGGATGACGATCTATTCTTCCAAAAAAAGTCTACCACAGGGAGCGGGATGCGAGCAGATGCGAGAGGGAGCAACGGGAGCAGATGCAAGAGGGGGCACGTGAGTGGAAGAAGTAGATGAGGGTCTAGAGAGAGGGCCGTGAGGGAGATAGAGTGACGAGGTCTGGAGGGTGGAGTCATCTCTCGGATGAAGGGAGAGAATTTCAAACGAATTTTGGAAGGTCTCCTCCATGGCATATCAAAAATTGACATTTCCCACGTATTTCCCCTCCATTAGATAAGCTTGTTAGATGCATGAACACGATGACGTCCAGGTTAATTCAGAGCCCACGTTTCTCCACACTTGTCATGCCATGGTTAGCAGATCCGAGCACACTGCATAGATAAATTTGGTGGAGATGACCATTCATCCTCACAACACATGCACACCGACACTAATTTAGCAAATTAGATGTTGCCACGTTCAACATTGTCCTAACACAACTCACACAGACAAGTCAAGCACTGATGTCACTTCGTACAAACCAACAACATCTGAAAGCACATGGAACATCAGACCGCTGAGTCCAACCTAGACCCTTTCAATGATTACCTTCAGAAGACATAATTTCATGGTCATATCATTTTCAAAACATCAGTGAATACCAACAATGGGACAACAATTGGAAAGCCCATGAAGTCCACATGGTCCTCGAAGGCACAACCGCGACGTGGTACTGACAACAAACAACATGAAGCAATTCGATACAATTGGTCTCTCCTCCAAGAACAACACATTCAAAATTTCGCACAAACAAGCCTCACCCAGATCACATTACAACAGGTACAACACTTGGGACAAGATATGAATGAACCAATAGCATAGTTCATAGTCAAAATGAACCTGTTACTCCTACGAGCTACACCAAACATGACCAAAGAGATGAAGCTATTTGTCATATGGCCACGCTTCAAACACGACATTTCTCGATGAACCAGAGATCAATGTTCACGTACCAAGAAGCGATTCAAATCGCATAACATCGAGGCTAATATCGCATCAGATAACAAGGGTGCATGTATGCACAAAAGCACTTGGCTCCAACTTGTGGGTTTTATAGGTCTTTAGACACTGTCGATTGTTTAGTAAGAAATAATAAAAAAGAAATGCTTTGAGGAAGAAGCACTTTGAGAACTCACAAGATCCATTAGACTTTCCTGAGGTTCTATAATTATTTGCATGCTCTCACACTAAGTGCAAAGCCTCTACCTTTAAATAAACAAATACATATATATATATAATTTAAAACAAAAAGGTAAATCGGCGTTATTTTTCCTTGAAGGTTTTATGAATGATACCTGCAAAGTTTTGATGTCAACTTTCTGAGGTTTTTTTTTTCTTTATTTTTATAAACAGATCCAGTAGACGACAATCTCTTCACCGATAGGCATAAAGCTTGTTTGGCTGGCATAAAGTCCTTTCAACAGGAAAACGGATTTTATTTTATAGGTGAATCTGCTTTTCTAGCAAATGGCTTTCTGGATAGCAAAATTTTTTTAAGGAAATGGCTTCATCGATTAACAGGTGAATCGACTTTAGCACCTTGCTCACAAACGAACACGTGAGACTTGGATGAGCGACCGGAAAGATTGAATTAACTTGAAGACTTGCAGCTAGAGGAAGCCAAGGCAATCATTCTAGGGAGAGCTCAAGCATGGAGGGAGAGTGGAGCCCCTAAATTGATTTATAGCCATGTTGAAGGGGGTAAAAAGCACACACAAGCTAAAAGCTAAAAAAGCCAATAGCCATCTAAAAGTAGAGGTTAAGAATTTTAGAAATTCCTAAAAAACTAAGAATAATCACAAAAGTCCCACTTAACGCAATCCTAAAGCATTGTCTCTAGGAGAGCTAGTGCTAATAAAAACGTAGTTGAATTATGTCCCCAAAAGTAAGACAATAGTTGAATTGGTAGTTCCAATGGACATCGACGTCCAAAATGTACAATTCAAACGCTTACCAGGCTGAGATACTCAAGGCCGCCAATATGTTCATGTCACAAAATACTATAGAAAACCATCAAAGAGAAGACCTCAACAAAACAATGACTCAAAATGTATAGATTTTAGTGTCAGATACTACAACAGTATCATTGGAAGACACAAAGGGAAATGATTGAGTGAATGCCAAGCAGAGATCCGACATTCACACACATAATCATCCACTTGGTTAGGTAAAAAATTCGTAACCACTTTAGGCTAGTTACCCTCTGGTTACACTCTGGTTACACACCGCCACCCCCCGCCCAAGCTATGCCTACTTTGTGGGTGGGGGAAGAAATGTAGTCATCCACTGCTTGGTTACACACCGTCGCGAGGAGAAGCTATTGTGGATCCCACGATTGTATGCCATATCACCCCCTGCCACTCCTATGTAGTCAAAGTTGATTGGGGGAGCTCCCTTGTGGACTGAGTTGGGAAGGGAAGCTCCCCCGCCTAGTTAAAAAGAAAAACAGGGCAGAGGGGAGCATTGAATGCTCCCTCAAAATCAAAATTGTCCCTTGCCTAGTGTGTAAGCTTGCTCTACCTGCCACTCCCAGATTAATTCATTGATTGGTGCATTTTTTACAACTGGGCATCCGTTGCTTGGTGTGTAACTAGCCTTAATCACACACATAGGACACACTCCCACTTTAGCACTTAGAGACTCTGGTAGCTCCTTTTCCTTCATAAGCTAAAAAACAATCGACCTACACAAATTCAAAACACAGAAAGCACCACAAATTGAAGTATTTTTTGAAGATCACCTCAAAGCATACAAAACACATACAGTCGCAATAGTACCATTCCTCCTACATGACATAACTTTCACACACTATTTTTATATTTTACCCAGACAATTGTTCCCTCTCACAATAGGATGCAATTGGTTAGATATGCGCAAAGCATCCATTGATTTTGAGTCCTAGAAAATTTCATTACGAAATTACTCAGATATAAGTTGGTCAGGGTTTCCTATACATGTACAACAGTCACAATTGATATCACAAATCCCACAGATAGTCCCTTCCCGCACATCAAAGAACTTCTAGCACAATTCAAAGACATCATGGCAGATCCCCAATCCCCTTCACGTACATAAGCACCCATCACATTCAATATGCACAAGTGACTCTCGTCCCATCAAGATGGCTTTGAGACAAAGGTCACCTAAAGAAATGGAAGCAATTAACTCTGCTGTCAAGGATATGTTGCAAAAATAGGTGATCCAACTGTGAAAAAGCTTGTGGGCATCCGAACCTAACTTGGCAAAGAAAACTTCTGGAGACCTCAGTTTCTGCATCAACTTCAGACCTCTAAATGCAATCACTTAGCATGACATATACCCACTCCCACGTGTTAAAGATTTATTGGATCAACTAGGCAACTCGACATATTCTACTTCTTTGGACCTAGTAGCAGGCTATTAGCAAATCCCACTCAATTCCAAAGACAAACATAAGTCAGCTTTTCACACACCAAGTGGACTCTATGAATTCACAGCTATGCCATTTGGACTCTCGGACGTAGGCGGCACTTTCCAGCACATGGTGAATTTCATTTTTCAACATTTGATTAGAAAAAAAGTACTAGTAGTCTACATCAATGATATTATCATTCACACAAACTCATGGGAGGAACGCATGCAAGTCCTACATCAAGTGATGGAAACTTTGCATAGATACAACCTCAAATTGCAGTTTAAAAAGTGCAAATGGGTTGCTTTAAAACTCAAATTCCTTGGGTATGTCATTTCAGGTGAAGGTATTAACATTGACCAAGCCAAAGCCGATGCTATCATCAATTACCTAGAGCCAAAAACATCAAACACTTATAGAGATTTTTGGGCATGATACAACTCTCAACAAAATTCATCCCAAATTTCGGATCCTGCTTTAGAAGATCAGCCATTCAAGTGGAACATCAATTGTGCTCAAGCATACAAAGAGTTGAAAAGACTGGTAGCAAATGCAATAACTCTACTCAACCACCGAACGCGAGCTTCTTACCATTGTTTGGTCATGCACAAAACTCCACCCATACCTACATGGGAGCACGGTAAGCATAGAAACTGATCACAAACCTCTCATTCCAGAAGAAATGTCTTACAAACCCCCTAGATTGCTTAGGTGGTTTTTAGCTTTACAAGAATAGATTTTCACACTCAAATATTACCCCAAAAAAGAAAATATTATTGCCAACACACTATCCCGAAGCATACTAGTCCACAGTACATAGTCAACCTCCAAAATCTCCCATCCAAACCCATCAATCTGTCCGTTTTCTTAGCTCTACAAAACCAAGACCCAATTCTTAAATCCATTATCTTATCCATAAAACAACCAACAATCAGCCCACACCATGCTAAATTCATACTCAAAAACAATCTTTTGTACTGCAACATAACTCAATCGAACCCTTGTTTATGCATCCCCCATAATTTGGCAAATCAATACATAGATTATTACCATGCACACCCCCTTATTGGTCATTTAGGTCTACATAGGATCCTAGCCACACTCAGACAAAGTTTCTATTGGTCGAACATGCATCATGACATCACAAATTGACTCCAACAGTGCACCTGATGCCAACAATGCAAAGACCCAATCAGAAAACCTCAAAGAAAAATAGAAAGTGTAGTCGTCTCTCAACCTTTCCAACGAGTAGCATGGGATCTCATTGGTGGACTTCCACAGTCAGTCAATGGAAACGTTTATGTGGTAGTCTTCATCAAATACCTAACTAAATGGTGCGAAGCAAAGGCATTACCAGATGCATCGGCAAACTCCATAGCAAATTGTTTCCTCAACAATAGACACAGATGTGCAAAAGTGATTCTCTCAGACCAGGGCACAAATTTCAAATCAAAATTCATGCAGATCCTAACAAGTCACTCAGGATTCATGTCACGTTCGTGAACCCATATCATCCCCCAACAAACAAGCTAACACAAAGACTGGACAAAACATTCAAGAAGATGATGTCAATGTATGTAGATCCACTACATCAACATTGAGACGAGATTATCATGCATGCATACAGAACCACTGCTCGAAGCTCGACTACAGTAAGCCCTTTCCAGGCACTCTATGGACGTGATCTGGCTTTCCCTCTAGAAGTTCCTAGATGAACCTACCCAACCGCTTCAAAGACACCATCCAATGGCTCGACCACCTAATGCAAGTATAGCCACTCATTAGATCCTCCATCCAGAAAAACCTGCAAATCGCACAACAAAGAGAAGCCAAGAACTACAATACAAGCCACACTGAAGTCAAGTACCATCCAAGAGACCTCGTCACGTTGTATTATCCGATCAAGAAGAAAAATTTGGCTAAATCATTCATGCATAGATGGTTGGGACCGTACAAGGTGCTTAGCAACATTTGTATAAACACATATGAGCTCCAATGCCAAAGCAATGACAAGAAGACAATAGCCCATGTGATACGAATGAAACCATTTGTCTCCTCTTTGGGGGGGGAGGTGTGAAGGAAGGAGAGACCACGTGACCAAGCACCATGTTTGAGTCCTCCACGGAGATACACCTAATGTAAATGAGTCTAGACTTTGTAACTGCAGTCAGTTGTTGCCATGCATTGTGGCCCTTAAGAAGCATGGACATGATGACATCGATGCCAGTTCAGAGCCCACGTTTTCCCACATTTGTTGCGTCATAGTTAGAAGATCTAAGCTCTCTATCACAACACTCTTGATGAGTACACCACAATAGGTATGCATTTCTTTGCATTATTTTATAGTCTATTTTTTGCGATGGAGCACATATGAAACTCAACTCTAAGGGCTTATTTCCATGGGGGATGAACGTGTGTGCGCCTAGTTGCAAGATACGCCCCCCTTCAATTCACACGTGTAAAAATGTGGAGATGGTGCTTGGGTGGTGTATAGGGCATTTTGGAATACGGTTTGGCCACCGGGTTGCTACCTTGACTGATGGTGGTGGCGATACTCTAGTCGATCACCTATGTGATCACGATGCTTAGCACTCTCTCTCCTTTGGAACAGTTTGTCACAAATCTGTCTACTCTGAAAGCCAAATTTCCAATTTTAGAACGTGTGGCTTGAATAGTAGGTGCCCATAGGGGCACCCTTCTTCCACGAGTGCTCAAACTAGTATCGCACTTCTGCCTTGAGGAAACAAGCCTATCATTCTATCAATCACCTTTTTTGATGGAATAGAAAAAGAACTTAACAAATTATGGACATGAGACACAACACAAGATCCAATTAGTCAACAGTTCCTAATCATTCAGGTGATTGATAGACATTGGTAGATTTTAAAGCCAACAAATACGTGAATAAAGCAAGTGACGATGGCCGCAGATTAATGTTTGGCATTGAGCTTAGGTTAATGGAATCTTAATGGTTTGGATTCATATAACTTAAGTTAATCGGACAATCAGCTTTCTGTTTTGTGAAATGAGAGCTATATTAGGACAAAAAGGAAGAAGAATACAATGCCATCTTTAGAAGCTGTTGACTATGATTGCAAGGCTCAACTCAGCGCCTTAGCAAAACCATGAGTAGCCTCACATTTTGCCTCCCAAAGAAGAAAATGACATCTAAAATCTCTATACAAATTGAACGGTGGAAATCTTACAATCAACTTGAGGTAGGCAACACTAATTAATGAAATTTCTATATTTCATTTGCTCGGGGCATATATTTGGATTGAGCTTATAATTCATTATCATTGCAACTCGTAATCTATATAGTGGCATGGACTAAACCACATGCATGTTGGTGTTTAGTGCGAAGAAATCAAGGTTGTGTTATGTGAGGTTTGTTCATACTAGATATTCAACCTTGGATGCCATGAAAGATCTAGAAATGGGCTCCCATCATCATAGTCGGCAACCACAAAATCCATTAGGCTTATATGGAAGGAAGCAACATTAGGATTCATTCTTGGTAGTGGCTACATAGAAAAGGTAAAGATGTTTACTATGGATAGGGAAGGCACATTTATGTTGATGAAATTCGATATGTATTACAAGCAAACTTGGATTAAGAGGCAACTGATGATGACTAGGACATCCTGACAAAGTAGGGTGGTAGAAAAAATTAGCCAAGTTGTGATTGAACACGCTGAGAGGGAAGAATATTCAATGTTTATTTTGAGGAGAGAACCAAGCTCAAATCCAAGATCAAGAAATGTAGAGCTGGATTTGAATCAAGACCTCAACAAGAGAGAAGTATGAATGAAGGAGAATTAGAGACTACTATAGTGTGTGAAAATATTGGATGCCAACATCTCGATGACTAGTTTAAATGTGGTATAGAGGTCCAAGAGGTCAAAATGATTCAAGAGTCAAGGTTCTTAAAATATGCAAAGGACAACCCAGATTAGCAATTCATAATGGAAATAAAATTGGAATCCATTGAGAGGAATCTAGATATGAGGCCAGCCAATTGCAAGATCATAGGGACCAAGTAGATATACAAGGTCAAGTATCTAACAAGATGCTCAACAAGTACAAGGGATAGCTAATAGCCAAGGGGCTTGCATAGACATAAGTTCTCAATTGTTGAGAAATTAAGAAAATAGTCATTTTTTTCTAATAAAAGGGTTAGAAAAATCATTTTATTTTTGGGCTCAAAATGGATAACATTTTCATGTCCAGGTTTTTACCTTCTAAAATATGTATTTTCCAAAATATGGACCTAAGAAAAAAACACATCATTTTATTCCTTTTTGGGTTCCAACTTTTAGGTTTGGTTCATGGTGTCAACTTTTAGAGTTTCGTTTAAATAAACCTAGATGACATTTGTCTATATACAATCCCAGGATTTTGTTTAGGCGTTTCCTCATTGTGATTGTGCACAATCTTCAAGATTTCTATATCGATCTCAAGCTATGTTCTAAGCTCCTCAAATTCATCTCAAAATACAAGCTTCATCAGCCCTCATGAAACTACAGTCTCCTCATACAACCTAGAATGCAGTCGTGAGAGTGTGTCTGTCTCCTCATTTGAATATGTTGGTGAGAAAATGAATCTTTCAGTGTCCTCACATGAGCTAGATAAGATTGAACCAAAAGAAGTATTGCAACAATGCCAAAGTCATTAGCGCCGGCCTAAAGTCATTCTACTACCACGTAAGATATGGATGCACAATTGTTGCCTATGATAACTCCAGTCTCAGTTGTTCCTTCGCCTTCATAAGCTGAACAAAGTTCAGCTACCTCTCCAAAGAACCTAATAAAAAAGGGAAGGATGCACATTGACAAAATATTCATGAGTTACAGTAGGAGAAGTATGCAATTCCTGACATATGAGAGGCTCAGGTAAAGGATACATGCACAACTATGTGGTGTCTTCAAAATTGTTTGGAGAAATTAGGTGTGAGAAAGTTGAAAGCTGTTAGGACACAATACTTTGGATTGAATCGTGAGGAACACGATTATTCCTTGAATGCAGCAATCACCCCCTTAAAGAATGAGTAGGTGGAGTATCGTTTAGGGAGTATGCAAATTTGTAGGTCAACCTTTAAAAACATTTTTAGCTCGGAGAGAATGCAAGGCTTGTAGGTGTACAAAAGAGAACAACGTGTTTTAGGAATCCATTTCTAATTAGGCCTATTAGACATATGACCCTATCATGGATGGAAAGCTATTTTGCTTCAAATGCAAAAGTGCAGCCCAAAGTAGTAAAACTGCACTTGGTCAATAATTACACAAGATATGAGGTTTTCACACTCCACAGGGAGGACATGTCAAAGTGCAATGAATAGTTTGCTAGCTATAGCCATTTTAGTAGATTGTGGAAGAACTTCTTTAATAATGTGAAGATCCCCACAAAAGTGAGAATCGGGGTAATGTAGTGTATGTGCAAACTTCAAGAGTCGATGACAAAGGGCAATGACCTCAAGTGAACAAGGTACTAGGGTATATAGTTTTATTTTCTAAAACATCCAAGATGCCTGTTATTAATAGTATTTGAGTGTTTTGGCATGCAGATCAAACCAACAGTACTCTTAAGTAGAATAGAGAGCAACAGGCCCAAGCCCAAGAATAATCAAAGTTGGCAAAGCATAGAAGAAAGTGCTTGTGAATTTGGAAAGTTATCTTGGTATCTTTATGGATGGTACGGATCAAAACAAGACATGTTTGCCTCAATTTATGAGTTCCAAAAGAAGGAAGAGACATTTGTGCAAATGCATCTCATGGGATGTCTCGTGTATCACAAAAGGCTCCAAGCTAAGGTGTTTTTCACCTATCCAAATATGCATAATGATGAAAATCTTTTAATCACAATAATTCATCACATTCTCACATCATGGGAAGGCCCCTTTCCAAGAACCCTATATATCCAACTTGACAATACAGCAAGAGAAAACAAAAATCAGGCATTTCTTGTGTACTTGTGCATGCTTGTGGATAAGGAAGTGGTTGATAAGATCAAAGTTAGATCAAATAGATCAAATGTTTAGTACATTCTTCAAGAAGCTTGGAAGAAATAATGCCTTCACTTTGGAAAAGATGATGGATCTTGTGAAAGAATCTTATACTATGCGGCCTCAAGTTTGTCACTTGAAAGAGACTTATGATTTTAGGAGATTTATTCAAGGTGGACCAAGTGATGAATGTTGCACAAGATATTGAATGACTTGAGCTTTTAGCATCAATTTCTCATAAAGAGAAAAGTAGATCAAAGAACATATCTATATGGTAAGCAATATGCCTCTTCCCTAGATTGGGTACCCATGGATGCCTTGCAATTTCTATCTTTCATTCTAGTCCATGAAATTCATGCTTCAGTGTAAGAACCTCGAGTCATTGAGAGTGAGGTAAAGTAGGCACAAGCTCAAGGGAGGGATGTTGACTATGAAAGGCGCATGTCTAAGAAGAGAGGTTTGATAGAGAAGGCAAAAAGGTACTCTAGAAGTGCAGATAGTGGAGTGCAGTGGAATAATTTCTTTGAAGAACAAGCCCTCATCCTTGAAAGGTTCAAGAGTAACACTACTACTTTGTGTGATGATTTTGCATGGCCAACACCTTGTCCTTCTCTAGAACAAGTTGTACAACCTTATAGTCTATCACTTGAGGTTGAAGCTTTAATCAACGTACTTACACAAGAGATGTATCTCGATGCATGATAATCTTGTGAAAAATGAGAAGAGATCACTGAAATGTAGGAAAGTTTTGTACAAGATTTGAAGGTTGGATCCATTATTGCAACTCTTGCTCAAGAGGAACCTCTTCAACATCCATTCTAGATTACTAAAGTGATGGAAATTCAAAAGTCTATGCAGGATAGGTAACTTCCATTATTGTGCAGTGGTTTAGGACTATGAATGTTAATCCATTGAAAGGAAAATATGCTCCAAAAATAGTGTAATGTCCAAAAAAGAAAAGGGCAAGAAGGGATACCAACAACCAATGATGATTGGATGTTCTGGATCTTGGAGAAGTAGACATACTTGTTTATGATTTTCAACTTACAAATGATGGACTCCTAAGGAAGAATACAATAGATATCCTCTTTGAGAAAGTTCCATCATATGTGACACATCTTGTTGGATCCTCCTCCTCTAGACTCACATGGTTGCAAATGGAAGTGGCACTAGGTCCTCACTGGGACAAAGAGAATGTTCTTGTTGATAGTGTGGAGGAGAATAGATCATCCACTTCTCAATCATCATCAAATCATGACAATGACCTTGATGATGATGAAGTTGTAGGTGTTGATACAGATGAGGATGCACTTGTAGAGTGACATCGTTTTTGGTTATCTAGGAATCTTTTGATGTTCATCTTTTTTTAGTATCATTGTATCAAGAAATTGACCAACTTTTCAATTCCTTTGATAAAGTTAGCAAACCATAAGGAATATACTGTGTGTTTTTTAAAATTATGTGAATTTTTACACATTTAAAAATTGCTAAGAATAATATGCTTAAATTTAGGACTTTTTTTGGCATATTTTCTTTCCAATGGAATACTGTGTAACAGAATTTTTAATTATGATTTAAAAAGTATCAAAATTTTACTTTTGAAAAAGGAATGTTCCATTTAGTTCTCGCTTGTGCACAATGTTACCCATTTTATACACAATAGTGTTCATCCATATTATAAGGGAATCACATTTTGAGGAAGTTTGAAACTTGCCTGTTAGGTAGAATCAAATGACTTTTTTTAATATTAAATCCAAAAGAATGTGTATGCACAATACTACAACCAACTATGGCACATTATCATGAATGAATGATAGTTTGTATGGACATGATATTGAGTGATCATAAAGAAATAGAGGAAATGTGGGTGTAGACCTAACTTAGGCATAACAATACTAAATAAAGCAAGCGCACATAGGGATGTGGAGTATGTAATCCCTCCATAAAAATAAGAATTGTATATATACCCTAACTCAACCAATTCATTACCCTTGGCCACATCATGTTCCTCCTTTTGCCAAAGTCTATGCAATTAGGATAGACATGCAATATATGCATACACATGCAGAATACTAGCCTTACTATGTTGGAAGTTTCTTGACAGAGGATTTTTTCTAAATGCAACTAAAATATACATATCCTTCTGTAAGCTTGGTAATATGTTGCATAATCATGGTAGAGTTTGTTTTTTTAATCATTGTGTATGTGTATTTATAAAAAGAAGGTACCTGGCCATACCTATGTACAAAGGATAGCCTACAATAGTGTGTGTTTATAGAAAGAAGGTACCTGACCATACCTATGTACAAAGGATAGCCTACAATCCAATGTAATGTGTAGTGTTGCTCTTTGCATTATGAGTTAAGGATGTATATTCTCACTAAGGATGTATATTATGAGTTAAGGATATATTTTTCACTAAGTCTAGGTTAATGCTAAGTGGTTGTCACCAATGATATTGCTTTGTAGCTTATAACAAAAAGTTGTAGTCCTCAATCCAACACTAGGACCTTCACCAAGTTTTAGACCCCATCTTGTGCCCTTACCCACTGAAGTCCTAACCCACTTGAGCTAAATAAAGGATCTTGTAGCAGTTGAGTATGAGAGAAAGAGAGGTACTAAAATGGAGAACACAATCAGTGAATTCATACAACACCTTTATTTAGTTATCTATAATTAAATAAATTGTTATCCACTCTTGAGCTCAACAAAGGACCTTGTAATAGTTGGAGTATGAGAGAAAGAGAGGGATCAAAAATGGTAAAAACAATCATCAAATTTAGATCATAACTTTTTTACTTTTTTGATAATCAAAAAAATTGTGGGAGTGCATAACTGAGTTAATAGCTTACATAGCACCTCTCGTGGGGTTAACAAGGATGTTTTTATGGTACTAGATGAGTGTATATACATGTGTTTTGGGGGTTCAAAGAGGTAACCCCCTTTTCATTTTGTTCCAAACTTGTATATAAATCATAAGGGGGTAAGTGGGTTTTGAGGGAAAAGGGGTTTGGTGTCCTTATGACAAGGGGAGGTCAGAGGAGGTATGTAAACTAGCAAGTGCATTCAACATAGGGGTATAAATATTAATAATGGCTTACAAAATAAAATTAATAGTAGGAATTCAATGCCCAAAAGGCTTTGAATTATCCTCTAATTGGTCAAATGAGCATCCCATCAAGTAAAAGTGATTCCTACATTTTAGAAGCCAAAGTTCTTAACTCAAGCCAAAAAATTATTGAACAATAAGTTCACATGGCTTCTCTTTGAGCCCTTCACCTAATGTAGGTCATACCTTTCCATGTCCTCCTTAGATGGGGATCACACAAGGGGACTTGATATATAAATCCCGCATGGTACATATAAATAAGTAAATCTTAGTTTCCCTTCGAAATAATGCCTATATTCTTATGCTACCCTAAGCTCTTGGATAACCCTTACACATATTTAAAGAAAGGGTTGTATAAGAGCTTAATATGTAAGGAAAGGGGGTAATAGTACCTTCTTGCATGTATCCATATAGATACTATAAGGGGGTTTTATTATGTTCATAAGGTCTAAATATAGAAGTAGATGACATATTCTAGTTCTTAGGGGTGAATGCCCTAGATAATTCCTCTTGAAAGAAGTCAATAATCAAATATTTTGGAATAATTAATCAATCAAACTAGTAAGTAATCAACATAATTTCTAATAGTCTATAAGGAAGGTATTACTATATCACATTTCCAAGTGTTTTTGTGAAGATTGAGTATACATTATAGAATTGAAAAAGAACGTTGATGCACCTATCATTGTCACTTTTTAATATGTTTCTATTTGAAAAAATTGCATGGCATTATAAGTTTCACTTCAATTAGTAAAAGCCTATTGAAATTCTTCATCGAGAAAAGCTCACCAAAATAGTTCTCATAAAAAGCAACACACTTGTTGATGTTAGTACATTTCGAAAAGTAGTTGCTTGTCTTTCATAGCTGTGTTACTATAATGCTCATAATTCGTCATGGATTGTATTATTGGTGGATCCCATATTACTATGTTACAATAAAAACAATGTCTAGAGCAAGAGAATTTACATGCCTTTGTTTGCATCATGACCTTTCTTGTAAAAATCCCATATTACTATGTTACAATAAAAACAATGTCTAGAGCAAGAGAATTTACATGCCTTTGTTTGCATCATGACCTTTTTTTTTACCAAGATGATTTGATATTTCCCTTTTCCTTGGCTTGGCATTTGAATGCTTATTCTATGTGGATTTGTTCTTATAATATCTCTCATTGTTGCATCAGTTACATCTATCGCAATTAGTTTCATGTTTCATTAGTGGAGACTTGGGTTCTCAAAAGGGCCCCAAATAAGTGGTGGTTGTTAATCTTTAGCGATTAGGGAAGGATTTGACGTGGACCAATGGGAGTGTTCCTTTATGTGGGCCCATTGCATGCTGAGGTGGCACTTAGGCATTGATGACGAAAGCTCCCATTGGTTCCTCCCCTCACACATGAGGCCACGTGACCCATCTACGTCCCCCCCTTCCCTTAATCTGTGCTTCACCCTCTGCAATCCACCTACCTTTTGCACCTGCCCCAAATCTACCCCACCCTCTTCAAATGCCATGGTGGGCCCCAATGGGTGAGATTGTTTATAGGATACTCCTACTCTTGCCTACTACTCTTATGTCCCATGTTCCTCTACTCCTCTTCTTTGGTCCATTAGCTCCTCCCTCCCTTTTGTTGGTTTAAACTTGTAGCAACTTGTAATGCCTCTTGCACTAGCCTACTACTCCTACATCCCCTCCTCCCCTACTCCTTTTCTTTGATTCAACAGCTCCTTCTTCCATTTTCTGGCTTGTTGCATCTACTCTCCTACCCCTCTCCCTCTTAGTAGCGTACTCTAGATCCTTTGCCCTTCTCTTCCTCTACTCCTCTCTCCTTTCTTGTGTTTCACAATCAATGCCCACCCTCTCACTCATTTTCCATCCCCTTCAGGGTGTTGGATTTTTATTCCTACTATTTTGAGCTCTCTCCTTGAGTGTGGTAGCTTCATTCTTATTGTTTTCTCTCCCAACTATTTGTACTACTCCATTAGCCTCTCTTGAGGATGATCAAAAAGCAAGCAAAAAAAAGTGAGCTAACCAAAAAAGCGACAAAGAAAAAGCGAGTGAGCCAAAAAAAATAGAGGTCATTGCCAAGGCATCATTAGTAAATATAGACCTCACTTTTCCTCGCTCGCTTTTTGGTAATCCTCCATAATCACATTCTTTCTCTCCTCCAACATAAGTTAGATCACCAATGAAACCTTCCACACAAGTCAAAAGTTTCTTAGGACTTCTTGAATGGAATAGTCCACATTACATGCATGTGGAAATGCTTGATTTTTGAAACTCTATACGCTCTTAGGAAAAACCCATGTTTTTGTGCTCGTGCAAGAACATCCCTCCCTAATGACTCACTCTTACATCCCACCAATCCAACAAAATCAAAGAGTATGTTCTTCCCCTTCTGTAAATGATTTAAATTCCAAAATAAATCAATCTTTCTTATAGAAATCAATAGTACAAGCCAAAATAAGTAACTTATTGACATGGTCCCTATTAGGTAAAGGTTCCTCTAGATCCAATGCAACAAATCAGCCAAAAGGGTGATCAGCTAGATCCCTGCAGACCATGGTCTTGTGATCTAACAAACCGTCTAGTCATCCTGTCGCCCTGCTGGACCTATTTGTCATACGAAGAGTGATAGGAGAACTTTGCTACATAGATTCCAGGTCTTACAGCTGCAACGGTGCACCCTGAGCCACTAGGACCTTGGATCCTACTCCTGAGTCACTCGATCGATGCTAGGTCTCACCGAAGTGCTCTCTCTTGCTCCTGAAAGTAGCTCTCTTTCTGAGAGCCTAGCACTATAGCTCCTGATTTGACTACTATGATGAATCCTCTCAGTAGCCACCCATACTTCCCACCCCTTAAGGGATTTGTCCTTAGGCCATCTCTAGAGTTCTGTATCGCTTGTTATACATCCACCTCCTATAGGAGATCATCTGGTATATGACCCATTTTTGGGGGAAGTCCATGGCGAGGCTGCTCCAGGTTAAGAGCCATTGGAGAATGGGGTCCAAGATCGTGGTACCTGCTAGAATGTCAGTGGAGCCACCATGGAGTACTAGGGCCTAGTCCTCTAAGTAGAATGTGTTTAGGCGCCCCAACAGCTCATCATGACACTACTCATTAAAACCTTCTAGGTTCATAATATGATTACATGAAGAAAGGAATGCATGAAGTAGTTAGGGTGGTATCGTAATCACACACACATGCATGCATGCACGCATTCACACACACACACACACAGACAAAATGCATTGCCCCAAGGACCTTTGTAAACCTTGCTCGTGTGCCTATAATTGATAGGACACAGTGACATTGAGGGGATATGGATTCCACTGTACCCTCCTGGAGTGGGTGGAGAAAATACCTTTGGGATTTCTTCCCTGGGGGCTCTTGAAAAGCTTCATAATGCTTGTTTTACCACTGAGACTACCCTACCCTAGATTATCTTTGGCTCATATGGACAATAATCCCTATGCTACCCAAGGTTTAGAGCCCCATATCTTGTGACCCCATAAAGGCCTTGCCCGTATTGTTTTTCTATAAAAAGAAATAAGGAAAAATGGGGGAGATGTTATGATGACCATAAAGTACTTTGGGAGAGTACCCTTGAGGAGAGAAATGGATCCTCAAAGAGTATAAGGCATTATAGCACTTTTGGTGCATTGGGTGCATGGCAACCAATTCACTTTTGCTTGAGGAGGGCACGCAGAACCAAGAACACTACACAGATCTCGAAAAGGGCATGGAGCCCCAACACACTTTTGAAGCCTTGAGGCCCAACTCACAGTCCAAGACTCTGGCACAGGGATTGAGGAACTCAATGGCACAAGAAGAATGCGTACTTTAGAGAGCCTCCCCGTGTGACTACTAGGGCGGAAGGGCTAGCATTGCAATTGCTTCACTAGTAGCATGAAATTGTGTTCCTATGAAGCAGGCCCTGATGTCTCAGAAGTATTATTGACTTTTGATAATAAATTTTTAGGCGAATTGATCCAGTCACACTCAAAACTAAGTCTAGAGACCCCAATTTGAATCTTTCGGTAGTGCAATGCTGGGCTAGCAAGCCATGAAATCAAAATATTGGGAGAGCATTGCAGCACTAGGGAGGAAGATCTGTCAATGCTAGGGAGGAAGATCGGTCAGTTGAGCACTGAATGCGGGGCTGCTCATCTACACTACTAGAATAGTAGGAGAGCATTGTAGTGCTAGGGAGAAAGATCTATCGGTTGAGCACTGAAGGGGAGGTTGCTCATCTACACTACTAAGTGGGGTTCTCTCAGCCCCACTAGCATACGCGGGGAGGCCCTCTTAGCTCTTCAGCATTGGTCATAGTTTTGCGACCTTGTCAAAGCCAAGCTATGCACAGCTACCAAAGTGCTTTTGTGGCTCCCTTACCTGGCCTATGCCAGAGCTCCCTTCTCCGTTTTTTCTTAATTCCATTTGCAAAATGAACTCTATTGCTTGAGGCATGTTGATAGTTGAAGACTTCCCTCAACCTACAGACCATCTCTTGTTGACCATTCGTTTTTGCTTGGGGCTTGTCACTGTGCTTCGTGATCATTTGTTCTTTGTTCTTTCGATTGTCTAACGATCCTTTAGAGTTTGATGCTAGAGTTACTTTGCTTGGATGCTCCATTGAGAGCTTGTCACTACCCTCATTTTTGTGGTTGCTTACATTCTCTCTATCTCCCTCCCCAGCTGCTCAACGACTTCACCACACGAGCAACTACCATGGAGGTTAGAGTAGTCGGTCAGCCCATGCTTTTGAGGGTATCAATGAAGCAAGTAAGAAAGGTGGACTCTTAATTTGAACAGGGTTGAGAGACCCACTTGAAAATCTAAGTGTTGACCTCTTAGAAAGCATGCACACATGTTTCATTCGCCTGACGTTATGCTAGACTTACACTTTTGTTTAGGTGGCAGAATGTCCATGGTTGCTTCTCAAGTGCGAATTTCGAAATGCCCTCAAGAGCAAATTTCAGAATGCATCCTAGATTTGTGGTTTTCCCATTCGAGTTCTAGAGTTTTTAGTCACCTGACAACAACCCTCCATGGATCTTGTTGTTGCAAGCTTGCAGATCGTCCCTAATGGACATTTACATGCATTGATTGGCCAACTTATCAGTTGTTCCATGTGTGCCTACAAACTTAGAATCTGTCAAAGGTAAATCACATGAAAAGAGGTAGGTAGACACTTGGAATGTTGGACTCTTCTCAACCATTTGACATTTGGGCAATGTAGAGATGCTTCTGATTTTTAGAGTTAGCTAGCTTATTGGGAATATGGGATCTTATGTTGTGTACTGAGATGCTATGAGAGCACACGCATGGGCATAGAGAAAATATGGTCCATGCTTCCTACTGGCAGGCTCCACTCTTGGGCCACTATGAAGCAACACTCGACTTTCATTCGTATGCTGACTACTAGAGGTCTGAGCAGACATGAACTTTACTCAAGGTCTTAGCCCATTTTCTTGTCCCCTCCATTCACAAAATTTGATAACAGGTTGTTTACGATACATTAACCTCTAGGCGACCCCAAGCGAATAGCTTTGCCATGGTAACTACTAGTTGAGCAGCTCGTAATTGATCCCAACAGATTAGCTTTTAATGACCACACAACCATAATTGGTTCTCCTATGGCTCAAGCTTTCTATGTCTCTCCTATGGTTCAGAGCTCTCTACCTGAGCTCTTACATTAATAGAATCTCAGCCTTCTATTAGAGCTCTTTCTACGTGAATCTATGTCCATGACTTTCTGTCAAGTTCATGCTAAACTAGAAATTAAAATGCCTTATCACGTTGCGCACCCAGTGTTAGTTGCTTCATGGTTTTAGACCAGCATGGCTGTTACCTCATCCCGACGTGATTGTTTCATGGTTTTAGACCAGCATGGGTGTTACCTTTTCTCTACGACTCATTTTAAACAAGTTGCGATAGCTTGTCCATTTCCTTTTATGTGCTATGCTACATCTAGATTGTAAACTGCAAAAGGGAAGAGTACGCTCTGCCCTTTCTCCAATCTTCACCATTGTGATATTAAATGTTGTTGCACTTTGGTGAAGGTTTTGCACATACTAGAGACAAGCGGTTTAGCTTACTCGATCTGCTCAAACTGAGGACTATGGGCAATTTGTGTGAAAGGAGTTCAAGTACTACAACTTTTATCAGTTTACCTTACGCGAACTGCTCAAACTAAGGACTATGGGCAGTTTGAGCATGGATTTTCATCTAGTTTGAGCAGGCAAATAGATGGTATACTCAAATGCTCATAATTTGGATAACCCCTACCTAAAACAATTGGTGCATGTAATTCACATACATGAGCTTGGACGGATGCTTAGCATTGCATCGTTGAATGATATGCTTATGTTTGATATACTTTAAGCGTCCTCTATTTCTACATTGTCATGCCTAGTTGTGTGCTAGAGCTTCTATAGCCTTATAGTAGTGTAGCTTTATACTTTATGTAGCATGGCTCTTATCATGATTACTAAATGGAGTTACACTTAAGAGAATTTTGAGCTCTTGATCGTCCTGGCATGAGGATATTTGAAGGCATAATTGGAATAGTGCAAGGATATCCAGCTATCCAACGTAGGCTAATTGCAATGATTTACTGGCTGTAATAGCAACAACTCTTAGTTGTTTTTCAGAGGGTATAACTTTTTCTAAAAATGTCTGATTGATTTGCTTCCAAAAGGAAAATTTTAGCTTGTCCAAAGATCTGCAACATCTCGATTCAAGTCAGCATGGGATTCCTTATGTATCGGGAGATAGGCAGCTTGCAATATGGCTATCCACAAGTTTCCCTCACTACTTGAGAAGGGAGTCCTTTGTAAAGCTGACTACTATTTGCTTATATTTGGGTCTTTCTATACTCTTCCTGATACTTTGCGTTCTGATCATCTTGCCACCAGGATATTTGAAGGAAGAATTAGAATAGTGCAAGTATATGTTGCTAAAATAATACAAGTATATCTAGCTATCCAACACAGGCTAATTGCAATGATTTACTGGCTGTAATTACAACAACTTTTAACTATTTTGAGGAGGGTATAACTTTTTCTACAAATGTCTGATTGATTTTCTTCTAAAAGAAAAACTTTAGCTTGTCAACAGATCTACAACTTCTTAGTTCAAGTCAGAATGTGATTCCTTATGTAACGCAAGATATGTAGCTTGCAATATGGCTATCCACAAGTTTTTATCACTACTTGAGAAGGGAGTCCTTTGTAAAAACTGATTACCATTTGCTTATTTTTGGGTCTTTCTATAATCTGCCTATTAATTAAACATGCCAAGGTTTGAATTTGGTTTATCTAGATGATATGACATGGATAACAACTGTGCGCCATCTTTTAAGCTTGGCTTCCACAACATGGGATGAAGAGTTCTAACTTTTGTCTTGTTGTGATGATGCGAGGTGAGTTGGCACCCCTCTCCATCGAATTTGCAATGAATCTTGGGCATGAAATTGTGGAAAAGGATGTTGACAACCTTGAAGAATACACTTGGGTGACTTATGATGAGAGACATAGTATTCTAAATCCTATTGTACACACTTACATAAATGTATCAATTTGCAATGAGAACTAGAAAGTGAACTACCTAAAAGCTTTCTCAGTTTAAAAATTATCTTACGGTTTAACCATAGAAGGTATAGATAAGAAATTGTTCCCTTGGATTCTCTAATGAGAATACAGCTAGAATATTCAAATAGATTTCTCTTTGCAAGTTGATTCTATTTGGTGCATCTCTAAGCATTAACTTAATTGTGAACACAATCTTGATGAAGCAATGGTTGCCAAGGGCCTTGAAAAGCTTTGACTAAGAATATGGACTAGTGGAGATATAGATTCATTGAAATATTAGGTAACACACACACACACACACACAAACAATGTATGTATGTTTAAATAAAAAGACCGATTAAGAACACATCACCCGAAGCTCACATCAAATGGGAAAAAATAAACACATTGTGTTTACAAAGGTTGGGCACAAATTTGGTAAAAGAAATTGTTGAATCTGTCAAGTAGCCCAAAAGTTCGGAGGTCAAGGTCCACTTACCTTCCACTATCCAAACAAAACTAGGTATTAGAACATCATAGTTTCATTTGTGTAGAGAGCTAATGGTTGATTTCCTTGGCTTGTTATTGCTTTGCTAAGAACTAGACGTCCATCTAAATTCTAAAGTAACAGGGCATCTGAACTTACTTCAAAGATAGTGTGTCACAAGCCAAACAAGGGGACACAAAGTAACAGGGCATCTGAACTTACTTCAAAGATAGTGTGTCACAAGCCAAACAAGGGGACACACTTTGTGTGTCTTACAGCACTGCCCCCTTTTCTATGACAAATAGAAGCGTGAGACCCGTTAATTATTTTAGAAGTTAATTATCAGTACGAAATTCGATTCCAGGAAGGTAGTGTAGCCATACCACGAACCCTTTACATTGCATTCACGTTATAATACAGAAAGCATGTAGATAGAAAATTGCAAATGAACAAACTCACAGCCATGTTGCCAAATGCACAAAATGCTACAGACGTTGCTCACGCATCCGTGTGTTGCCTTGAGGCTCGTCGAACACTCGCATCGGTGTGTTGCCTTGAGACTCATCGAACACTGGGACCTACGGAGCAGTTCCCATGTTGGGTCTTGGCTTTGCAGATGAGAGCAGTACTGCCTAATTAGCAACACAAAGAAGCTCAAGCTCGTTGGTGGTAGACATCAGCTGTAGCTGCTCTCTCGATCCCTTATGGAGGCTTCTGCGAGCACTTTCGAGTTCCTGCAAGGCATGTCGCGAGTCCTCTACAACGGTCGTTCTACGCTTCAACACCTCAGGTTGCACGGCAGCTTACGTAGGATGACGCGGAAGGGGCTTAAAATTCTTGCGGACGCTCTGGGGAGCGATGGTTGCTCATTGTATCGTTCCGACAACGGCCATAAATTGCCTAAAGATGAGAAGCTATTGATCCAAGCTCTAGAGAGAAATTTCACGTTGTCCACGTTCATATGGGATTGGGAAGACGGCGCTCTCGCAGCTTGCAGCTCTTTTTTGCTGGAAAGGAACCAGTCCATGCAGAAGGGAGAACTCATAAAGGAAGAACTGGTCAGTCAGCGAAGGTGCAGGGTGTTCATATGCTTAAAATTCTTGCGGACGCTCTGGGGAGCGATGGTTGCTCATTGTATCGTTCCGACAACGGCCATAAATTGCCTAAAGATGAGAAGCTATTGATCCAAGCTCTAGAGAGAAATTTCACGTTGTCCACGTTCATATGGGATTGGGAAGACGGCGCTCTCGCAGCTTGCAGCTCTTTTTTGCTGGAAAGGAACCAGTCCATGCAGAAGGGAGAACTCATAAAGGAAGAACTGGTCAGTCAGCGAAGGTGCAGGGTGTTCATATGCGGGCACGGGGAGGTGGGTAAAACTACTCTTCGTAGGAATTTAATCACGACGTGTGCTTCGACGACATGTTGCATCAAGGTAAGCAACCCGCTTCGTTCGTGCAGAGAAGAACCTCGGACCAGAGGCATAGAGCTGGACACCTTGTTTTTGGGGGAAAATCAAGTCCTCCTCTATGATCTTGGTGGGCAGAACGAGTTTCATGCTCTCCACCACTTCTTTGTGAGTGGGAGCAACAGAAACCTCTTCGTGGTCGTATGCAAAGAGGAGCGTGTGCCGGTTCTTTAGCAGAAGCTATGATACTGGCTCCGGTTCATCGCTTCTCACAGTTCTGCTGCACCCATACCTAGAATAATGGTCATAGCCGATTTTTTCAATAGCAAACACTGCCAAAAGTACAATGTCATGGGCAGAACTGCCGTTGCCAACACAGAACATCTCATCGAGGAATTCAAAGGCGTGATTGATTTTGGAAAGCCAGGCGAGAGAAATTTATTTGGGATTGTTGCAAAAAGGAGTTCCCAGGTGCAACCCACTGGACATTATGTAAAGTCCCTGGAGCTTTTCCACGAGTGGCCTATCGTTTAACAGCTCACACGAGCCCAAGAAAACGTCTAAGAGCTCAAATACCGCTGTGATTGCAAGTATTACATTGGGAATTATCGTCCCCCTCATTTTAATTCCTACCATCTTCATAGGCTCTAAGTTGAAGTCTAAACGTAGGCGAAGGAATCCAAGTGCATCATCGGATATCACGTCAAAGATAGAGCTTAGCGGTATCGCCTTTGGACCACAGAAGTTCAATCGCAGAGAGCTCCGGGTTGCTACCAAGAATTTTAGTCATCAACAGCTGCTGGGGAAAGGAATGGTATACAAGGCTTTACTCATGGACGGCTCGATGGTCGCAGTGAAGCGTGTCTCCAAGGACTCCAAGCAAGGGGATAGAGAATTTGTTGCCGAGGTGAACACTATCGGACGCATGCGTCACCGTAACTTAGTGCGACTCCTAGGATGGTGCTGTGATAGAGAAGAGCTACTCATCGTTTACGAGTACGTGCCCAAGGGAAGTCGAAGTTGCTCGAGAAGAGCTTAAACATGAGAAACGCCTGCGAAAGAAATGGCAGGAGCTAGCTTGTGAGAAAATGCCGAATACCTTGTCAGCTGCTCGTCAGATTCTATGAACAGACGGACATGTTCCAGGAAGTAGACGTGATGAGTGCAGAGGGAGGAAGGATGATGGGAGGGTGAGATAAGCAGAGAAAGGAAGGGAGCGGGGGACGTATGATGGCAGGGATCAGAGGGAAGGCAAAATGAACTTATGCGGACATACCTGTTGCGAAGAGGGTGAATTACCTTGTTCCTCTCTCTGGAACTCGACGGTCGACGACGACTTCTTTGAACAAACACTCTTCTTGGAGCAATCTGGTTCGCCCAATGGGAAAATACTAACAGTTTGCTTTTACACAAACCCTCGGGGGCCCTCCCATGCAAAAGGATTTCATGACTTCCACGTGGCCTGTTGGCAACCATGCAAACCTATTGCCTGGTTGCCAAGTGGCTTAGCTTGCCCCTTTTAGGGCTTTGCTAACAAATTGGTTTCATGTAAAAACTAGCTTTATGTTGTTTCAAAAAAAAAAACAAAGGGAGTTCACTATTTAATCAATGTGTTAGAAACAATAGGGGGTAGTCCACACCCATTAGTGAGAACTATGCTAAGGAAAATTCATCCTCTTAAGTTAAAAATTCCCAAGGGGGGTAGGCCACACCCTTTCCTGAAAAGACCTTCAAAGAAGGGGGATATTCCACACCGTTAGGCAAAAAGAATATAGATAAATACCTATGTCTCACTACCTATAACCAAAAACACATAAAAGTTCAAGCATCACAACAGGGGTGCTCACTAATTAACTCCTTTAAAGAAGATTATAAAGTAGAGGAGGTAGTCATCATTAGAGAGAAGACAAAAAATGATTGACCAAGCAACAAAGATAATTAATGTATCATGTGTTATAAAGCTTAAACAATTTTAGTTGAACAAATGTTTTCATTTTAGATTCTAGAATTTAAGTGAATAAACTTCTATTAGATTTTAAAAGGATCAAAAGAGAAAAGAAAGAAAGAAAGGGATTTTTGGCCATGGGAGAACTAGGTGAAATTGAAATCAGAGAAAAATAGGAATGATTGAAAAAATGATGGTTATCTAGAGAAAAGATAAAAACCTTAAGGGTGAAAATGGACATAAGACCTTTAGAAAATTATAAATAAATATAAATATAAATATATATAGCGAGAGAAGGAGAGAAAATCATATACAATGAGAGGGGTCATTTTTTGCTTAGGAGTAGCCATTTTTTGTGAGGTTCAAGGACTTTTCTGTATATAGGTATCTTGCATGACCCATAACTTATGCATTGCTCAATGGAATTCGATAAACGTTTTCTTCAAGTTGTAGTACATATTCCAAACTTGAACATGAGACCAAAAAATTATGGAATAAGGATTTGGAATAGACGAATTTTGAATTTTCACACCTCTCGCTCGTCAAATATTAGAAGATTGAGTACCTATGCCCTGTCCCGCCCTTGCCCTGCAACTCGCACGCACCTTGATGTGACCTTGTGCCATCTTTGGTTTGGCATTGTCGTCTTTCGGGTAAGTTGTCTTCTACTCTTTGCTTGCCTCGCAAGCTAGCTTCTCTCTATTTTGGTTTGGCATTGTTGTCTTTCACTGATCGTCGCCATGGCAACATGCAACTCGCCATGGCTTGCAAGAGAAGCAAACAGAGGCTGCGAGATTGAAAAGTTGAAAAGCTTGGTCAGGGCATAAGGAACAGAAGACTCCTTGCAGAGCAGCAGCAGGAAGCAGGCATATGCACGCATTTGATCATTGCCATTAGAGCAAAGAACAAGAGCTGTGATGTCATGATTGGTGGTAGCATTCGAGGAAGCAACATCAGGCCATTTAGGTAAATACTAGTCTCAAGTCTTCACAAGCTTTAGCTTGCACCCTAAAGTTCATAGAGTGGCAACCTTACGAACATCTCGAGAGATGCATGTAGAGTAGAAGCAATGCCCGATCATCCTGATCCGAGTAGTCTATGGGCTTTAATAGAACGCAACAAAAGGAGAGATAGCCTAAGTGCAAAAGTCATTGCAATAGTGGTGACGTTTTGGCATGAAAATACAAGAGTTTCTCTAAATAACAAGGACATTTATAGAAAGCAGACGGGATGCAAGATGTTTGATGAGCACATCATACACATGCTTAATGCAACGCAGGTCAATGGTTGCCTAAACCATCCTGGTGGTTGTTTGTGATTGAGCTTTGGGATTCATTTCTTGGTACTGTAATGCAGGTCAGTGGTTGCCTAAACTAGTCTAGTGGTTGTTTGTGATTGACCTTTGGGATAGTTTACTAAGCTGGCTTGGACTTAATGTAGTTGTCCTAAACCAGCCCGGTGGTTGGAATATCATGCAACCGTGGTTGGGTTCAGCTCAAACACCAGAACCAAGCTAGCTTAGACTTAATGTGATTGTCCTAAACTAGCCCGGTGATTGGAACATTATGCAATTGTGGTTAGGACAGCTCAAACACTAGTTATGTGATTGTCCTAAACCAATGTGGTTGAGCAGAAAGTAACAGCGCAATAGAACAACAATATATTATTAATTTACTTAACCAGTCTGGTGGTTGGAACGTCATGCAATCGTGGCTGATTCAGCTCAAATACCAATGTGGTTGAACATACATTAGTTGTTGACTAGCTTGGTGGTTGAAATTACTATGTTTCTCAGTACTTAAATTAATGAAATTTAATTTGCACATACTATATTTTGTTTTTGCACATACTATATTTTGTTTTGTTTTCCTCTCGTAGTGCAAAAAGGGGGTCTATATGTTGGGCAGCAGACGGATTGTATCTTAATTATGTGGATCGAAATCCTAACATTTCAATTGGGCAAAGGAGCTTTGAGCATTGGAAGCCCTAGTACATCAGGAAACTCAAAGACAAGAATGTTTATTGTTGCCAATTTGCCAAACACACATAGACTTTGACTTGTGCAAGCAAGCTATGAATGACTTGAGATCTGGTCGCATTGGAGCATTGTTCGATGGGGATGTCTCCCCGATGAATGTGCAGTCTGTAGGCCACCTAGATCCTCATCATGTGTCGCAAGAAAGGCCACCTGGGTCCTCATCATGTGTCCCAAAAAAGCCACCGCACTTGTTTTTGTAAATCCCAAACAATAGATTAACCCCATGCTTGTTTTTAGTATATGCCAAACAACCAACATGCTTGTTTTTAGTCATTTAATGGTAAGTCATGGGATCCAATTGCATTTTCCTTGGTTGCACATAAGGAAATAGCTCCCTCAAACATGCTAGTTCTTTGTAAATATTATCAGATTTTAACCACCGAGCTGGTGAAATATTAGAAAATGCATTTTTTTATGGCGTCTCCTTTAGGCTAGTTTTCTTTAACTATTGTCATAGAAGCAAACCACCACACTAGTGGCAATTAATATCCTAGTGTGCAACCAACCCACTGCACTAGTAAACACTTATCCTACACTATCGCCTTGCTATCCTAAAACGGAGCGTGTTGTTGCATTGAAGTGCTATACTAAAATAGTCCCCTTTAGGTTGGTTCTCTTTATCTATTATCAGAATTTAGCCACCAGGCTGGTGACCACAAATCCTAAATGAATTGCAAGCTATAGAATCGTACTGTATTATTGGAAAATGTCCATCAAATTATAAAGTCCAACTCAGGGAAACATTTTGAAATTATAAAGTCCAACTGAGTGAAGCAGTCATAAGAAAATAGAACCTTTGAATCCAACTAAATGAAACATTTTCAAATTACAAAGTCTAGCTGAGTGAAGCAGCCATATCCAAGGACAGATAAATGGTGAATTATTACTTTAAAACTAAATTTATATAAAAAAGTCAAATGCATAGTCAGCCCCTAAAGTTATATACCCGGGTAGGTTACAACCAAGTTTTACTTGTCTACATTTTGAAAACAGACCACCATCGTATCTAAGGATGGATAAATACAAAGACAATTTACTACTTTTTTTTTTCAAAGAAGACAATTTACTACTTAAGTTCTATTGAAAAGCCGACTTTATTATAAGGGTGGTCAACCCCTAAAAAAGTCTATGGTAATATATATCCAAGATTCCAAGAGATCGTCTGAGATCTTTAAAGGACTTTATATTTACACAAGGATTCCAGGACAAGAGCTCGACAATTCGCACAGTGGGAGCCTTCAGTAATATACTTCGCAAACTGTGGGTTCATATAGTATTGAAAGCCTTCCCATAGTTCCTCTTGCAATATGACCATCTTGTGAATGACACTCTTGGAAACTCTATGTTCCTACTGATGGAGAGGAGGTCTTATCGGAGAGCAACAAAGAAAGGGAGAACGCCGAAATCGTGGGTGCTAACTCAACCAGATCAAGGTAAGCTCTTATTATGTATGTATGGTACAAAGGGGTATATACTAGGCCATTGGCCTTTACCCCAACAACCTCCCACTTAAAGGCCAATGCGCCTTTAAGGGAGAAGATGGGCATCCTAATGTCATCCGACACCCATCAATACTCTGCAATGTGCAAACCGCTCTGAGGAAAGACTCTTTGTACGAAGATCTGCAAGGTTCTCATCTGTGTGAACCTTGACAAGCTGGATGCGCTTGTCCTCAATCACCTCTTTGATGAAGTGATACTTCACATCAATATGCTTTGTCTTCACATGGAAGACAGGATTCCGTGCCAACTGGATGGCACTCTGACTATCACAGTGCAAAACAGTCTCCCACTAGACGAGTAAGCCATATAGCTTCCTTGCATGCCTCAGTGGCTGCAACATACTCTGCCTCAGTGGTAGACAAAGCCATATATGGCTGCAAATGAGAGACCCATGAAACTGCACCTCCAGTGAATGAGAAAACATATCCTATAGTAGACCTCCTGGTGTCTACATTCCCTGCAAAATTAGCATCTGCATATCCAACAACAGATGTGTCCTTCCTCCTAAAGAAAATGCACATGTTCTTTGTACCATTCAAGTATCTCATGATACCTTTCACTACCTCCCAATGCTTCTTGCTAGGATTTGCCATATATCTACTAACAGCTCCCACTGCAAAAGCAATATCTGGATGTGTAGCAACCATGGCATACATCAAGTTTCCTACTGCAGATGCATAAGGTATCTCTGCCATTTCAACCCAATCCTCATCTGACTTAGGGCTGTCCGCTTGGCTGAGTTTCACATATGGAGGCAATGGAGTACTTATGGACTTCCCCATCTCCATATTGAAATGCTCAAGTACCTTGCTAATGTACTCTTTCTGTGACAAATGAAGGAGTTTCTTGTTCCTATCCCGAACAATCCTCATGACAAGTATGTGATTGGCATCACCCAAATCCTTTATGTCAAAGGTCTCATGCAACCTTTTCTTGAAGGCATCCAC
The DNA here is from genome assembly GCF_047967505.1 of Dipteris shenzhenensis. Classification (NCBI taxonomy): domain Eukaryota; kingdom Viridiplantae; phylum Streptophyta; class Polypodiopsida; order Gleicheniales; family Dipteridaceae; genus Dipteris; species Dipteris shenzhenensis. The sequence goes on from NC_141606.1 coordinate 19,863,434, forward strand.
ATCCAAAGTAGATTTCCTAGCAATGAGCATGTCATCAACATATAAAATCAAAATAAGAAGGTTGGCATTTGATGCCTTCTTTGTGTAGAGGCAATGATCTGTCTCACTCCGTGTGTACCCTTGGGATCACATAAATGCATCAAACTTATGGTACCACTCCCTAGGAGCCTACTTTAGCCCATAAAGACTTTTCTGAAGCTTGCATACCATCTGTTCTTTGCCTTGCACAACAAACCCCTCTGACTGCTTCATATAGATGTTCTCATGAAGATCTCCATGTAGAAAAGCTGTTTTTACATCCATTTGGACAAGCTCCATGTCCTCTCTGGCAACCAATGCAAGCACTATATGAAGGGTAGTCATCTTCAACAATGGGGAAAAGATCTCATCAAAGTCAATACCCTTCTCCTGCTTAAAACCCTTGGCTACCAACCTTACCTTATACTTAGGCAATGCATCTGCTGGAGACATCTTTAGCTTGTAAATCCATTTGCATGGCAATGCATGCTTTTCTTTGGGCAAATAAACCAAATCCCAAGTAGCATTCTTCATCAAAGAATCCATCTCTGACTTCATAGCCTTCTCTCACTTATGCTTGTCATTCCTAGACATAGCATCCTCAAAGCATGAAGGCTCACCACAATCTATCAACATGACATAATCTAGAGATGGAGCATATCTTTGTGGAGGTTGTGAGACTCTAGTGGAACGTCTCAACACTTGCTCACCATGAGCATCTTGCTGTCCCAACTGATTTTCCTGCATAACTTGAGGTTTGTCCACCTAGATGTGGCTCTCCCACCTCACGATCTATGGGCTGTCCATGCCCTGCATCATGTGGAATAGGTTGTGCATGCCTCTCATATGGTGGTTGTCCATTCTCTTGAAACACCACTCTGCGTATCTCAATAGTCTTTTCTGGCTTCTTGTGCATCTTGTCCTCATTAAAGATAATATCATGGCTGCGTACTATTTTCCTGGCCTCTAGATCCCACAATCGGTATCCCATCTTGCCTGAATTACCATATCCAAGAAAAATGCACTTCCTTGACTTTGGATCAAGCTTGCTATGTTTTTCCTTAAGGATATGAACATAAGCTTCACAGCCAAATACACAAAGATGCCCATAAGATGGTGGCTTGCCTGACCAAAGCTCTTCTGGCACTTTCCTATCTAGTGCCTTGCCAAGCGATCTATTGATAAGATGTACTACTGTCTTGATAGACTCATCCCAAAAGCCATGAGGTAGACCGACATTAGAAAGCATGCTTACATTCCTTTCTTGAATAGTTCTATTCATCTTCTCAGCAACCCCATTCTGAGAAGGATTTTCAGGAGTAGTCAACTCCTACTTGATGCCACGTAGATCACAAAAATTCTTAAATGCATGAGAGGTATACTCTCCTCCATTATCAGTGTGCAAGCATTTGAGCTTCTTACCCGACTGATTTTTAGCAAATGCTAAGAACTTTTGAAATGCATCAAAAACATCACTCTTCTTCTAAAGAGGATAGACCCACACATTCCGTGTAGCATCATCAATGAAAGTAGCAAAGTAAGAAGCACCACACCCAATGAGACAGTAGGCATAGGTCCACACACATCATTGTGAACCAACTCCAATGGTTCAAATCTCTTCTTACCCAAAGATTTTTTATGTGAAGACCATGTTTGCTTCCCATACATGCAATGCTCACATATGCTAAAATCTGAAAAGTTAAACATGAGAACATAATGCAATCCAGAAAGTATCTTCATTCCTGTCATGCTCATGTGTCCCAACCGACAATGCCACAAAGAGACGGATGGCTGCTCGGTCACATTGATTACATTATCTCTTATGCTTGACACATGCATTGAGTACAACATTCCATGCTTGGAACCTCTAGCAATCACAAGTGGCCCTTTGCTAATTTTCCATGTATTGTTGCCAAAAAACACATGATAGCCATCATCATCAAGCTATCCCATACTTATCAAGCTCTTTTTCAGATTTGGAACATGCCTAACATTCTTGAATACAAATGTAGAACCATTAGGAAGAGACAAATGGATATCTCCCACTCCAACAATGTCACATGGATAATCGTTTCCAAGTCTCATGGTTCCTTTCCTTCTTGCATCATAAATGGTAAACCACTCCCTATGTGGAGTGACATGGAAAGATGCTCCTGAATCTAGTATCCAATTCTGTGACAATGCATCATCACTAGTCACAAGCCACAAGCATGCTCAAATATAGAGGCATAAAGAATGTCACCCTCATCACTATTGTTACTTATGGCATTCACTTCCTCTATATTGACCGTGGATTTCTCTTCCTTCTTGGGCTGCACATTAGCTTTGCCTTTGCCTTTATCGCTCTTCCATTTGTAGCAATCCTTTTTGAAATGGCCTTTCTTCCCACAATAGAAGCATTCCAAATCCTTTTTGGCATGGGATTTTCCTCTAGATTTGTTTCTAGACTTGCTTGTATTTCTGTCATGGTATTTCCCCCTGGAATATGACCTCCCTTTCACATTGAGAGCACTTGAACTTTTAGTTCCAGCATTGTTCTTTCTATTTATCTCCTCAGTGAGAAGGCTACTCTCAACATCACTGCTTGTCAGGCCTCCTGCACCGGCTGAATTGCTTATAGCAGTCCTAAAAGTGTCCCAACTTTCAGGAAGGGTGACCAATAAGAACATTGCCTTCACTGAGTAAGCTGAAAGTTGACTAAAAATTGTGTTAAACTCATTTAAATGGCTAGATATTGAAGTCCCTTCTTCCATGCAAAGATCTATGAGTTTCTTCAGCCAATACACTTGACAAGCAGCACTCTGCTTCTCATAAAGATCATGCAACTTTGTCCACACACCATAGCACCACCTGCAATATCTTTCACATTGAAATACACCGATTTTGAAAGTGTGGGCATGATCATGGAGCATGCAAGCTCATCCAGATCCTTCCACTCTTCATCATCTTCCCAATCCTCTGCCTTTATGCCTTTGCATTTTATAGGCTTTACTTGCTTCTACACCAGAACATTGTAGATATGCTCCTTCCAATAGGAGAAGTTTGTGCCATCCAACTTCTCAATGTTAAACAATGCAATCTCTGATCTGGAAGCCATCGCAATGGATGACAGAACAACCAGGATACACTGCACCAATGTACCAAACTCAAGCCCAAAAAATATTAATTGCAATGACAACAGCCACACTGTCACTGTCACAAATACATGTTCTGTTGTAAGTGACCTTAGGGTATCCCAAAACTAGCCAATAGCTTTTGTACGGTAGCTCTGATGCAAAAAGTGTAAACAAAAGAAATGTAGCTTTAGAAAACTCTACAACTTCTCAGTTTACAGTAAGTCCAAAATCCTTATAGATTTCCTTATATCGGCCGTTGGAAACCACCACCTGCAAACTTTTACTGCTGTAATAACAGTCTACAATAGTTTTGGCCTGTTTTGAACTATCAATATCTTCCCAACTGTAACTCGGTTGCCTTTGCTGTAAATACCAAAGTTGTAGATAACCAATAGATCTACAAACTTTTAGTTTAGTATATGTCCAAATTCATTATTAATTTTCTGATACTTACTGCTGAATGCAACCCCCTGCTCACTTTTTCTAGCTGCTATCATAAACTATCAAAACTATAAATCATGGCCATATCGGGCATCATAACTTTTTCTCTAAATCTTGAATTGAAATGCTTTCAAAAACAAGATTGTAGATTGTCCAGAAAAATAAATTTTCTTAGTTCAACTCAGAAGACAATTCCTCATGGATTCTCTGATATTCACTTCTGAATACAGCCACCTGCTCACTTTTTCTAGTTGTCACAAGACTGCAAACTGCCAATCATCAACTTTTCCTGAAGCATCTTGTTTACTTTGTATCCAAGTTATCTACATTAGTCCTCTTTTGCACTTCATTCCATGATATTTTTTATTAGCATGAGCTTCAAGGTTTAAAGCATTTTTTGTTTTTTAATTTTGTCCATGACTTGATTCATTTTAAAATCTCTATTTTTGTTCACTTGTGTCGGCCCATTACTTTCATGCATTGTCCAAGAAATCTCTTTTGTTTACTTAGTAGTCAGCCTTGGCATCACGTTTCACTCTGCACCCTTCAAAGTTTGTAGCTAGGCTAAGTGTGGCCTTTGTGTCCAACTTTGTGCCTAATTAAAGAGCTTTTTTGTGTACCTCTTCCATAAGCCTCTTCCATGCCTTCCAATTTTGTTCACTCCTTGAAGACATGGGTTTGTTTGGGTTTTCCTTTCTTGTTGCTTGGTGCCTTCTTCCACAAAAAGACTTCTTTGGGCATATTACACACTCAGAATTTTGGGAAAGTGGGAGGCATACAAATAACCACCTAGGGTCTTTTGAAAGATGTGTTGGAATGGTTGTGCCGAAGGGCTAAATTTCTACAATCATTGGAGGTTGATGGACATTTTCAGATGGCTGTGGACTATGATCTCGCAACTAGGGCCTTTCATGTGTGGTTAATTGTTGCAAAGCGATTCTACATGATGTTGATGGGCATGCGCATTAGAGTAGGTTTTTTTTTTTCTTTTTAAAAAATTCTTCCCCCCCCCCCCCCCACACACACACTCCCACCCACCCACCCACACAACTCCACACACTTTTTTTTGGGGGGGTGAAACCACTAATTCAATTAATGAAAGCATTTTACAAATCCTGCCAGTAGGTGTGGTAGCTAGAAGCAGTGCAAAAACACTTCTAAAAGATGTAGGGAAATGTCATATATGATAAGCATCATATAGGGACATATGCAAGGAATGCTTAAAGGAAGCATATGTATCTAAAGGTGCATGAGAGGACATGCGATGATTTCTATTATCCCAGATGGTCCAATATGCCGTAAATCTAACCCATAGAAACAATGGGCTATAGTCATCAAGGAATGAGTGATATCTGCCACATATCCAGAAGTGCTTGGAGAAGTTATCCGAAGGAAAGCGAATTTGAAGGCTAGCTGATAGGGCCCCAAGGAAATCCTTGGTGGCTGGACAAGTCCATAAGAGTTGTGGAGTTGTTTCTCTAAGACCACAAGAGCGCAGACTATGGGTAGGTGCAATGCGGCATTGGCGGGCTAGCGTGGTCTCCACTGGCAAAACTCCTAGCAGACATCACCACATGATTGCTTTAAAGGTACTCCATTCTTTTATATGATATGCAAGCATCTTTTTCCACTATTTAAGTGATTTATTCATCCGCCAAAGGTCATTGGCATGATTTTGTATCCATTGCACGGGGATCAGAAGCCTATAAGATCTTGTAGCCATTAGTTTCATCATCGGAACGGTTGGACAATCAGTCTCTAGTCTTTCAAGTTTCCAATCCTCCAAGCGATCTTGCTCTTGAAGACGTGGAATCGGGAGGAAGGGCTGTATCAAATCCCTTAGCTTGTGCCATATAGGCGTGGAGTGCATGCCCAAATCCCTTAGCTTGTGCCATAATGCCTATTTGCTGTAGGAAAGGACATGAAGGTACTGTCATCCTGAATGACATCTCACACACCCTTGCACGTAAGAAAATAGAATGCTTGGCCAGTTGCTATGTATATTGTAAGTAGCTAATAATAGGCCAGTTGATCTAACGGATTAGAATGTGCCACATGGCTTTGTAAGATTTTAGAGTTTCATAAAATGCTCTAGTGCTAGCTAAGTAAATATGCTTTTCGGAGTTCTACCACTTGTGGCCTATGCTAATGGAATTGAATGTGGGCAGCTACTCAGGAATTGAATGCAGGCAGTTGCATAGATGGGCGAACACCGAAACTACCTAAGGCTAGTTATGATTGGGGCTGTGCCTGCCCAAAGTAGCTAAAAGATTGAATGCACTGTGCACATATGTGTCAAGGTGCCATACATTGCGGTGATAGCGTGTACAAAAAAAAAGGGCCACCCAAAAGGTTGGGCAGGCAATCTTTCCCGCCCATCACTGTCTCGAAAGTTTGCAAACTGTTGACAAGGAGATTCAAACCCCTGCCCACCAACTCCAAAGTCTCTTTGAGTGAACCATATAGGCAAGGATGAGCAGCTGTAATAAAATGGAGTCTTTCTTTGATTTAATATGTTGTCTTGGTGTGTAACCTAGCTGACACCCATGCTCTTGCTTGCTTATTTGGGTTGGTATTGGGTGTTTACAAATGAGTGTACTATGAGGCAAGATTGCCCGCCTACGTCCACCGCATGGTCTAGATGCATTCAATGCGCCAAGGGGGTGTACACGAGTGTTCACAGAAAGCATTTTTTTCAACAAATCACAAAACTTGGGGTTTCAGATTTTGAAGGTTTTTTCTTGAGAATTTGCCGATTTTTTAGCGAAAATATAACTGAATTGCCTAAAATTTTACAAATTTTACAAAATGCTGCAGGGTCATTGTAGATGGTTTGCAGGTTTTCGGTGAAAACTGGTGTACACCCTGACTGAGAGCGAGTGAGAGGGTTGAACTATATACCTCTTTTTTTTTTTTGGGGGGGGGGGGGGGGGGGGCGGCCGTTGTATGTTTTCAAAATTTCAAATATCTGTTCTTCTTCTTCTTCTGCTGCTTCTTTTTTTCTGAGCAGGTGCCTCGCCATAGCTCGCCCTTCCCTTTCTGCTTCCTCCTTCCGGGTGCCTCTCCATCGCTCACCATCGCAGCACAGTACCTTCCATCGCTCACCAGTTCCTTACACCCTCGGCATCTCTTCCCTCCCACCCCTCTCGCTTCCTTCAGGTACTCTCATCGATCCTTCTCACCCTTTTTTTTTAAGATTTTGCCTGTATCCTTCCGATCGTTTCCGCATCCGAGGGAACACCTACCGCTCCTGAATCCTTCGCCCTTTCCTTGCGATCCATCTTTGCTTGTCCATTTCGATGCTTCTGCCTCTTGCACTCTTATGACTGTTTGAAAGATCGTTCGTTACAATCTCTCTCAATCTTTCAATCCTCTCAAAATTTCGAACTTAAATCCTCTGCCCTTGATCCATCTTTTTGTCGAGCTCTTTGTCCTCATTTTCGGGCCGATAACGCGTCATTGCGTTAACATAATTTGAGCGGAAAAACAGGTGGGCTTTGGCAACTCACGGGCCACTTTTAAATGGTCTCGGAAACCCTGCGCCGCGGGATGGGTTCTGATAGACCTGCGAGAAAGTCTCCTTCCCCTACACCACAGAGAAGACGGCTTTCAGATATCACAAATGTGCCAGTTTCCACAAACCGGACCAAGACCCAGGATGAGATGTCGAAAGGAAGTGTGGCTGAGCTGCAGAAGGTAATGGCTACGGATTCTGTCGAAAGTCAGGGACATTCTTTTTAGTAAACTATGATGTGTCCATGGTTCAAGAATTTGGCGTAAACCTGGAAGCAAACAGGATGAACTTTTTTGCCCGGATTGGGAATGATTGTTACGATAAGGATTTGATTATCCTGTGTGTCGGTTGCTCCAGGAAATAGTCGCTTTGAAGAAAACGTTGGAGGAAAAGGAGTATCCTTACCCACCTGAAGTTTCATGCATAAATCTGGACTTTCGACGTAGCCTCGAAATTGTTTCCTTTACTCGAGGCAAACAGAAAAATCATCCAAGCACAGACGTTTAACATCGAGAAGCTTATGCTCAACTACTGTCAAAAAACAAAGCAGAACCAAGACATAATTCAACATAACGCGCAACTATACAAAGTATGCGCTTTAATTTCAGCATGTGAAACCATTTGATCTGTCTTAGGTCATCGTAGTTGCTAGGGTTTCTTCAAAGAGCTAAATTTGACAGAATGCTAGTGCACATCATATTGTACAATTCTGACCGCCTTATTCTTTCTCTCTGTTTCCACCCATTTGTACAGGACCTGATGCAAGCACGTGATAGAGTGCGTTTATCTATACGAATGTGATCATTTTCAACACATGGTCTTCCTTTCCATAAAATATTTATTGTTATGGGCATGGCATTGCTTCCTATTTATTGACCCATGTTTAGCTCGCATGCTGATTTCTGCAGTTAAAGATATCCCAGCATGAAAATGCCGTGATGGCAGCTCTCCACAAGAGTAGCAAGGCGGAACTGCAGGTCAAAAGAATGTCCACAGAAACTGATAGCTAGGAATTTGGGATTATTATTTTTCAGCAACAATTTTTGTTGTCTTCATGACTTATAATTTATTTTTTATAAACTAGAAGTTATATTTTTTCAATGGCTTAAAAGTAAACTCAAACCTTACTACCATCTAAATATTGACCATTAGGTCAAAATTGATCCATTTGGTCCAAATGAGAATAGATCGTATTACTTTCTTATCTAAACTTTGGCCATTTAGATAGTTTAGTTACTATCTAATTCTAGAGACATTTAAAGTTTCAATAAACCTCTTCTATGGACTCCATATAATTATTTATCTTAACATGAAAAATATGCTCTAATTCAAATATTGAAATGAACTACAATGATTCAGATGAAATTCTTTAATTTTTTGTAGAAAATAAAGCATGTTTTGGTAATTATAAGTAGAGGATGTATTATATATTTTATAGTCATGCATGAATTACTAGTAGCTCTTAAAATATCTTCTTTACCCTGTGTATATTGGAACTTATCATTGATCATTAATCTACATCTTCTACAGCTCAAACTCTCTGAAGCTCTGGAGCGTGCCAATCGTCTCGAAGCATCGCTGGAAACGTCGACTATGGAAGAGGTGGATTTTACAATATCCCTCCGGAGTTCTGAATATGCATCTTCTATAATTTACTTGTTCTGAAAGGGGTTTACTAATGGTTTATGTCGGTAACAGGCATCATCTGACAAACATCGCAATCTTCCAAGTGTCCTCACAAAACTTGTACAGTCAAGAGCTCGAAGAACTCTGAATGCTTGTAATTGTTTTAACCCCTTACCTGGATAAGTGCTTTTTCTTTCAACCATGTTTGTTCTATTGGTTTGAATGTAAGGTTACACTGCTGAAGAGAGTGCCTGGAGTGGAATGATTTGTTGAAGTTCACTCTTTGGATCCATAGGTTCCCAAATTCCTTTTGAGACTCTCCACTAGTAAATGCATCTGCTTGTTCACATGTATCTCATCCCGTCTTCATACACAGGTGAAACCTCTGGTGACGGTACATTGGACTCTTCAGTAAATGATACGGAAAATTCTGCAGAGAACTCCAATCATTGCAGGTAAGGAGGTACCCATCATTTATTAAAGTAGAGGGCTTTGATCAATTAATTACTGCTAAATACTCATCCCATGTGCAGAACATCATTAAGGCGTCGAGAAAGTTTGAGTTACAAGGAGCCTTCATTGAAAGTGAAACTGAGGCAAGCAGATTCAGAAGGTGGTTCGTGTCAAATAAGGCGTCTCAGCAATCGACATGAAGATATGGAAGGGCTCCAGAAAGTCTGTGAAGATCAAGAACTCAGCCTTGTCGTCAGCTCTTTATCGTCCAACTCGGAAGCTGGAATTTTGGAGGAGACCTCGGCTCCCCTGTCCTGCTCAATCCCACCACCTAAAGAGAATTTGACAGCCCCAATTGCCACCTCCTCTCCCAAAGCGGTCAAAGCAAGGCAAACGCAATCGCTGTCAATGATTGATCCTGTTCATTTCTCACGCAGAAGCTCCAGTGAAAGGCCGACTAGGAGAGCTGTCGGCTCTGTGGGTTCATACAGGGAACCCCCATTGAATACTAAGATGAGAAGACCTGAATAGCAAGCTATCAATGGCACCTATTCATGCCGCACATGTGCAGGTCTCTCCACAGTCTGAATTCTAATGTCTAAAATTTGAGACTTAGGGAGTAACAAGATGAGGATAGCAATTGCGTTATTGCAGGTCCTAGTACATCCTGTTGAGATCTTGGCTCCCTCTACCAAGAGTCCTGGCATCTTTTAATCCAGTGCTGTGTTAGTGATTTTCTTCATCAACTGTGATATTTAGAAGATTTGGGATCCAGCATACTTTTTTCCTTTTAAATAAGCTGCAGCTTCAAGAATGTTGTCATAGAATTTAGGTATCTCAGCCAAATTCAGAGTCTAATTAGAGGAGTCTAAGATTCAAGATTTGTCGGATCCAACATGCTCTCCACACATCAGGTATGGTTACTTGAAGACAATTAAATATACCTCATTTCTCACAAAATAGTCGAGACCTTTTGGCTGAGAGAGAGAGAGAGAGATGTCTCTATGTATTAATTAACCAAATTATAAATAAAAAAAGCACGTGTGTGCTTTCCTTGATATTGTGTTTGTCTACATTCAAAATAGCAAAAGAGATGTTGGTAGCTTAAGAGCATGAGTTTGCAAGTTAGTTAAGCACCGAGAGAGATGTCTCTATGTATTAATTAACCAAATTACAAATAAAAAAAGTATGTGTGTGCTTTCCTTGATATTGTGTGTCTCTATTGAAAATTGTATTTGTTATCGAGAGAGATGTCTCTATGTATTAATTAACCAAATTACAAATAAAAAAAGCACGTGTGTGCTTTCCTTGATATTGTGTTTGTCTACATTGAAAATAGCAAAAGAGATGTTGGTAGCTTAAGAGCATGAGCACCACTCATGCTCTTAAGCTACCAACATCTCTGGTGCTCATGCTCTTAAGCTACCAACATCTCTTTTGCTATTTTCAATGTAGACAAACACAATATCAAGGAAAGCACACACGTGCTTTTTTTATTTGTAATTTGGTTAATTAATACATAGAGATCTCTCTCTCTCTCTCTCTCTCTCTAAATACGTGGAAGCGCTTAAGAAGCATCTGTGCTAAATTACAAGAAGTTTCCATTAATAAATCAAGGAGGTCAATTGAGGAGGTGCTAGGATACAAGTCCCAAAGGCCCAATAAAACTACATGATGTTGATGGGCATGTGCATTAGAGTAGGTTTTCTTTTTTCTTTTTTAAAAATTCTTCCCCCTCCACACACTCTCTCCACACACTTTTTTTTGGGGGGGTGAAACCACTAATTCAATTAAAATCCTTGTGTGTGGATCTCCTAGTCTCATGATCTTCGGCATAGTCACTGTTAACGTATCCATGCAACCTTGGATGACTTCCTCTGTATTCTATTCCAAACTGTCTTGTACCTCTGATGTATCTTAAGACCCTTTTGGCTACATTTCAGTGACACTGTTTTGGATTTGCCATAAATTATGCAAGTGAGCTTATTGTATAACAAATATCTGGTCGTGATAGTCAAATATATAAGAGATCTGATAAGCTTCTTTTAGTGCCTGTCATTGATTGTAGGCTTTTTTGAATCTTTTGTAAGTTTCAAACTCTGTTTCATGGGAGTGGCTGCAATCTTGCAATCTCCCATATGAAACTTCTTCAGGAGACTATCAACATATTTCCGCTGACTTATAAAGGTGTTGTCTGAATCTCTCTAGAACTCAATTCCAAGACAATAGTGCATAAGTCCAAGATCTTTCATGTCGAACTCTGTAGATAAATCTTGTTTCAATTTCTTGATGACGCTATCCTTGCTTCTGGTCACAATCAGATCATCTACATACAAAAGTGCAATAGTAATGACTTCCCCTTGAACTTTGTAGTAGAGAGTATGATTTGCATTGGACTTCATGTATCCCAAATCATCAAAATATTTGTCGATTTTGATGTACCAACTTCTGGGTGCTTGCTTTAAGCCATAGAGACTCTTCTTAAGATGGCAAACTTGATTCTCCTTTCCTAGCTCAACATAATCTACTTGTTGTTGCATGTAGACGTCCTCGTCTAAGTAACCATTGAGAAATGCATTCTTGACATCGAGCTGGTACACATTCCATCTATTGACTGTTGCTAGTGATATCAAGAACTGTTGTACAAAGTCCATCTTTGCTACTAGAGCATAAGTCTCATCATAATCTTGACCATATTGTTGTGCAAATCCCTTTTTAACTAGTCTAGCTTTGTATCTTTGAATGCTTCCATCTGGATTGTACTTTAGTTTGTATACCCATTTGTTTGCTATGGCCTTCTTTACTGGTGGAAGGTCGCATATTTCCCAAGTATTGTTCTTGTACAAAGCATCCATTTTTTCATTCATAGCAGTTTGCCATTCTGGCTTGTCTACTGCATCTTTGAAGTACACTAGCTCTTCTGTTGCCATGATGGTAGTCATAAGAGCATAGTTGGTGGTTTCAATCTGAATTGCTTTGCCTTTTGGAGTATATGTCAATCTAGGTGGAGGTCTGCTTTCCCTAGTAGATTGTTGGAGTTGGTGTGGTTCATCTTGGTGTGCTTTTTTCAATTCTTGCTCTTCTTCAACCTTTTCTGTAAATGCCTGAGTAATTGGTGAATCTATCTCCTGTGTATTTGAGGTTTTCCATTTTGATTCTTCATCAAAGATTACATCTTTGGAGATAATGACTGCGGTTGATGGGACCATACAACTTGTATGCTTTGCTTTCTTCACTGTAGCCAACCATGATGCATTTGCATGGCTTTGCATCCAATTTCTTGCGATGAGCGTCATGTATGTGGGCATATGCTATGCAACCAAGTATGCGGAGATGCCCAATGCATGGCTTGTGTCCAGTGAATGCTTCATAAGGTGTCATACCTTGAATCGGTTCGGTAGGAAGCCGATTAAGCAAGTAGTTTGCAGTGGCTAATGCTTCTGTCCAATACTGATTCAGAAGATGCTTCTCACTAAGCATTGCTCTGGCACTTCCCTCTAAAGTACCATTCTTCTTTCATCTCTTGCATTCTGCTGAGGAGATCTGCACAAGTGAATTGTCTTTAAATGCCATGACTTTTGCAAAAATTCATGAAAGTTGAAGACATGTATTCTCCTCCTCTATCTGATCTCATGACTTTGATCTTTCTGCTTGTTTGGTTTTCTACCATGGCTTTGAATTCTTGAAATCTGCAAAAGACTTCAGATTTCTCTTTCAAAAAGTAGACCCAACAATATCTGTTGTAGTCATCGATGAAAGTTAAGTAGTAAAGTGAACCATTGATGCTGCGGGTTTGGGCATAAGCCCATACATCTATATGTATCAAATCAAGAATACCTCTTGCTTGAGAGGTGCTTCTGCCAAAGTTGGTTCACCTTTGTTTGTCGAAGTAGCATGCTTCACAAACTTTTCAAAGAAACTGCAGCTTTGGAGTCACAATTGCCATATTCTAATTCGTGAGATCTATCAAGCTCTTGAAATTGACATGTCCATGTCTCTTGTGTCATTTTGTGGATAGTGGAATCTATTGTGGTTGAGATGACAGGGCATGCAAATCTGGTACTGTAGCTAGTATTCTGTACAAGTATCCTTGGATTTGCATCTGATAGTGTATTCATCTCTGTCAAAGATGACTCGATAGTTGTGTTCCTTGATTTGTCCTATTGGTGACAAGAGGTTCTTTTGAGCTTCGAAACATAGAGTACATCTTTCACCAATCCTTTTGTACTAGTGAAATTGTTCATAGGGATAATGCCTGTCCCTTGAATTGGATTCAATGTATTATCTGCCGTGTAGATGACATTCTTTTGACCTTCTAATGGTTTCATCTCTGTGAACCGTTCTTGATGATTTGTCAAATGAGATGATGCACCGTTGTCAATGTACCAAGGATGTTGATCTGCTTGGTCGACTTGATAAACTGACATCCTCTTTCGAATTGCAATCAATGTCTAGATACACTGTATGAGTCTTTTGCATTTCCTCATTTGCAAGGAACATATTCTCATGTCGATTTGCATAATGACTGTGACTAGAACATCTACCATGATGATTTCCTCTTCTGCGGAAATTCCCTTGATTACTACTGGATTGACTGCCTTGGTCATACTGCTTCTTGCGGCAATCTTTTTCATAGTATCCAAACTTATTAGTAGTTGCACTGGATGTTTGACATGTTGGTGGATGCATTCCCTCATCCTTGGAATCTTCCTCGATTGGAATGATTTCCTCTTTACTGATTCTGATGTTGTTGAGGATGATGCTAATGCTAAGTTTGACTTTGCTGATGATGATCACTTTGCTGGAATGATGTAGCTCTACATCTACCTCTTCTTTTGTGTGAAGCTGTGAGTTCTTGATCATTGGAATGACCTTTGTGTGCATGAATGGCTTGAGTCTTGAGTTCTTCACCAAGTAAGACTGACTGAAGTTCTTCCAGTGTCGAAATTTATCATTGAATGGCAATACTCTGGACTAGATTCTCGTATCCCTCTCCTAGTCCATTCAAGATGACTTGAACCATTTCTGTTGGATTCATAGTCTCTCTTGCTCTGCTACGAGTTGATTGTTGTAGTCTTTGATTCTGAGTACATAAGCATGACTGGTTTCATTGCTGTTGTGGAAACTCTAGTTGATCTGGTTTCTCATTATGAGAATCTTGGAAGTGTTCTTGGACTCCTAGAGAGCTGCAAACATATCCCATGCTTCTTTTGATGTCTTAATGGTATTGAGCTATCCTAGCATGACATATTGCACATTCTGCTTGATCAGATGATATGCATACTTATCTTTCTTATCCCATTCTGCCTGTGCTTGGGAAATGGTAGGATCTGCTACAGGTGCGAAAACTATTGGTGTAGCTGGAGATCCCGCTATAGATCCCACTGCTAGTGCTATGACAACAGGTGGAGTAGAGCTACTGCTGGCGGATCATCCAATGGTCTAGGTGGAGATCCATCGACATACTCCCATTTGTCCTGAAGTACTAGAATGGTCTCCATTCAGTATAAATTCCATGTGCCGCAATTGGAGTTGTCTAGCTTAACAGATGCCTCCAGATTGAGGTTGCTAGACGTAGACATGGTGTAAGAAGTGTACTCAAAGTGTCGTGAAAATCACTGTCTGAATAAACTGCAAAAACATTGACTATAGCAAATGAAATGTGAATTGTTAGAACTACAATATATGATTCAATCTGAATTATAAGGCTTGTGGCAAATGATGCCAGGAATAGCCAAAAGGCTTTAAAAGGCTGAAATAATGTGCACAATGCCGAAAAATAGCCAAATAGGGTTTACAATGATTGCATGTGTGTGTGAGATCAAATCATGTGCTATCTGCCCCCACTGATCAATCGCTCAATGCGTTTAAATACTCTAAAGTCTACTCCACTGAACTGATGAACATCAGGTTTCAAGTAATGTGATGATGTGAAACCCTATGTGAGCATAGGGATTGACTCCAAGTAGGAACTAGTCAGGAATTTTGGGTATGGCTTAGATTGGCAACTTGGAGAAATTCAAATCGTCTCCTCTATGGCGATCTAGTCTACTTTGATCTAGATCTAGACCAAACATGGATTGATGAAAGAATAACAAATAATTTCTTTTTCTTGGTTCTTTTTATGTGAAGGGGCAGATGCGTCAATGTAGAGGCTGATGTGTGTGTAGGAAGTGTATTTGTAGGCGAGGCTCAAAAGTGAGTGATACTTGCACTAAAATGTATACGTGATGTGATAAGCATGTAGAGCACACAAAAAGAGCGATTTTCCTTTTTGGAGCACTCTCAAATTCATCCTGGATCAAGAGATATGGCTTGATCTAGGTGGAGGGGCAAAAAGGTTGCAAAGTGCTCAATGATGATGTAAAATTCAGGGGGGTCACATGCAGTGACTGTGCCTGTGGAGCCCTGTGCTGAGGTGGCAGGTAGGTGCACATGTAGAGTGTAAAGTGTGCCTGCAAAGGGGTCAGAGTGCTTGGCAGGGGGTAGTGCCACATGGTAGTGATTATGTGGCACTACCGATTGGGCACTGATGAGTCTTGACTGGTCAACTGCTGATTGGATGTTAACATGGGTGCTAACTCATGCTGATATGGAATGATGATGTGTTAGGATAAGAAGCTGATGTGTCATGAATTCCAGGGATGTTGACGTGTCAGATTAGGTTTCCCTTGATGATGTGGCTTGGGTCAATGTGGTGCCACATGTCGCCTAGAGGACCAACCAGAGGTCTAGATAGGGTTGGAGAGATGGAGCTAGAATATCCATCAAAATTTATTAAAGATTCTATCGATGGAGATCAAAATATCCATCATTGTGCAGAGGCTTGCATGACGTGCCGGGTCGTTCATTGAGCCACATGTAGCAGGTAGCTTGGAAGGAGTCGCAGTCGAGGCGTTGGCTTGCTACTGGTAGCTGACTTGGAAATGTTGGCTATGGAAGTTGGAGATTACAGAGCCTTGTCCAGAGATGATATGTTGCAGTTGGAGATGGCTGTGAGTTGCTCGATTTGCTGGAGTCGTTTCAGATCGTTGTTGAGTCAAGTCGCTCGAAGATGTTTCATTGCACTACTATTTTTGTTGCTACTCTCGTTTGCAATAGTTTGAAAGCCGAACCATGAGCCTGTGGTTGTTGGGGAGAGGCAAAGCGTTGTGCAAGGTTTGATAGCAGCGCATAACAACCTCCTTTGCAAACATCGCCAATAGCGTGGGTCGATGGTGTCGCCTCTGCTCAATACTCTAACTGGCTATGGCTAGCAAGGTCGTGGACATTCGTGGTCATTGTAGAGTGGCAAAGTGGCGATGGCTAGAGGCTCATTGTTCTACCCACTACCTTGACTGTGTTGAAGGATGAGATTTAGTGCCAAAAGCATCCAACCAAGAGTGAAGCTGATGGAAGAACCGCCTTTTGGAGAAGGAGGCGACTTGTGGAGGCTTTGCTAATAGAGGATGGCTGTTAACGTCATTGTAGATGGTGGGCTAATGGAGCTACCATGAGCATCAGTTAATGAAGGGAGCTTCTTTGATTGAATTACCGATCGTTTGCCTTTGTTGGCTCATTGCATAGCTTTAGTCCCTGCTTGCTATAGAAGCTGGCTTAAGGTTGGCATTAGGGAGTCACGTAGGAGTCATCTTGCCTTGGAGTTGTAGGTGTGTGAAGCAGTAGGATGGTCGATGTGGTTGCCTTGCTTTGGGCTCTACAAGAATGTGGTTGGCCAAGGACTAAAGATGTAGGTGTTTGCAGAGGTTGTTGAAGTTAATACAGTCTGATAGGCATTGAAGCCTTGTAATTGATGCTTAGCCACTCCTAGCTTGATGCTTGGAGTGCCTGAAGCTCATCATTGCAGCCTAGCTTAGATGTAGATGCTCTCTTTGATAGTTTAGAAATCCTTTCTCTCAGAAAAACTAGCTATCTCTTTCTTGCTAGCTTCAGAATCTCTCACATGAAAATCTTACTAACAGAAAATGAACCAATGGATGAACGGAAATCTCTTCTTCCTCTTAACAGAAATCTCTCAAGCCAAATTCTCTCAAAGCAATGACAATGGATGGAAACTTTTCAAGTGGATGGAAATTCTATCACTCAATGGAAGTGAAATAATGAACACAAGATCGCTTAAGAACTCTCAATCGCTCAATCTCTCACACGCTCTCATATGGATCACAATGCCTTAGTGGAAGGCAAGGGAGCTTTGATACCATGACAAAATATGAAGAGGGGAGAGGAGAAGAGTGGAGATGAGGAGAGAGGGCATAGCTAGTGAGCACACCACAAATGACTAATTGTACACTAGATTTAGTTGAAAATGTAGAATATATACAAACCCATTTAGATGATTTCGATATTGTAAACTGGCAGAGCTATACTGAAATGCCTTTATAGCTAGATGAACAGTCACGTTTGCAAACACACCGAGAGAAAACACAATCCCAAGATGAACTCAAAGCACCATGAACACAAAAAACCCCGAGAAATACCATGTATTGATAGCCACCAATAACTGTAGAAAATACAACAATGAAATATATGGAGATCACAACCTTTAACCAACATGAACTTGTAGATAGAACCCCCTGTAGGATCAAATAGAACCTTGCTTGCCAATGATGAAGTGGATGCCCTGGAGCTTGGAATGGAACCTTGGTCTTTATGTATTGAGTGCCACAACTCCCTTCCTTGAAGCCTTTCTTTTTCTTTATACGTGTCACCTATGCTTCTCCCATAAGCTGCCGGCACTAAGCCATTCTTCTTCCCTGATCAATAGCTGGTTTTGATGCTCCAATGAGCGTCTACTACACAGAATCCACCCACAAATAATCTAGACCTCAATGCCCTTCCAATCCTTTTGGATACCACCCGGACACCTCGCCACCCTTATTGTCAACCATGAAAGTAAGTGGTTGTGATATGATCAACAACCTTTTGAACTTTATGCTCTTTTTGTGAGCTCGTAGTACCTCGATCAACCCACCTCAATGCCCTGCTTCTACAGCAACTTTGCACTTAGTGTAATCTCGATCAAAACTATCTGCTCCCTTGGTAAATCATCCGGCAACCATGAACTACAAGTGCTTTTCACAGATTGCAGCAGTAGCACCATCGAACCTTTACCTTTGCTGCCTCCTCTTTGATCCGTCAAGTTCCAGTTATCATTGTGGAGTTGCATGTACTGTTCATCTTCACAATTTTATGCCAATGGCTTCCCCTCTAGTTTCCTTGCGTGAATCTCACACGATCAGCTGTTGTTACTGTCGAATAGAACATTCTCTATCAACTTTGCCACTTTGTATTTCCCAAAGTGGGATAATAACCTCGAACACGTGATCTCTTGCGACATGGACACAAAAAAGACAAGAGTGGACTGCAACTTTTATTTGTCGCCCTGCCTTTCAAAGCTCTATTCGGTAATCTCAACAAATACTCTGAGCCAATAGGACCGAAAGGCTTCCCTCTGGTTTCCTTGCACAAAAGCCACCTGTGCCCAATGTGAATACTGCTTCAGAAAAACTTACGTAGATGAAACTTGTTCCGTTTCTTCTACATGCACTGTCAACTGAGTCACCTCAACCTTAGCTGGCGATGGAGAAAAGATCTTCCATAATTGATTACAGCGCCCACTGATTGTTGTGAGCATCCACGAGACCCTGAACAGCCTTTCCACGCTTTTACAAACTACTATCGTTGACGCATATGTAGCGTAGACCTTGGCTTACCTTTAGCCCATGAATCAGAAGCATAAGAGCTACAGCCGGTTCACATATGTTTTCAAAACCTTTGACAATTCTTTGATCACCGTGCAACTTTTTAGTTTGTCAGTAGCTATTCCAAGTAATCTATCCACTTCTCACTGCTAATAGCACACTCGCTATCGAAACAAGCAAAACTCCTTTATGATCAGTTTTTTTGTGGTAACCTCCTACAGACCGAGATGAACCCAAAGCTCACAAACTGTTGGAGCGGACCAACGATTCCCAAACCTGAAATTGATAATCTAAAACAAAGAAGGTTTCTGGATTGAAACTGGTTGTTTCCTGCAGCAGTCATCTATAGCCACAAGTAGAATCCTCTATGTACTAATACAACGATCTTCCATGATCATCTACAAGAGCAACCAGGAACCGTATGAAACCTGGTGATACACTTATCAAGAACTGAAAATGAGCACAAGCTCATGCAATCTTGATCCACTTCCCTCTACCTCCTGAGATGGGCAAGAAGATGAATTTGAACCAAGGCCATCCACCCTCCTTATAGAGATCCAACTAGTAGTTCCACTAATCCACATCCTTCCTTTTTCATGCAAATCCTTGGCCATTGATTGGCTTTTTCCATCAACCAATGAGAGCTTAATCGTTTATCTCACTTTCCACCCTTCTTTACGGTCCTTTACTTTTTGTTGTGGCCATGGGCCCTTACCTGTAGTCTTTTTGAGAAAAGCACCAGTCCTTTTGTAGTGCCTTAGTGACCACTCCCTTCACTGCCCTCTCATGTGCCAGTGCAAGATCCAAGGTCCACATCCAAACTCCATGGATCATCTAATCATCAGTTTGGTCGCAAAGTTCTTGTCATCATCTCTTGCAATCAGGGTCCTCCATACAAGCGCATAATTATTTTCAAAATATATGTTCAATACAAAAATCATCCAAAAAAAAAATAGAGAGGGCCAATGTGACGATAATCTCTAGCTACTATCTTTTATCCTATCCTTGCTATTTACATGTGTGCTTATTAGTGCTACTACCTCCTACATGTGAGTGCTATTATTCATGATTTACATAGCATTTCTTATCTGATACAAAAGGATATCAGTCGCACAAAAAGGGCCCATCAATGGTAGACATATTTTTTTATTGACGGTGGGGTCTCAAAGGTCTAGCAATGATGTACACGGATGGCAGCTTCTTGCAGAACTACGTGCCGGATGGCCTTGCTCATCATTCTTCTAGTGGCAATAGCAATCACATGTTTTACCTAAGCCTACATACCTTTGACTGTGTTCGCTATTTTGACATCAATTCTTACAATTGGGGGTGGCTACTTGTTCGGCCTACCTATTGGGTTCCTTGCAGATTCAATCAAAGCTACACTAGGAGCAACTACAGCATTTCTTGTGGGCAGAAGGATTGGAAGGCCGCTAGTGACTATAAAGCTGAAGGATTACCCACAGTTTGAAGTTGTATCTCTCGCTATTCAGTGGTCTGCATTCAAGTTTGTACTTTTACTCTGTTTGGTACCAATTGTACCCTTCAACATATTGAATTATATTTTCTCAATTACACCTGTTAGTGTTGGGAAGTACATGCTTGGGTCTTGGATTGGCATGATGCCAATTACTTTTGCGCTTGTATATGTGGGAAATACTATCAAGGATATATCTGATATTACACATCATTGGGGTCATTTTACTACTTTTGAATGGGTTCTTCTAACAATCGAACTGGCAGCTTCTAAATATGGATAAGATGCATTAAAGAGTATGGAGAAGGACAAAGAGCAAAAGAGTTATGCAAGGAGCTGCATCAATATTGATATGCTTTGCTCTTAGAAACTATGGAGAAAAGGATGACTTCACCAACATTGAAGAAATACAAAGGTGCTACAAAGACCTCTATCATGGTGGATTTCATCCATGGGGGCATTGACCCTACCACCTAGTTTTATGTTGCATGTCTGAGTTAATAAGGTGCTCTGCCATGGATAGTCCATCCTAAAATGATATGTTATTTCCATTTTAGTTAGTCATGTTTGCCTGCTTTGAGTCATATGTCCTATGGTGATACCCAAAGACACATATTCCAGGTGGACTCTCTTATTGTAAATTGAGGTAACCAGATTTGGAGTGAGGCCATGGTGGAGCTAGGGCATCCACATGTGCCTATTGCCAATGCAATTGGAGTGAGACATGAAGGGCTATTGCCAGGGTAGAAGGTCATCAATTTAAGGGGGAGTGTTGGATAAATTGATGTTTGGGGGACACACTTATGGACATGGTCATGTGGTGTGTGTGTGTGTGCCAGTGTGCTAGTGCTTGTGTAGGACATGGTGTGAGTGCTAGTGAGCACCAGGTGTGTTAAGTGACTCATCAATTAGGTGTCACCTATGTTGGTGTGATTGAGATAAGTTAGGGACTTGGTGGTCAGGTTGATGGAGGACTTGAGGGTGTTACTGATGGAGACAATCAAGGAGATAATCATGGATCTGGAGCCACCTACTCAGGGGCATTCCACTATATGTAACTCTACTCATGAATGAAATCATACTTGCTATTGCCCTCATTTTCTCGCTTACTCTTTCTCATGCTCAAATTCTAACAGAATCGAGGTTGGTGATGCCAACAAATATGCTCAAGCATGTATGTATCAAAATTAGGAGCATACTTCATGATCATCTTCATTGTGGTCAAGATGGAGAATGAGCAAGGATACCCAATATTTGTGCGACAACCATGGTTGAACGGTGCAAATGTGCTACACAACTAGGGAGGTGACACCCTCACCATCACACACACAAAGGGCATGATGTGTGAGTCTTCTTGGAGTACATCGACAAATTCTTATAAATATTTTTGGATGATGTCTCCATCTAGAATAGGCATGAATACTTGGGATGCCTATAGAAGGTGTTCTCAAAATGTTGAGAGACACCTATCTCCCTCAACCCCTACAAATGTGTGTTTAGTGTGTTCTCAAGTGTCTTTCTTTGAACACGGGACCTCTCGCAAAGGTATCATGACTAAAAAATAAAAACTTGATGCTATATAGAATATGAAAGAATTGAATAACATAAAATGCACTCATTTGTGGGGTTCCTCACCTTTTATAGGCAAAAAAATTCATTGGTGTAGCCAAACCGCTAATTAGCTCACAAGGTAGGATGCAAAGTTTGAGTGGAACAAAGAACAAGCCAAAGCGTTCTAGATTTTGCAAGAGATGCTGGAGTTGGATGAGAACATAATCTTTCATGTGCATGTGAACACGTCCAAGATGGCAATTGGGTCCATTTTGGTTCAATTGCATAGGAGCATGATTTTCCCATCCACTAGACAAGCCAAAAGCTCTCAATGGACAACCAAATGTATCAACATGGTGTATAGCATTAAAAATTTTGGGACAATAAATCTTGGTATCCCTTTCATTCTCTATGTAGACCACTAGGCATTGCTCTACCTGATTACAAACCAACCATGAAGCTAGGATTGATTAGATGGATGCTACGAGTATAGAAATCCAACCTCAAAATCATCCATTAACTTGGTTCTTCTCATTGTAGCACCGATTACTTGCCCCACACTAAAGGCAAGAAACCCGATGAAGGGATACACAATGGTCTTCTTGATGTTGGGCTATCTGCATCATTGATGTATAAGGATAAGCATGAAGAGATCATGTAATGTCTCTCCACAACAACATTATTCGAAGATGCAACCATAGACAAATGACAAAGGATTGTACTCAAATCCTAGTACATGCTGATAGGCAACCACTTACACGAAAAGGGGGGAACATGGTGCTTTGACAATGTATCTTTCCAAACAAAGGGGAAATCATCATGGATAAAGCTCATAAAGATGTAGTCGGTGGTCATTTTTCCATTAAACTCACAGTTAGAAAAAATGTATGTGTAGGGCTATGATAGAGTATCATCTATGCAGATGTTGCACAATATTGCAAATGTTGTGACGCATATGAATGGATAAGGAGGTCCACCTTCCAATATCATTTTTTTTAATGGACGACCTAGCCATGGGAACATTTTCAAAATCAGGAATTGGATTTCATCAATCAGTTCAAAGTTGCTATGCACCCACACAAACATAAGTACATAGTAGTGGACTGATGATATTGCCAAATGGTCTGAAGTAAAAGCATTAAGGGAAAACATATCCTAAAGAAGTCATCAGTAGATTTGGAATGCCCCATTGAAATCATATCAAACAAGGAACTCACCATCAATTTGTTGATTGAGCTCCAGATTAATAAATGGACCAATTACCTACTAGTATGGCTCAAATGGAGAGTGAAGGATATGAAGTGATCCCTAGATGCCACTGGTTACACTATTAGAATGAAATTCTTGAGTTTTAACTATGCATATTTGGACCCATACATGAACTATGCCTTCAAAACATTCTAGAGACTCTTTCCAAGTAGTAGATGAAGCACATTTTTCAAGGAGTGGGTTGTGAATTAAAATGGATCATTGAGAGATGGGGTATCAAAGAGAAAGGGTCTCCCCATTTATGACCCTCCAAATGATGAGAACATGGGAGAATACACTTGAAGAATAATATGGGGATTATAGAGCAACTTGCAATCCAAAAAGTAGAATAGCAGAGCTATGTAATGATATTCTTGTGAGAAATATGAGCAACATCTTGGTGAGAGTGTCTTTATTTTGCCAAGTCAAGCATTAACTCTAGGAAATATGACCTTCATTTCTAAACAAATCTTTATGCTCTATCTAAGGTATGAATATGCTCTACTATTTTTAAAAGCTTGAGGTGTCTTTTATCGAATGTTTAAAAACCCTCATAACAAAGAAGATGTTGCTAACTTGCACGAAATTTCACAACAATAACAAGGTATTTTGAGTGGAAATTTAACTCTCTAGTAGGCTCATAGCAGAGAGTCTCTCACAAGCAAGCTTCGTCCTTTAGTTGAGAAGAAGGCCCATGCATATGTTGCCTTAAGGAGATAGTACTACTTTCCATAATCAAATTTAAAAAGGGAAGTGCACGTGGATGTGACTAATACATAGTTACAAATATAGACTCAAGTTTGTTATCAAAGATAGAAGAGGAGAGCTAAATCTACACCCATGGCACAGCTTATTTTGAAGTTCAGATATAAACACATAAAATGGATATAGAGAGTGAAAATTGCGTGCAACTTGTATAAATATGCAGAAATGGAAGGAAACCCACACTCTTTGGATATTATATTCACTCCAACATTGGTATTTCTTTGCACTTTCACATTTCAAAAGCCATGTTGTGCCACAAATATTTGGCTATATCGTTTGAACAAAAAAAACAAAAAAACAAAAAATTTGAACAAAAAAAACAAAATATTGAGCAAACATAGAAACGTTTACCAAATTATAAGTATATATACTAGAGAGGGTGTCTGAGAGAAAGGGCCAACTCCCCAATCTTATGCTCCCAAATAAGGGAAGCATGGGGTAGTGACATGAATAAGAAGAATAAGCGAGTCACACACACACACACACACACACGTAGAGGCACATGCACATATGCACTATGTGTATGTGTGCATTGTGTGTGTGTAGAAGACATTTACAACACCCCTTTCCATAGTGAAGAGTAGACAATTTAGAGTAGGAATGAGAAATGTTTAATAGATAAACTTTGAAATAAATATCCACCAAACTAAAGTAGCATCACTAGAGGGTGAACAATTATTTCTATTTAAAGAAAGAGGAAATGTAAGCAGTAGAGCTTTGATAAGTCATTGGGCAGCATCACATTTATTGAAGAGGGGCAAAAACCATCCAACAAGCAAAATAGTGAGAACTAATTTTAACTTTAGTTGGGAAGACATGTGTCATAAACACTCCTCCCTTGTTATTTGAGTCACAATAAAGACCAATGCTTGGCCATGCACTTATCAAGCTTAAGGAGCAAAATAATGAACCTTTGTAGAGAAAAAAAGGGAGAAATTTTAATACAAATTAATAGGAATAATGGGGGAAAAACCGGCTTAGCATGATCATTCTAAAGGTTGAGTAAAAATAATTAACCTTTGTAGAGAAAAAACGGGGGGGAATTTAATACAACTTAATAATAGAAACAATGGGCGGAAAGGGGGTTTTTAAGAGAAAGGAATTTTAACAAAAAGAAGAGGGGGGAGGGGGAAGGGGAGAGAAAAGTAATTTAACTGGGGGAGAGAGAAGAATTGGGATAACTAGGGAAGGAAATGATAGGGAGGGAGAAATGGGATGGTGTTTTGATGTGACATTGGAGAAGAGCAAGGATATTTTAAGGAGGAAAATGTGTGGTAGAGACTAAGGGGTGTAAAAGGACTAAATGAAGGAGAAATTAGGACTAGGAGAGAGTAAAGGGAAAAGGAATGAAAAAGGACTAAGAACTAAGGGAGAGGGAAGGGGGGGGGGGATAAATACTAAAGAGAGTACTGGACCTGAGAGTCTATGACTCCAATGATACATCCAGGGAGAGAGAAAGCGATGAAGAGTCGATTGTCATAGGATGTGTAGCGGCACACAAGGATCGAGTTGTAGAGGACCAGTGGTCTTTTGGGAGGCGAAAGGCATAGAGCGCGATCAGTGAAGCAGAAGAGGGCCGCAGACTGTGAGCAGTGGATGGCAATAAGACGTAAGGGTAGGGAGAGAAGGGGTAGGGAATGATGTAAGGAGAGGCTCTTGTTTTATAGGCATGTAGAGGCTAGTCAAGCACGGGTTATGAGAGAGTCGTGGGAGATGAGGTGGTGCAGAGCTGAAGGCTCTAGAAGTGCGAAAGACGGTGTGGAGCCTAAGGCTCTAGAAGTGCGATAGATATCGTGAAGTGAAATGAGGCATGGTGAGAAGCCTAGATCGCGGATCGAGGCGTGGATGGAGGTGAGTATCGAGGTCCGAAAAGGAGCAGCGTGTGTGGGGAGTAAGGGGGTTTGGTTTAAAAGAGGGGTAAAAACAATAAAAATACGAAAGAACAACAGGAAAGGGGGGGTGGTGGGGGTGGGGTTAGGTTTGGTAGGGTGTGGGTAAAGTTTGGTAGAGCTAATAAAGAAATTATTAAAGAAAATTTTATAACAAATAGTAGAAAATAGAAAATAATAAAAAATAAGACGAAAATAAAAAAGAAATTAAAGAGATAAAAGGAAAAATAATTTTTAAAAGAGGGGGATAAGGCAGTCGGATAGGGGGGTAAAAAAACCATACTATATTTGCAAGGGAAAGGGTATTAGGAAAATTTAAAAAAGTATAGACTAGTAAAGAGAAAAAATAAAAGGGATTAATTCGAAGTTAAAAAAGATTAAAGTAGGAGATAAGGAAGAAAAATTAAAAATAAAGTAGAGAAAGGGGGAAGGGTAAAGTGAAAGTAAAGGGGGAAGGGGGTAGGGAAAAGGAAAAAATTAGGAAAGAATGTAAAGAAATGGGGAAATTTTAAGAAAATTAGGAAAATAAAATGTAGTTAGGGAAAGGAGGTTTAAAAATTTAGGAAAATGTTAAATGAAGAAGTGGAGAGGAGGGGGGAGGGTGGTGGGGGGAAAGGGAAATAGGGAAAAGTGAAAGTAAAGGGGGAAAGGGATAGGAAGTGTGTGTGTGTGTGTACTCGCCTTTGCCCTAGTAGAGTACATCACACAAGGTGAGACAGTAGGTCATCACTGAGTGTGATGACCTTCTGTCTACCCGAAAAGGGAAAGAAGTGTGTGCAAATTTAGTTTAAGATGTGGAAAGGAGTTTAAGGCAATGTAGTCGTGAATAATTTTTTTGATTCTGTGGGGGAGGGAGCCGTTGTCTTTACAAATGTCAATAAGTAATGAGATATGAAAAAAGGCTTCAAATTCATCAGAACATGAGTACAGTATAGGGAGAATGAAGGTTAGGTAGACTTTGTACGAGGAGGAAAAAGGTCAGTTGCTATGGCAACAGATAAGGGAGATGGTGGGAAAGTTGATGAGTTTTTTCTTCCAAACAAATGTAGAAGAAAAATCTCCGAGAAAAGGGGGGAAAAGAGAGATGTGAGTGTTTAAAAAGATGCAGGAGAGTCCTATGAGATTTTGGTTGGTGTTGAAAGAGGAGGTCAAGCTACATTTGAGGGAGATGATGTGAAGTGGGTAGATGGTAAGTGGGTCATCATCATTGAGAGGTCTAGAGAGGTTAAGAAAATTAGTAATGATGGGATTGTTAATGAAGAGGATGTCATTGACATACCTAAAGGTAAGGAGAAAGAGAGGGAGAAAGTGGGAAAGGCCAAGACGTGATAATTTCTTTATGAACTTGAATTCAAAGGAAGTGAGGTAAAGGTGGCACCAAAGAGGTGAACAAGAGAAGCCCATGGGGATACCTTTTGATTGGGAGCCAGCTTGAATAACACATAATCAAGAAGAAGGTGGTTGTAGCTCAAAAAAGTATCAAAGCGATAAAGGAATTTTACATTATCCCTTTTAGTGAGGTGGAAACCACCAAATTTGAGAAAAAAGCCTTTGTAGCCTACTTTAGAAGCAAGTTCGCAAAAGTAGGTGAGGGATTCAGAGAATATAAGGAGTGAATCTCAAGGAGTAAATTGATGAGGAACTGTAAGTTAGAATCGATGCCCCAAGGCATTTGTGTGGATACATTGAGGAAATTTTTATACGTGGAATGTCGTTTTTCACCCTTTAGGGAGATGACATTCTTTAGCTCTTTGAGCCCTGAAGCTAAGAGATAAGTGAGGAGACGATGCAGTTATGAGCATTGGTAAGCCAACAAAAGCTATGTTTGTATGCCTTATAGGTACACATGAGATAGGATAGAGAACTGAAAGTAAAAGGAAGCTTGAGAGAGTCTTGAAATGTCACCTTCTTCTTCTTTTGGGTTTGCCACCCCCTTTTTGGAGTGCAATTTCTTTGAGAAGCAATGCTTGTACGCCTTCATCAGTTAGGTGATCTCCATAATGCATAACTCCATGCCATTGGTGAGACCTCTAAATAACTAGAATTGCAACAACATTTGTTCATTTGATTGGTCTTGCATGTTCTTCATCTAATTGGTAGCATCCTCATTCATGCAGCCAAGTCATCCAAGGATTTACTTTCCCATTGGTTCAATTGGTTTTGCTTCAAAATAATGTCTTCCTTTTAAACTCATGCTAGAACCTTTTCAAAAACACTGCTTTCAACTCATTCCACATGGCCAAGTGCTCACTTGGGCATTGATCATACCCTTTGATGGTTTTGTCCATGAATGCGGTGACATAGTACAATAGGTATTCTTCCTTCATATTGACTTGCAATATCATCACTAGTTCTAGAAAACTATGCAAATGGGATATGGGATTCTCTTTCCTCTCCTCCCATGTATTTTTGACTTTTCATCATCATCTTTCATCCTCTTGTTGCTTCTGCTTCTTGGTGAAGACTTGGCACTGGGCTTTCCCTCGGACTTCACCCTTGAGGCTTGTGAGGATATGTTTCCTAGCTCTTGCGAGAACTCATCACCCAAATTTTCTTGAGGTTGGAGTCTTAACTCTCTTTTCCTTCCCCTTCTTCCTCCCTTAGTCTCTGATGAATTGCTTGTGCTGCTCACTCCCTTTGGTATGGGTCTCTTCTTTGATCACCACTCAGAATCCTCTTGCTTGAGCTTCTCTTTTGGCTATCCACTCGTCTCTTTACTATTGATACCTTTCCTAATGCTTTGTCCTTGAATCCATTTCTTTTATCATTAATTGCGAGTTGATTTGCATAGTTTCTATCGCTGGCTTCTCTAGTGCAAACCAATCCATTCCCTAGCAATATTGCCAAAATGTTATGCTCAGTGAGGCATTGTTTGATAATTTCCTATGTGTGCTAATGTATACAATTTCAATTTGGTTAATATATTGAATAGTAGGATGCATGTAACATGACCATAAAGGGTCAGCCACGATTCCAGAGTCCTCCCTGAGCCTATGTGCATGAACTCTTACCCTCAGTTCCTTCTCATTTTATGGAGCCTCCCTCTAGAATCTCCCTTGAACCCAGTGCTTGCCACTTGGAGCCCAATTGAGTGCCACATGTCCATAATGGACCTTAGAACCTTACTGCCCTTTAGGCCTTAATATTGCACTCCCTATTGATGCAAGCACTGTCAAGCCCTTTGGTTTCTCGCTTCACCATAACCACACCAGACAATGCTGGGAATATGGCTGACATAACATTCCCTTCCCCTTAAGAATTGTTTATGTCCTTGAAAACAAAATTGGGAAAACTCCTCTGGAGACTGCTTACCCGTTCCCATGTTGAACTCTATTTAGATCAATCTTTCCACTTAACTAGACGTTCTTGCCATATAGTATGTCATGTTCTTTTTTCTTGTCTATCTAAAATTCTTTTTGGTTCATGTGTAAAGATGTGGGTGCAATGAGTTCAACTAGGACTTCATTTCCAATGACATTATCATCATCTCCTAATTTTCTTTTTAGCACATGAAAACTAGATGTACTCTACATCCCTCAGGTAAGGCTAATTTGTAAGCAAGTTCTCCAATCCTAGTATTGTGAATGGTCCACAATACCTAGGAGACAACTTCGGACATTTACCTATCTTTAGAGATTATGAAGATTCAAGTACCTTAAGGTAGACTTTCTCATAATTCAAACTCCAACTATCTCCTGTGGGGGTTTGCATAACTTCGTGCTCTATCTTGAGCTCTTCTTATGCTATCTTAGCTAGCTTAAGCATTTGATTCATATCCTCAAGAAAGTCTTTGGCCACTTGAACCTTCTCTTTTTCGAGTCCCACTGTCATTGGGGCTCTTGGTTAAAATCCATACATCATCATGAATGGACTGAAACCTATAGCTAAATGTTTGGCACTGTTATATGCAAATTCTAATATGGGCAGATATTGTTCCCAATAAGTTTGCCATTCACTTACGTATGCTTGAAGCATATCCTCAAAGATCTGATTAACCCTTTTAGTTTGACCATCACTCTATGGATGATCCGTGGTGCTCATATTCAATGAAGTTTCCAACCTCTTAAATATAGCCCTCCAAAAATGGATGTTAAATTTGCTATCCCAGTCACTAACAATACCAGATGGTAGCCCATATAATCTATAGATATGCTCCACAAATAGCCTATCTAGTTCTGGAGTTTTAACATCTTTGCTGCTAAGATAGGAATAAAATGAGCCATCTTGGTCAACCGATCCACAATTACCCACACAGATTTGTGTCCCCTTTGTGTTCTTTAATGAAATCCATGGAGATGCTTTCCCATTTGCCAGATGGAATCTCTAATGGGTGTAGGAGACCTCCTACCTTAAGGTGTTCAGCCTTATTGACCTAGCATTTTTGGCACTTCAATACATAATCTTGGACGTCCTTACTATTCCAAGCCAAAAGAATTGTCTTTTCAGAAGCACATATGTCTTTTGAATTCCCAGGTGTCCAGCACTCGGACTATCATGACATTCAAAAAGGATTTGGTGCCTAATGTCATTATCATCTAGAACACATACTCTACCCTTGTAGAGCAGGTAGCCATCTTCAATAGTATATTTTTTCCACTTGAGTCCTTTATCACCAACCTGTGGTGTGTCGCCATTTCCATGTGACTCCTCAATGAAAGCCTCTCGATTAATTGGATCCCTATTTTTAATTGCTTTCCATATTTCAAAGAAGTGAGGATCAAACTCACATTTCCCCTTTAAGGACTTTAGGAAATCATTCTAAAATTGAGTAAAACTCAATTCATTAACAATTGGCATTCGGCTAAGAGAGTCTGCTACCAAATTGAACTTCCCTTTCCTATATGTCAATTGTATATCAAACTCTTGCACTAACTTAGCCCATCTAGCTTTTTTACCTTTAAGCTCTGGCCGGAACAGCAATCCTAGCATAATCTTGGATGAATCTCCTATAGAATCCTTAAAAACCCAAGAATATCTATAATTCTTCTAGATTTGTAGGATGTGGCCATTCCAATATGGCCCTTACTTTGTCAGGGTTCATATGAACCCCTTCTTGGGATATTATATGTCCCAAGTGTTTCACTTCTTTTGCAAAGAATTCACATTTGGATTCTTTAGCAAAGAGTGAATTATCTCTAAGCAGTTGGAACACTTTTCACAAATGTTTCAAATGCTTTTTCCTAGTTTTGCTATAAATAAGGATATCGTCTAGAAATACTATAGCAAATTTCCCTAGATATGGCCTTAAGACACTATTCATAAGTGTCATGAAAGTTACTGGAGCATTTGTTAATCCAAATGGCATTACTTTAAATTGATAATGCCCATACCTAGTATGAAATGATGTCTTGGACATCCTCTTCCTTAATTCGTACTTGGTGATATCCTGATCTTAAATCAATTTTCGTAAAGTATTTTTCCCCTTGCAATGGATCAAAGAGCTCATTAATGTGAGGCAAAGGATACTTATTTATTATGGTGATTTTATTTAGTGCTCGGTAATCTATGCATAAACGCATAGTACCATTCTTTTTCTTTACTAATAAAACTAGTGCAGACCAAGGTGAGCTACTTGGTTGGATTTGGCACTTCCTAAGATATTCCGTTAGTTGTCTTTCAACCTCACATTCCTCCATTTGACTAAGCCTATATGGTGGTTTACAAATAGGGGTAGATCTAAGAATTAAATCTATTTTATGATCTACTTCTCTCTCAAGAGGTAAACCATCAGGTAAATCAGACGGAAAAACATCTTTAAATTCAAACATTAAATTATTGAAATAGGATTTATACTTTTTAACATTATAAAAAACAACATTACTTTTTTCCGATGCAAAAGACATAAAATCACTAATAAAAGTAAGTTCACAAAGATATACCTCGCATTCTTCTTGGTATAGTAGTCGTTCCAATTCCATCAAACAAATAAGAGGAGAGTTAGGCACATCATGTTCTCCTTGAATTTGGAAGACTCTACCCTCTTTTTCAAACATAATGGAGTTATTAAGATAACTCCTCTGTAAGCTATGCCCAAGACTATATAGCCATTCTCGACCAAGCACTAATCTGTTTGGTCGAGATGCATGATTTGGAAATAGTATTTTAAGAAATTAAGTGTTGCACTATCATCGATCATCACTCTTACTCTTTGCCCCTTAATTTTTCCATGCATCCTCATTAAATCATGAGGACCAAAGGTGGGCTGCCACATTGTCAATGATAGACAACACATGTGAGTGCTATCCTCATGATAGACCTCTACCTCTATGTACTTTTCAGTACCATTAAGTGCCAACACTTGCACCGTATGCACTTGTCTTTGTGGAGGTCTATTTGGGGCTTTAGCTCCTGCTGGTTTATTTTTAGGGCAGTTCCAAGCAACATGGTCTTTGCCCAAACATTTGAAGCAAAGACTTTCTTGCCTGGCCCTTTCATAATCCTCGTTCTTCAAGAGAGGATAATTTTGTGTTTGAGGTTTCTTAGGTGGTGCCTGAGGAACCTCCTTCTTAAAGTGCCCCTTTCTTTTCAAATTGGGAAATTTATTGAACTTTGGAACAAAACCTGTTTGCTCTGAAGTTCCAACTCTGAATTTCTCCGTTGTATCATCGTATATTTGGGCATACTTAATGGCCTCCTCAAAGGTTTTAGGAGAATTTATTTTCACCTCAGCCTTATAAGTGTCTTTGAGACCTCTCACGAAATCCCTTATCTTTTGGATCTCATCAATTCCCTTTAGCGTAAGGACCGCCTCCCTATAGTTCGCTATGTACTGGACTAGAGTATTTTTACCCATAGTGCAATTGTCCCAAGCCTCCCACGCTCTTTCTAATTTAATTTTTGGTAAAAACTCTTTTAGGAAGGCTTGCTCAAACTCAATCCAATACCTAGGAATTCTATCACTCTCCCTGAGGCTCATCCACCATTTATAGGCTTTATTTCCAAGGGAAAGACTTGCTTCCATGAATTTTCAGGATGAGTATTCCTGAGTCGATGGAAGTCTTGCCACTTTTGCACGAACGTATTAATTGCATCTTTATTATGCTCCTTTTCTTCCCCATTGAAAATTGGCAGTTTTAAGTCCTTAAGGATGTTCAAGGTTTCTCTAAGTCGAGAGGTGAACCTCTCAACTTGATTCAAAGGAATCGGTGATTTTTCAGTAATAGATACCGATTGAGAATCGGCTATCTTAGTTGTAGCTTCAATTAGGGTTTTTAGTGTTTCACTGATAACTCTTAGCTGTGTTTCTATATTTTGCATTCGAGTTTCAAGTTTAGTGAATTTTTATACGAAATTCCATAATCACTGTAATCAATATCCGCCATTTCCACATTATCCTCTTGAGTTTCAGTTTGTACCTCCTCATGTGTTTCCTCTCCAACTATTTATTTTCCCTTTCTAGCCCTTTCCTCGGCCTCCCTAATCATATCATCCCTTTCTGAAGTTGTCATTTTAAAGACGTGTATTTTCCAAAAATTATAAAGCAAAGTGCTTTATGTCAGAGAGAAAAATGCAATGCCCACTTCCCTGGAATTTGTTCAAGGTTTTGGATTTGTCTTTGAGTCGTCCTCGCGCTCTTTTAATTCATGATATCGCTCTTTTGCTTTCCTTGATCTCGAATTTTGAAATCCCGCTTATAGTTTCCTCTTTTTTTACATTTTAAACTCCTCGACCCGATCTCCAATCTTTTTTCTTTGAAAAAGCAAGGTTAGGAAGATTCGGAAGAACAAGAGGGTAAAAAGGACCTTAGGAAGAAGAGGCATAGAAAGGTAGTGACGAGTTGGCTTTTACTAAGGTATTGTAACCTTAGATGACGTGGCTTTGCAAAGCCTTTCTGTCTGTGCAGCGATGGATGATCTTCTAAGAAGTCGTCTCAAACCTGAAGCAATTCAATATGTTTCATCATGAAGGAATTCGATGCACTCACTACTAGTGACCATTCCGTAAGCCTACGCTGTCCCTGACTAGTTGAATAGCAAAAGCTGCGCCATTGCATAAGCCTACATTGTCCCTGAGGATTGAATAGTAGAAGACTATGAGAAGTTGTGTCGCACTCTCAAAGACGACTCCTACAACTATGGGGTGTAAGGAAAAAGCTAGCCTTGGTCAGATGCAATAGCAGTAGTCCCACAAAGCTCAACGGGCCGCACCCCTCCACGGAAAGCTTTTCATAACTACACCTTCCGTACCTTGCTCGCCCTCCAAAAATTATACACTAGTGCCAGCACTCATCCCTGCACAAACGATATGCTTCTCTTAACAACAGATCCCACTTGGCTTCTCACATTGCTCTACGATCACGCCATAAGATCATTGAGGTTGCAGTCTCCACATCATTTCGAAGAGCCTCTCAAAAACGTCTCTGATACCATTGTAACATGACCATAAAGGGCTCTTTTGGATTCTCCACCCAGCCACGATTCTAGAGTCCTCCTTGCAGCCTACATGCATGAACTCTTACCCTCAGTTCCTTCTCTTTTTGGAAGCCTCCCTCTAGAATCTCCCCTAAACCTAGTGCTTGCCACTTGGAGCCCAATTGAGTGCCACATATCCATAATGAACCTTAGAACCTTACTACCCTTTAGGCCTTAATATCGCACTCCCTATTGATGCAAGCACTATCGAGCCCTTTGGTTTCCCGCTTCATTGTAACCACACCAAACAATGCCAGGATTATGGTTGACGTAACAATGCATGTGCTCATCATGGAACTTGTTGGTAAGGGTTTTATAACAGGTCATGCGTTAAACATAGAGAACGACTATTTCAATTGTTTCCTTAGTTTATGAGGAAAACTATAATAACAAAAGTTCAATTTGGTTAATATATTAAATAGTAGGATGCATGTGGAACTCGTTGTTGGTAAGGGCATTTTTACAACGGTCATGCTTTAAACATAGGGAAAGACTATTTCAACTTTTGCCTAGTTTATGAGGGGAACTATGATCCAAAGTTTGATGTACTATGAATTAGTGGGACTTTCACATTCATTTAATGAAGGGTATGATCATTGTTTAGTTCACTTTTAAAACAAGTGATGATTGCAGGAAACCATGTTCAATCTTGGTGCTTTGTGCCATATTATTTTGTCATTAGTGTTCATTATTATATGACGTTTGTATGGCATCATGTTTTGTTTGTGGCTACATGGGTCAAACCGTAGTTTTTATTGAGTTACATTTGAGGTCTATGTAATATACTTTCTTTCTTTAGAGAAGATCTTTATTCAATCCATATGATTTTTTTATAGGTCTCTTTTTTCAAGAGAACGTCTTATTGAAACCATATTATGTACTAGCTACTCCCTCTCTTGGACTAAGCATGACTCTTTGTAAGAAAAAACTTAACATACACACATGCCACCCCAAGATGGTATCTTTGATCCGGTAAAGTAGAAAAACCAACAGTGGAAGCTGTACAAAGTTTGAGAAATGATCGTTTGCACCCTTGGTACCACATTTTATCTTGGTATTTAATGCTTGATGGCACTTGTTGGGCTTCGATACAACCAATAAGGCATCCTAGTATACTTGGATTGAATATTTTTCAAATCGTCCAAAATAGAAATGAAAACTATACAATATATTGTAACACTAGTAGAGGTTATATAGAATTCATTTATATATGAAGCTGTAATTTTAAGAAAATGAAGAGTTTAATCAAATTTTGAGTTGTACACATAAATTTTATCGCAAATTTCAAATATCTATGGCGTCAAAGATAACATTTATGACACAGACAATGATGAGTATAATGACTTACACATGCCTTAGAGGATCTAGAGGATACTCCATCATCAAGACTATCTACAATATTTGAATGACCACATGAAGGTCATTAAAGCGATTAAAACAATTTCTTTTTATTTATACAGTGAATACATAAGCACCTATAAATGCAAACAATCCATAGACTCTTTTAGTATGATTTGTTGGATATGAATTAAAAGGATTTCTTTTTATTGATATTGTCAATACATATATACCTATAAATGTAGATAATCCATAGAATCTTTTAGTATGACTTGCGTGCTTGTTCTAAAATTATGCACATACCCCCAACAAGAGAGAGAGAGAGAGAGAGAGAGAGAGAGAGAGAGAGAGAGAGAGAGAGAGAGGTTTACTTTTCATAAAGTATAAAGATTGCACATGGTGGGGTTTTGAATGCCAACTCATATTATTTTGTTCAACACACATACTAACTTGAATCTTGAAAGGACACATCTAAGGTAAAAGTATGGAAGCTTTTATTTTAAAAGGCTTCCTAGGCCTGGCCTAACGAAAAAATAGCCTCAAGGCTTGCACGCGTAGATTGATGATGTCATCGAGGATTATTCATAAAGTGACGTTGAGATATCAAAAGCATCAAAGAAAGGACATGTGGGTGATGAGATATTCAAAGATTGCCACCTATAAGAAAAGAAACATAAAAGTCATGGATAGTGGAGGAAAAAGTGAATGAGCAAACATTTGTGAGATAGTCAAACCTTAGTATTGTTCCATGCATTGACAAACCTTATTAAAAAAATTATATTTCATAAAGATAAAACAACCAACATATAAGACAAGTTGGAGTATTTTGGTGTTTAAACCAAACGGGATTAGAAGGTGCATGAGGAGACCATGAGAATAGTGTTGAGTAAAGATAATTTACAACACATGATGGGGGGTGACAATCATCTATGCCTTACAAACTAAAGATCACAATCCGCAAGCCAAGAAATGACTTATGGAGCAAATGCGCATGTAATTGAGTCACATTGAAAGTATTCCTATAAACAAAAAAGAAGGAAATACATCAAGGAGGTACAATGCTCATGATGGAGCAATTTATTTTAAAGTCATTTCTTGAAGATAAAGAGATCCAGTGTATAAAGCGTGATAGAGTAGTATCAACCTTTAAGCTAGTGTGAATAGAAGCTCCATGGGTGGACATGAATTAAACATGTCAATAGTGTTGAGTGGAGCTCACATAGATCATATATGGTAAAAGTAGGAATGGAAGGAAATATATTGAGAATAAGGTCATGGTAAAGTGGATGGAGCTATCTTGAGAGGATCATGCATGATGCAGAGACCCTTTTAAGTCCGAATACAAGACTATTGAAGGGTGAGATGTGAGCTCGAATGGGCCAAGGTAGAACTTATGAAAGCTAGTGGATTGGAGTGAGTGGGTGTGCATGAGTGCATGATGGAGACACTTTTTAGTACCAAGATGAGAGTCTTTTAGCTAGCCAATTGGAGTGGGTGAGAGACACTTTTAAGTACCAAGATGAGACTCTTGAAGGGCAATGTGAGTTGGAAACTGCCAAGGTGAGAGTCTTGAAGCTAGCGAATTGGAGTGCTAGGGTGCATGATGGAGATACACTTTTAAGTACCAAGATGAGACTCTTGAAGGGCGATGTGAGTGGAAAGGGCCAAGGTAGAACCAATGAAAGGTAGAGGGTTGGACTTTGTGGGTGTGCTTTAGTGCATGACAGAGAGACACTTTAAACTACCAAGATGAGCCTCTTGAAGGGCCAGGGTGCGAGTTGGAATGGACCAAGGTTAGAAGCAATGAAAGGTAGGAGGTAGAGTGGTTAGGAAGCATAATCAAGTGTAGGGGCCACAAATTCACCTACTCTTGTCGTTTGCAAAAAATTGGATCACTTCTTGAATTTTGGAGTTTGGCTTGCCTTTAAATTATGGAATACTTAGATTAGTCTTAGAAATTTAACAAAGAGGATCCCAAACTTTGAGGTGGGTCTTTGAGATACAAGATCGTGCAAGCCTTTGCCCCAAAGTCCAAAGCAAGGCTTCTTTTATTTGAATTAAAAGATCGTGTGAGGGCTCCACGTCATGACATAAAGGATAGCTTTCTTATATTGTTTTGGACTTTCTAGAAGCAACTTCAAAATTCTAAAATGGCGTGAAGCTTACACACTCTCTTAACATTGGTATGGACTTTCAGGAAGCTTGAAAATTCAACGAGCTTATTTCAACACATGTGAATGTTGATGCTATGGGACGTGCTGCTGGTGTAAGACATAGTCTAGACTTTTGAGAACCAAGATGTGGATGGATGGAATGGGTACGCAATGGTGTGAATGTATTGACTAGAGTTTATTTCTTTGTAGACCTATGTGAAAGGTATCTACAAAAATCATTTTTGATTGGAGGTTTTCTATAAAATTTGAAGGTTTTTTGGGATAAGAATGCTAGTGTGGCACGGGCACTAAATGTGAAGGTTGTTATGACCTACAAAGAAATTTAGAGAGATTTTGCAATTAGCTTACAACAAAAGTGCACACATGCCTATAGCCCATGGGTAATATATTGGGAATCGTACATACCTTTTTTTTAAAATAAATAAATAAAACTGCCTCGTAGATTAAGGCGGTGGTCAACCCTAAAAAGAAAGACCAATCATACAAAAATGGGTTCGGATTGGGCTAGCTGCCTAGGACCAGCACTACACGCAGCCTGACACCCACTAGCCTGCTCACTTAAGGACCTTCAGCATAGCACTAATTAGGGGGCCCTTCTCTACTACAATTAGACTAAATAGCAAATACGCTGCCACCTGAATATTACGTACGAGGCTCTTAGCCCTTTCTATGTTTGGTGCTGAAACAGGGACTGGTTCCTAGTCTCCCACACAACGAGGAGAACCGTTGCCCTAATCATTGGCCAACATGCCGCTTGCATGGAGGGGAGTTTGTACGTATCTCCCAAGAGGACAACTCTCCATGTTACTCCTATCTTAAACTGCGACATCATACTTGTGCTCTTGACAACTCCCTCTACCTTTCGCCATACTTCTCGCGTCATGGGACAGTTCCAAAATAGATGCCTTACAAACTTGGATGCCGAGCTGCAGATTCTACATATTGGGTTCACTGGGAGGCACTTCGCTAGCTTCCCCCAAATCGGCACCCACAAGTTCATTACTTTCCACATGAGAAATCTCACCTTGCCTATCGAACAGCTTTGCCAAAGTGACTCCATCTTTTCCTCCACCATGCCGGCCCATGCTTGAGGTTCAAGTCTGTGAATCTCGGCTCCTTCTGGGCAAGATGCTTGAATCAAGATTTGACTGTTAGCTTGCGGAGAGGGGTCTTGCCCATCGTCCTTATGTATATAGAGCACCTCCTTGTGTTATTTAGCTTATGGTTTAATTTAGCTTGACATAACCTTTCAGCAACCTTATGATAATTACACGTTGAAATTCACAAAAGGAGAATCCAAGTAAAAGGT
The DNA here is from genome assembly GCF_047967505.1 of Dipteris shenzhenensis. Classification (NCBI taxonomy): domain Eukaryota; kingdom Viridiplantae; phylum Streptophyta; class Polypodiopsida; order Gleicheniales; family Dipteridaceae; genus Dipteris; species Dipteris shenzhenensis. The sequence goes on from NC_141606.1 coordinate 19,902,465, forward strand.
TCTCATCACAAAAGGTTGAGGCATTTGTTTGGCATGGACGAGTAAATGTTGGGAAGGTCATTGCGTTGTTGAGAAGGATATTATGGGACTGCAAGATATGTAGGTGGACAGGCAGGTAGGTTTTTGATAAGTGGACGTGCAGGTGGCCTTGAAATCCTTGGTTGGAGACTGCTATGTGGTGTGGTGGTTGCTTGTGGGAATTATAGAAGTGGAGGCCATTTTGCTTAAGAGCGCTTTCCCATGGGCTATGAAGTCGGCATATTTGCTATGGAACGCCATGAAATGCCAACACTCAAAATCCTTCCTTGTGATTGTAGGTGCCAATACTTGGCAAATTTTGCCCTATTGGAGATGGATTTTGGGCCACTTCACTTGGGCTATCCATTCTCAGCTTCCGTGTCCTGCAAAAACGAGCAACCTGCAAAAGACTTGCATTCTTGAATTTGTGGGAACTCTTGGTTGCTCTTGAGTCTTGACTCTAAGGGTAAAACACAAATGTGCTAGCTTGGCCTCAAGCGGGAAACTGTTCTAAAAAGTAAACCTTGGTTTTCTTTGGGGGAACATTGGCCGGGTAAAAGCTTCGAAAAAATATGAGACTGACGGAAGCTATTCCCATAGAAAGGGGGGGGGGGGGTTGTGCGGTGAAAGGGACGGGGCACCGACGCAGAGAGGAAGGACATTTCAAAAAAGGGTATTCGAAATGGCAGTTGAGCCTCATCTTGTTGGCAGGTCCTGGCATGACATTATTATGTGATGGCCGTCTGCGGAGGCGACACCGGGCAGAGAGCCGCCAAAACCGCCAGTGGAACAAGCCGGTGGTTTCAAGGGCGGTTTCGCGGGCGGCAGAAAGCGGGTTTGGCAGGCGGCGGTTTGGCGGTTTTGTTGGGGGCGGCGGGCAGTTTATTAGTGGTTGCTTTGTCGCGTACTGAGGCGGCATCTCCGCCGACGTGGCCCGCGGTGGGCCCCGTGAACGGCGTGGGCGACCCGGCATAAGGGGGTTCGCCTAGAGGACGTCGCCGTGCCAGGCTGTGATTGCTTTGGCGGGAAGTGCGGGGCGGGTCCCGCTCCACGTTTCTTGTGCCTTTTACCCCCGACCTTTGAACAAAAAAAAAGAAATTTACCAATAATATTACGGCAAAATCCAAGGGCTTTTTTTGCTATAAATACGTGTCTCCTGCACGCTTCTCCTCGCTTTGCCTCTCACTCCTCTCTCTTTCCAAGGTCCTTTCCGCCACCCTCTGCAAACTCAGCCATAGCCAGCTCGCCTCTGCTCCCCCGCCATAGCCACCTCGCCTCTGCTCCCCCGCCCTCCCCTCCCCTTGCCTCTCTGCCTCCTGCCCTCCTCGCCTCGCCCGCCTCCTTTTTGCCCTCGCTCCGGTTCTTGCTTTAAGGTGCGCTCTCTCCCCCCTTCTCTTTCCTCATACCGCTTGCTCTGCTGTTGCTCGTCCGACGTTTTCTTGCCTGCGTACTCTTGCTGTGGCTCTTTTTCTCGTCTGCGTGCTCTTTGTGGCGTGTCTCGTTGCGGGATGTGCTCGTAGAAGGGAAGGATGGCGCCGGCCGGAGGGTGTGCCCGTGGGCGTGGGGACGGAGGGGACAGTGTGCTTCTCTACTTCTTACGTGGGCGTGGGACGGAGGGAGGTAAGGAGGGGAGGCTTGTGTGCCTGTATTTCCTACAAGGGAGAGACGGAGGTGGTGTGCGTTTGTATTTTCTACATGGGCATGAGGGAGGGAGGGAGAGTGGGAGGGGCTGTGTATTTCCTACATGGCTTGAGGGGAGAGGGTATGCGTACATCGAGGGAGTATTTCTTACAGGCTACCTAGGCGTGTGTGTGTGAGAGAGAGAGAGAGAGAGAGAGGGAGAGAGAGAGAGAGAGAGAGAGAGAGAGGTTTCTTAAACGTGTTGACAAAGTCTTCCTGTGTCGGTGGTATTTTCGTAAGCGTATGTCTTTAGATCTATTTTCCACGCTTTGAAGATCATCTTCACAGCTTCATCTTCCTGCTTTAGAAGTTCCCACTTAGTTGCTTACCGTTTCGCACTTGTTGAATTGCAGTTATCCACCATGCGGGCCTCTAGCTTTTTGCCTTTGGCTCCCAAGTCCGAGAACGTTGAAGCGCCTAAGAAGTCCTGCCTCGTTACTTCAAAGAAGCCTCCTGTTCCTGGCAGACGCATCAGCTTCGCTTCAAGGCCAACTTTTGTTGCCGGCGTGGAGAAGCCTCCCGTTGTGACTCCTTGCTCGAAGGTTTGTTTGTGCTCTCCTACCAACCATCCTGGATCCTTTCGGTGTCGCCTACATCGAGTTCCTGTTTCGAAAGCGGCAGCACGTACCGTGGGCTCTAGCAGCTCTGCCAAAAGAACTTGATAGTCTCAGATCCATCGGTCAACAGATTGTCACACCCTTGAACTCAAGCCTAATGTCCTGTAAATCCGATGCCGCAACCAAAAATTTTTGATGCGTAACTGTAAATACATTTCCAAGTAACAAGATCTTCACTCTTTCGACCAATATTCTAAGGCTCCATAACAATTAAGACAATAGCTATCCTTTAAAAGCAAAATACTAATGGGTTCCGTCTTATTGATGGCAATCAAGTGAAGTAAATTTCACGCTAAGTTATCTATAATCGGAATGATCAATTGAAAGATAATACACGGCCTCCAAGCAAGAAAATTTTCCCACTCGTGCAGTACAGTTTTGTGATACCGTTTATTGGTACTCAAACTTAAGTTAAAAGTTGGATGTGCTGTATGCTAAAGAGGTTCCGAATTGTTCGACCGTCCGTGGTTGTGAGTAATGATACGTTGCGACATTTGCGAGAATGCGTGGTGTGTGTGTCGAGTTACGTTTAGTGCTCATGTTTAGTTGCAGAATGTGAAGTTTTGTTGTTATTCTAATGGTGCATTGTGCACTGTATCAGGTTGAGAACCGATGTTCCGTAAAGCGAGAGGTCCATGGTACGTACGTGTGAAGTACCCTCTGCTGTCGGTATGGTAAGCGTCCATGTCTAGCGTGACGTCCGTGGTAATTTTCCGCGTGTATTGTCTATTGTTGTTGACAAAATTTCGACTTTGTCATTTGACGAAGTCCTATCAGGATTGTTTAGTAGCTTCAAGTAGTTCAGGAAATACTCTTGGCAGCAATTTTGTTTTTCTTAACACTGTAGCTATTGTTTTTTGTTACTAGTCTACAGTGGTCTGCAGGGATAGCAAGACTGGTTCTTCTGCTTGAAATTTGGTTGCAGCGTACGAGGCGCTTGTGCCTCTACTGTCTGCAGGCGGTATCCTGACACCCAGGTAATTTGTGGTTTTTATTTCTCATCGCCCTGTTAAGGTTGGGATGTGTGTACAATTGGATGTGGAGCTAGGACTGAAACTTTATTCCATAGCCTCTGATCTTCGTGAGGTAAACAAAATCGGCGGGGTAGGTGGCCTAGGCTACTGTCAGGCAGAATTGCGTTATATAGGACAGGGAGTTCCGGGCTTATGCTATTGTCAGGCATCTTCTGTCAAAGTATCATGTGTTCAGTTCCTCCTCACCTAATTTATCTATTAGATTTTGGCCGAGAGCTTTATCGTTGTGTATGGTTTCACTAAAGATCCCAAAGAGATTTGGGAGCATTTCCTTCATTCACCTTCAAAAGTATTCCTCGTTAGTTTTGGCTTACAAGGCCCAATTTCTCAAATTATAGGATTATCTTATTAAGCCTTGTAATTCATAGGAGAATTTACTCAATTAATTCATCATTAGTTTTAGCTTACAAGGCCTAACTAACTCATGCTGAGTTAATCTCCTCAACCTGTAGGATAGTCTTTAAGCTTGGCTTGCATGGGTCGATTAGGTATTCATTAGACAGGGGGAGGGTTAATACACAATTTAAGGGATCTATTTCACAAATGAGTCCTATCATTAGCAATGCTAATATTATGTTGATCTTAAATGGAGTTATGTTAAAAAAAAAGCCCTCATTTCTCATCCCACTCATTGCAAAAGGGCTTGTGATGGGATAGAAAAGTAAAAAAATGCTTCCTTTTCTTGACGTTTTTCATGTGCAACTATTTCCCTCCCATTTCTTTTACTCAAGATGTTTAAAGTAGAGGAGGGAGTAGGAGGGAGTCTTGTCACCTAGAAAGGTTAGGTACACACTTCTCTAGGGTCTTGAAGGGAGGTGGGGGTACTAAGCCGCACACCCGTTTTACATTTTTGATGGGTATAGTGCCCAATATATAAAAAATGTGCAATTTTTATGTGTTTTCCTCCATGATGAAAGCTTGGATGTTGTGGCCCACCATCCCTCCTTTTAGTGGCCCTCCTCCCTTTGCCCTATGTGATGTGCTCCACTTAATGTAGTGGCTTTTGTTTGAGGTCAACAATCGAATAGGTTATAGTCTCAATTAAGAATTTTTGTCTAGTAGAATTCCAACGATTGTTTCAAAATGTTTTTGAAATCAAGAGGTTTCTATGGGAGGAACTAATTAATAGGGATTAAAGTCGAGCAAGTACACATATTTGGTGGGGCCTATATTAAATATGCAACTATAGGTGTACAAACAATGACTGTGTATGAACTTGCACTAGCAATTTTGCTTCAGCCCTCTTATTGATTCTCCTCTTTGGCTCTTCTTGAGGAATATCAAAGCACTCTTAAGGAATTAGTGAATGATTGGCTATTTTCCTATTTATTCTACCTTCCTTAGTAGCCCCCTATCCCCTTAACCTCCCTTACCATCTTCACATCTCTTGTAAGCCACTTTTCCTTCACTTCACTTAGCTTACATATATGTACTTTTACATGCATGTAAGCACTATTAAAAAAAACAGTGGCTTTTCATTAGAAAAATGTGAGGGTTAGTCTCCTAACAAAAGGACACTTATAAAATTTAGCCAACTTGGGGGCGAGAGCTCGGGGCCTATGCAATGCAAAGCGAAACCTATCTTAGCCCAAACGTTGCCTCAATTGTTGAGAGGATGATGTGGTGGACGATTGGGTTTGAACTGTTCAAAAGCTCCCTAAAATCTCCTAGGTACACTTTCATGATCATTAGAATAGCCTTTATCTTAAAACTTGCTTGAACTCCATGTTTAAAGACCATCTTGATCCTAATTCCCCGAACCCTTAAAATCATTGTTGCCCTTAGATATGGCTAGCAAATTGTCAAAGTGGAGGGCAATTTGACACACTCCCTTAACTCGGGAATCTCCATTGTGCCTTGATGGCAAACCTTGCCATCAGGCTCGAGTATCCAACCGTTTCCATATTTCCCTAACAGTTGGGCACTTTGAACATAGGTGCATGATTTCTTCAGGAGTGATTCCACGTAAGGCACACCTTGAGCTGATCTGCTTTCATCTCACCAGCGTGGCTTGCATCTAGAGCCACTGATTCAAGGTTTTTCAAAGAAAGAAATTTACCTTTCCCACCTTACAGTCCTTCCAGTTTGCCATCCCCTTCTTCCACCAAGCAACCCCTCGCCTTAGCCCCCAAACTCTATTGAGCCTCTTATCGAATTTTGTATAAAAAAACTAAAAATAATTACAAATGAAAGGTAGAAAGTTTGCAAAAAGTATCTCATAGATTTATCAATGTGACTTGAATCAATAGACTTGAAAAAACGAAAATGACAATTGATGGCTCTAGCAATTCAATATATACATTTCATACTCTTGCAACAAAAATCCAAAGCTTAAACTTTAATGGAATGAAATTTACTAACTCATAGAACCAACTTTGCGTATTGCAAAACTAAGAAGGAAATAAAGGTGACATCCTACCATTGCCAAAATCAAGTGACTTCAAATCGCACAAAGGTGACATTTTAGAACAATTTGTGATCTAACAAAGGTTGAAAAAATTCAACTCACCATTATATATTGTATAGCCAAGAGAAAGATGCCAATCCATGCCAATTTCAAAGATTACTAGTGAATCATTCATTAAAGGTGGTGTAGACTTAACCAATAGATGGATAGGAATCCTTTTGTTTGATGTGCCATGATTATGGTAACTCAATGTGGCATTGTTTCTTTAAGATCTCCACGAGGTCCCTAGAAAAGGGCATCCCTAAAAGAAAGTGAGATATAGTTAGAGAAACTATTGCAAATACTAAGATAAGGACAAGACAAATCCTACCTTAAGGACAATCAACTAATAAGGTGTCCAAACATGTTCCACAAACTTGGGCAATTGTACCTAAAGCACACCAAGCATTGCAAATACTAGGATAAGGACGAATCCTAGCGGAAGAGTAATCAACTACTAAGGTGCCTAAACATGTTCCACAAACTTGGGCAATTGTGTTAATAGCACGTTCGAAAAATACAAGCAATATGTCTTGCAAAGCCGGCTATGAAGAAATATTTCTAAACATTGTCCTTATAAAATGAAGAGGAAAATTAAAAGACAAGCAATTACATAAAATTCAAAGAAGTCATGCAAATATTAAACTACCAAGAGAAATGAAGAGGAACATTGTCCTTCTAAAATGAAGAGGAAGATTAAAAGACAAGCAATCACATAAAATTCAAAGAAGTCATGCAAATATGAAACTACCAAGAGAAATGAAGAGGAATATTGTCCTTCAAAAATGAAAGGGACGATTAAAAGACAATCACATAAAATTCAAAGAAGTCATGCAAATATGTAACTACCAAGAGAAATGAAGAGGAACATTGTACTGATACTAAACTAGTAAGAGAATAAGAGAGGAACATTGTACAAATACTAAACTAGTAAGAGAATAAGAGAGGAACATTGTACTTCTAAAATGAAGAGGTACATTGAAAGACAAACAATTACATGAAATTGAAAGAAGTCATGCAAATACTAAACTACTCCGAGAACTCCAAATATGATGATGAATTGTAGCCATTATACAAGGAGTTCCAATTACGAATGTGAATGGCAAATTGTAGACAATACACATGTGAATGGCAAAAAGGTTATTTATCTAAGATGCATGCCAAATTTATTAAGTAAACGAGCTTGAAAGGCTTTAGTACAAAATTTGGTCCATGATAGGGTTTAGGTTCCCTAGGCCTATGCTGTTACACAGTGGGTGATCAACTTATCAGAAGGCTACATTCCACACAAAAAAAAAAAGAAAAAAAAGATGCATTAAAATACAATTGAATTAGTACAATAAGTTAGAAGAGAGTACCATAATCATAATGTAAAAAATAAAAATGTAATTGACGTTGAAATTGACATGATTGGTAATAAAACAAAAAAACAAACAAAAGGGAAGGCATAACAATCTTAGGAAGAATAATTCAAATGGTTCTAAGAGTATTATCACTACGCCATCATATAGGGGAATTACATATGAAACCAAAATATAGATAAATATAGAAGAATACCCCCCCCCCCCCCCCCAAAAAAAAAAGCAAAGACAAATTGAAGATAAATAGGCACTATATCAAATGTAAAAAGAATACTCATACAAATATATGGAAAGATTTGTAAGATAATGCATAGGACATGGAAGAAAATAATTATACAAATATATGCACAACATTTGCAAGATAAGAAATCAGAGGAAAAACAAAAGACAGAGAGAAAATTTGCATGGAGGACATTTCATTTGTTGATAAAGAAATCAAGATAAGGCCAACACTATAATGAATATATTTAACCTATATTTGAGGATTTAGTGGTTATGCAATAAACATTGGAATGACGTTGATAATGCTCAAGAAAAGGCCAATTCAACATGGATGAACATATCTCACAAAAGCAAAAAACAATCCAAAAATTTCAAAAAGATGAATATGAATTACATCAAATTTCACCAATTTAGGATGTTCTTTGTAAAGAGGAAGAAAACCATCTATCTTTACAAATAAACCAATACTAAAAAAGTGTGAAGGTAAATGTGAGATGCCAATAAGAAAGGAAAGCATTTTGCAAGGCCAAATATTACAAAAGGAGAAAGATCCTAAAGTACAAGATGTGATACATCAAAAGAATGGCATTGAATTGAAGTTTTGTATTTGGAAGGAGTGGCCCCCTTTCAAGGTTATATGTAAAGGTAACAAGATGGTGGGTTTAATTGTGGTCTTAACCCACCAAGGTAGGGGGTGATGCCTCCTTGGGACCCCATAGGGAGATTGAATTATTCCATTGATCCTTCAAAACCCCATTTCTCCCCTAGCGGATAAATGTTCATTGACTTTGTCTACACATATTATGTTTTGTCTTTGGCATACTTGTTAGTTAAAATACTCAACAAAGATGCAAAGCTTGATTTTGGCCTTTGATTGTAATGAGTTTGGAAACCATGGGAAATATATGTTTAATGAGATGTCAATATTGTTGATATTGCAATTTAATGAATTGGAATTCACAGCTTAACAATATTTCATGTCCAACTCATTGAGATGGTACAATTTTTGAAGTTAAGCAAGACTCAAAAAGAGCCAATGAGTTTGAAAATTTACCAATATTGACCATGGGACATATTAACATCTTAACAATATTAAATGGTAAACAAAAAGCTTATGCAATACTACCAAATGATATTGATGTTAGCCATTATACAGGAGTTCCAATTACAACCTTAGAGAGACAAGAATTCCTTTAGTGAGTATTTCAAAATATGTAGAGATCAACAATGAAATGAAAAAAAAAAACACGAAAATGCATAAACATATTTCCAACAAGAAGATGCAACACATATCAAAGTGAATCTGACATCAATATGCAGTTCAAGAAGGAATGAGCATCATCAACTTGTAGTTGTGATAAGCATAGTCATCAAACTATTCCAAGAATACACAAGCTATGTCTATGAAAAGTCCATGTTGTAAGCCTATGCTAATGGTTGCTCTAGTGAGAAAGAATTGTTTTCCTTACATTGCATTGCAAGTACTTAATGTAGATCCCTATAGAAGGGTTGTAGCTCCTTGCATAGGGGTTGCAACTCATACCAGAAAGCACACCCAAGTGCACTTTCACTAATTACACACACAAGCTTAGTCCTAATTAGGACTTCCTCACTCAACTCTCAATTCTAGTATCCCTTTGAAATACAAAGGCACACAATTCTTAGGAAACTATTATGCTCTCAGTTGGGATTCATGAATCATTCAAGTGATTAAAAAATGAGCTACTCAACATTCACAAGTTTTGTTAGGGTGAGGGAGATGACATGAAAACTTTCTTAACCTTAGGACGCACAAATGGATTAGGATGTATGAAGCAGAGCATTCTAGAGAACAAGTAAAATTTTTTCAAAAAGGAGAATTGAGATAGGAAGAGTGAGTTTATGCTTGAGTCAAATTGAATTTGTTACTCCTCATGAAAAAATTCATGTTTTATGCATTAGATTTTTTAAGGCTTTAGCCATAACCATTTCGACCAGTCTACTAACTTGCTTGACTTCAAAAATTGTACCATCCCAATGAAGTGGCCATGCAATATACAATTGGTGTGTTATTGTGTATCATAAACCTTATTGACTTCTTTTTTTTTCATTGACTTAGCCTTCAGCTTTGGCATGTCAATCAATTTGGATAAGTCCATTTCTTGAACTTTGTTATACTCTAAATTGTATAGATTTCTAAATTTTGAACTGTTGCCTCTCTCCCTCTGTCTCTCCCTCCTTCCCTTTCTCCTTCTACTATCTTCCTCCTCCTCCCTCCTGCCTCTTACTATGCATCTCCTCCTCCATCCTTCAACCCATGTGATCCTTCCTCCTCTCTCCTACGTGCAACTTCTATCCTTGACCTATCGATTGTTGTTTAGGGGGATAAGGAAGTTGTGCAAGGTCTCTTTATCCAATATGAAAATGACACATGGTGGGTTGCAACATTTGAGACTCCAAAAGAGTGTAAAGAGACATCGAAGTGGGTACTAGACAAAATCAGCATCCCATCAATTATTCATAGGTAAGAGGAAGGGCAACCATCAATTGAAGGGCATGGAACATTTCAAGTTTAGTGGCATTTACATGTGATTTGAAGACACTCAAGTTCTTGTATTTTTGTAGTACACGTGTGAATGTAAAATACACACATATCTAGGGGCTTACATATTATGCATTACATTGTAATCCTACTTATGTTGAAAATTTGTATATTCCATGTGCATGAGCATATGATGTGTATGTAAGATAGTATCCAACCCTATTGCAATCCCTGCCTGGATAGTAGCCAAAAGTGAGTGGTCCTTTTTGGAGGATACCATGCAGAGACTTGGCTTCCTAGAGAGATGAATCAGAGAGGTTTCAACTCTTTATGCGGGCAGCTCCAACCAAGTGGTTATTGGAGCACAAGAGAGGCAGTTCCTCTCTCCTGTTCAGTGACACAGGGCTGTCCTTTGGCTCCTTATTCAATTTCTTTTTCTAGCGGAGGCCCTCGATTATGTTTTGCACTCTCAGGTACTTGGCCTTACAAGGATGAGGCTTTCGGTCTAATAAGAGGAGGAGCTTCTAGACTCCAAGTCTCTGAGATTGCAGATGATACATGTCTCTATGTGGACGGCTCAGCATCCAGTCTAGAGAGGGTCTGAGGTGCCTTGTCCGTTTACTATGCCGCCTCTAGTGCCCGCATAAATTGGACCAAATCTATTGGTTTCTTCATAGGCTCGAAGGAGATCTAGGAGGTTCGAGATTGGGGAGTTGATTTTGGCTTTCAATGGATCTTGAGAGGAAAGAGGCAAGGAACCTAGGTTGCTAGGTTGGCATTGACATCTCAGTAGAGCAACAATTTAGTCTAGTCCTAGAGAGTGTTCGGTGCAAGCTATTGTACTGAAGCAAGACTAGGGCTCCACCAAGCTCTTGCTTGTAGGACTGTCGTTGGTAGTTAACTAGGTCCTTCTTGCCACGGTTTCGTATATTGCCTCTTGCTGGTGTTTCCATCTAGGTTGCATGGAACAACTATGTTACTTGGTGTGGAGCTTTATTTGGCTCCGGATCGGATGGAATGCGCAATATTAGAGCCAAAGTGGCTTGGCAGACTGTGATTTTACGCCCGCATAGGGCACTCATATCGAGTGGAGGTCTCCGTTTTCTACACAACTCATATTGGGCGATGCCTACAACTTGATGCATCAGCATGGTCCCCCTTGAGGGAATGTTATTGACTAGAGCATCACGTCTCGAGAGAGGTATGTCTTGTTTTTGGCCTCACCTCTGGATGAGCTTGCACTCATGCAAGATTTCATATATCTTCTGGTTGCTACTGCATGGAGGTCTGCTACCCATTAGCCCCTAGCTGGAGCACATGCGTGTAGATGGTAGATGCATTGGTTGTACGGAAGGGGTTTTGGAGACGATCCCTAATTGCCTATAGGGCTGCTAGGTTTCACAGTGGATATGGTGGGCATCCCTCAAGATTGTAGCTAGCACACAGAGGATGAGTAGAGACTTCACTTGGGGGATGGCGGCTTGGCTCACCAAGGGAGGACACGCCTTCTTGATTGATCTTGTCTTGCCGACATATAGGATACATGGACAACAGGTCTCTTGGATAGAGATCCATTACACATCTCAGCCTCCCGTTCACACCCACCCAAGATAGTGTGTGGGAGAGAGTATGCAGCATTACTTCCTGGAATATCTGGGTCACTCGGTGTAGCTGGGTGGTGGGAGGCTAGCCAGTTTCTCCAACGGCTACCTTAGTAGCCATTTGGCATGATATCATCTTCACTTTGTGCGCCATTTGGGAGTGTGGTACTCTAGGGTTGAAAGCAACCATCAAAAGGCGAGAGCACTTCTGCCAGACATGGCTAGCATGAATCTTCTACACCCTTATTGCGAGGGTTATTCACTAGATGTATAGGCTACCATCTTGGTTGCTAGCTCTTATTTCGAAATCTCTCTAGGTGGTGAGCCGTGAGATCCAAAAAGAGGTGGCTATTATGGAGCTATCAACTTGTCTTTCTTTTTGTAATTTCATCGACAGCTCTTTTGGAGGCTGTTTGTATGGTTTTTTCAAAATATTAATTCAATTTACGTTTTTTCGGAAAAAAAAAAAGAAAAAGAAGATTTTAATGAAGGAAAAAAACTAAGAGGAAGGTTCACAACATCCATGCTGTTTGGAATGTTGAAACACATAGAGAAACATGATCAAGTCTTGATGCTTGCAAATATTTATCAAAGATTATTAAAAATAGAATTCCCTCTTAGAAGTGAATGAGGTCCATGCAAAAGGAAGAAAAGGGCATAGGCAAGCACTTTTTGAGGAAAGTGAATTAATGCACTCTCTCTCTCTCTTTATATATATATATTATATAACCCCCTTTTGTTCTGTTTTTGCTTCGATGCGTTGAGCTCCCCCTACTCCATGATCATTGATTTTGCAAACAATAGCATTGCCCACCCCACATTGTTTTAGAACCATAATAACCCATGCTTGAACCACATGCTATAGTGGCTTGGGAAGCCTCGGACGTATGCGTGTGCGAGCACTATATATATGTTTGCAGTAGGCAATTCGCTATGTATTTTCGATATAAAACTTTGGATAGAGGTGTCCAATGAAACGTAGCTAGTATTAAACTATGCTCACTATAGAGCTGCTCACTTATCGCCAGTAGAGATGGGGGATGCAGTGGGTGGGAACTTTGAAGATGGGATGAAGACAACTGGCTGTCGATCGACCGGTGCACCTGCCTTGCCCCGGCTTCTGTCGTCGCCGCATGAATTGTGGACGAAAGAAAATGGTGCAGTTTGATCTTGGTTTCCACTGTTGCAATCATGGCCCAGCAAATATTGAAAGAGTCGACGTTTCCATTCACTCAATATTGCTGATCTGCGATGATCCACTGCATCAATGCATACCTTATCCAAATTGGTGCCTGCACAGAAAAATGCTTGATCTTGAGCCGCAGATCACATCGCTGCACCCATGCATGAACGATTATTACATTAGGCGTTATCAAAGCTGACACTAATCGTACCGGAGATGTCTACTTACCTTCGGCTGCGGCTAACTCGATGTGGAACAGGTAAAGATTGTGGCAATTGTTTCTGCACTCGTCTGAGCAGAGCTTGTTGATTCTCCCCACTTCGAGAAATCCGGAATTAGAAAGGCCAATCGAAGTCCTATTTAATCCGCAGGCCGTGATGCAATTATCTGTCTCGATCCATGCTCCGTAGGCGCTCTTAGACATCACGTTCGATGACTGCAAAGACACCCGGGGTGACCCGGCGCTAGCGGTTATCCTCTCAGATACTGACTGCAGCGTTTACTACGCGTGCCATTAATTAAAGAACATCTCGATGACAATTCTGTGAAAACTCATTCTATGCTTCGGCCATAAGGCTATGCTTGCCAAATCGTTGAACCTAATTAGCTGGTTTGACCGGAAGTTTGGATGGATACCTGGCATTCATACTGGCTCTCACCGTCTCTCATAATCTTCTCAAGGACGCAACGGGCTCCAACCGATGAGACTGCGAAGGCGCATAGCTCCACGGGAAAGTCCTCACAAAATCGGAACGCCGCTGGGATCCATATCGAGAGCAGATCCGCTTTTCATTCAATTTGCACACACTTGAGCAAGTTTACGTCAAATTATGTGCACGCACTTCTTACCAGATACGAAGGCAGAGCTTGAGTAGAAGGCAATCACACAAATCAGGAGAATATCTCTTATCATTGGTGCCATTTCTTCGAAGTGTCTGTGCCAAAAGCATGACAAGGTGGTGAGAAAAACTAAACCTAGCATGAACCAGGAACGACAAGAGCGAGGCACAAGCTGCTGCATTGACCTGTTTAGAAAAACTGGAAGACGTATATAATCATAAGCAAGCGGGTGTAGAAGGGCTCTATCGAATCTCTCTTCCTCCCCACAGGCTACGATTCAGAGCGGAAGCAAGTGGGGGCTCATTGAATTACGACGTGAAAAGTTGTAGAGCGGAGGAGCACTCACCTAGCATAGAGTTGCCAATCAGAGCATGCGCTTGCAGTAGCAGTAGCAAGTGAAGTATTGGGTGTAGAGATGAGGTGCGGATGATGGCAAGTGAGCTAATTGGTGGCAGCGATGCATGGTTATAAGGATTTGAGGCAGAGAGAGAGCGAGAATGCAGCATCCACACTCGCTCTTTACGCTGCTGATCCCATGAGCCCTCACTACCTCGTGGTTTAAGCTTCTTGAAAACATTATTCTGAAAAACAAGAGAGGATGCATGCACCTCCACATACAAAAACCTTTGCACTGACGTCGTAGACAGATGTCAGGGCTGCCTGGGCGGCCATGCAAACTGTAGCTTGATCTCTACATTGTAAGGCGAGAGTATGTGCATTAATAATATGGAAAGGTTTCGAAAGCCTTATTCAATCCTATCTATCCTTTCCCTTAGCATAGCTCGAATTCTCAATCACGTCTTGAAGCTCCTCATTCAATGTATGATCATCTCGAAGAGAGTGTGGAACAATGCATCTTCAGCGCTCCACAAATATACTCCTTACTTTCCCAAGACATGCGGATGCACTCATGTACGGATTCTATACATAGAGAGAGAGAGAGAGAGAGGATTCCCAAAAAAGGCTACTTGGTTATTTTTTAAACATAAAATACAAGTGGTAAAGTGCTAATAAGTATTATGCAAACAAAAAAAACAAAAACGAGCACACAAGTCTCCCCTTAAGCACTACTCACGAGCTAAGTAGTGGTAACAAAAGTTTCCCCACAACCCACGAAGTAAGTAGTGGTAACAAAAGTACATTCTAAAAACAAGAAAAGAATACTATCTACAAAGCACCCTACACCATCTTTATGCTTTTTCCCCAAGTCTTCCAAGGAGTTAACCCACAAAATGATACAAATTCCTATACTTTCTCAATGCTCGTATGGCTCCTAAATATTATGAAATTTAATTGCTCATTCATAAGTCTCATAGGAGTGATAATCTCTTGAAATAAATCTAAACGTTTAAATAAATTTTACTATAAGAAAGTTTGCATCTGACTTGTTTAATTATAATGGAAGGAACAATTTTCAAAATTCATAACATCAATCTTCAGCTGAGGAATTGCTAAGCCATGTCATTACAAGAGATTTCATAGGAAAACTAATGAATTTGTATATCAAGAATATATTTGTACATGCCATATATAGCTATTTCACAACAAGACAAAGCACCAACAGACGCGCACAAGGACGCGTTTACTCAACTTAAAAAAAAACTTACGGGCGCGTCTTTTTGCACGTCTATTCGCGCATTTACAAACCTGCGTCTAAAGGCGTGTCTATATAGCAGATAGACGTGCATATAGACGCGCATATAGACGCTCTGCTAGAAATTTAAAAAACAGACAGACGCATTGTTAAACACGTTTATAGACGCATTTATAGATGTGCAAATAGACGTCGCCTCGAACAGACAGACGCATATCTAGATGCGTTTATAGACGCCCTGATAGACGTGCTACATAATATTTTTTAAATTTTGTGTGCTTGAACAGAATGCTGTGTATGTTGTGTATGCTATGTAGTTACAGGAATTCCATTTTCACATTGTGTAATTCAATTCTTATAGCCAACCGCATTTTAATTAGCACTCTTGTAAGCACGTCTATAGCCGACAATTACAATTCCAAATAAAACATCACAACTCCAAAACGTTTAGTTCACAAGGCATTAATTGATAGAATGTTGCACAAGAAAATTGAAAGCCAAAAAAATAAAAAGAGTGTATATTAATTCATAGCTCAAAAAGTGCTTGTATGTACATATAGCACGAAGCTAAGCCAAGTCCTGTGGCTTCAAGTACCAAAAATAAGAGGAGTGTATATACAAGAGGCACGAAGCCAAGCCAGTGGCTTTAAGTACAAAAAAGAGTAGCTAGCACTACTTTTACGACTAATCTAAGTTCTCCACGTCCTCTTCTTTCTCATCTTCTTGTGGAGGGGCCTGTAAACAAGGGACAATATATATCAATGTATGAAAAATCAAATCTTTACTTATAATATTGACATTATTTAATTACTTTCAAATACCTCGGGGGGCACTTCAGTAGCTCGGATATACTGCTCCTCAGTAATCAACCCGTCATTATAGAAGTACCTCCATGTATCTCCTCTGCGATGGTGGCAGTGGTAGGTTGTCTTGACTGGAGTAGTGTACCTGCCCACGATATCAAGCTTCAAGATGACACAATTTGCGGACGGGTTAGTACAAAGAAACAACCTCCTAATAAACTACATAAACAATATAATTTGAGATCGATACTTACAAATTGGGCCTCCCATGATTCAACACCCCCTGCTCCAAAATGCACGCTTCCATATTGCTCCATTTGGATCCTTTGTGCCTCCACGTGTTGCAGACTGGGTTCCTCCTTCGCTGACTTCATTGCTTTCTTCCACTCACGCTTGTGAGCGGTATGGGGCCCGCCCCTTGGTGGTTGACCTCCCTTGAGCCTGGCAAAGCTCTGCTAGTGCCTACCTCTTAAAAGCGAAGATCTTTTATTGCCAAGTATTGTAACAATCTTTGACTTGGCCCATTTATCTGTGAACTGAACATTGGGGGGGTTAGGATACCTAGAGCGAACAGTAGCGAGGGTCTCATAAGCCAATCTCTTTGGATGGTCTTTGTAGTGAATAAAGCAATCTCTATAATTGTTAGCAATTACAGAGCGCATGAAGGCGATGATGTCCTTCCCCCGTGCATCCATCAAGATGCCTCCTGTATGAGTGATGTCATAGTAGATCGTACCATCACCCAGAGGCACGTCTAAATCATCTGAATCATCCTCATCCCCACCACCACCCCTCCCAAAGCACTGTGCCATGCATCCCCCACCGCTCTCCCTGCTACTACGCCTACTACTATGTCGTGTCGAGCTAGTACGCTGGCCACTCGTAGCTGGAGACTGCACGAGACTGCGTGGACCACTCGTTGCTGGAGAACCGAGTCTCGACTGCATAGGAGTACACCGACGGCTCTACGAGGCAGAAGGGCCTCCTGAAGGCATGGGGGAAGGGGCATAGTACGGCATGGGGGAAGAGGCTCGGCTATATAGCCGGCTGGGCTGTGTTGACTCCGCTGGGGTAATCTCAGTTGGTGTGGGGTTGGGGTGGTTTGGAGTCTGTAGTGCCGACTCCTGGGGGGTGTTTAGAGTACCCATCATGTAGCTGTATAACTCCCCAGGACTGGGAGGGTGCCCTAAAAGGTTATCTAACTCCCAAAAGATGGACTCCCGAAGATCAGGTGAGCTTGAAGAGCTTCTTGGCCACATGATGAACTGAAAAAAAGAAAAAAAGAAGATTACTGATGAGCTGAGAAGAGAAAAAGAAGAGAAAAAGAGAGAAAAAGAGAGAAGAAAAGAGAGTAGAAAAGAGAGGAAAAGTGGAGATAAAAGAGGAGAAAGGAGAGAAAAAGAGAGGAGAAAAAGAGAGAAAAAGTGGGGATAAAAGAGAGGGCAAGGAGAGGAAAAGAGAGGAGAAAAAGAGAGAAAAAGTGGGAATAAAAGAGAGGAGAAAGGAGAGGAAAAGAGAGGAAAAGAGAGGAGAAAAAAAGAGAGAAAAAGGGAGGAGATAAGAGAGAAAAGATTGCCATGAAAAGAGAAGGAAAGAGAGGATAAAAGAGAGAAGGAAAGAGAGGAAAATAGAGGAAAAAAGAGGAGAAAAAAAGAGAGAAAAAGAGAGGAGATAAGAGAGAAAAAGAGAGACGAAAAGAGAAAGAGAGGATAAAAGAAAGAGGGAAAAAGAGAGGAAAATATAGAGTGCAATCCCTTTTTTCAATCATGCTTTCCCTACCCATCATTCATGCAATCCCCTTCTTCAATCATGCAATTCCTTTCCATCATTCATGCAATCCCTTTCTTCATTCATGCAATCACTTATTTCTATCATTCAATATGCAATCCTTTTCTTGGAAGTGGAAATGGAAAGGGAAAGGGAAGAGGAAAGAGAAAGGAAAGGAAAGGAAAGGGAAGGGAAGGGAAGGGAAGGCTAGGGAAAAATAACAACGCGCGTCTATCTTCGCGTATAACAGTGCGTCTATAGACGCGGCTATTTGTTTCCAAAAACACAGAGTAGATGCGTCTATAGAGTGCGGACGTGCTCTCAGACGCGTCTATAAACACGCTCTGATAGACGGACTATTCTAAAAACTCGAAAAGGACATGCGCCCGACACAAAAGTACAACACCCGCACAATACTAGTACCAAAAACATTCGTTTCTTGGAGACGATAAAGGATGAATCAGAGAGCAAATTTCAAATAAGATCAACTGTAAAGAGACTTATCTTGGATAGAGATATGGAAGCTTCTTGTCCTTCTTCAAAGCTGCTTCTCTTTCTTCTCTTCCTTGTTCACCCTTTGCTTCTCTTTCTTCTCTTCCTTGTTCACCCTCTTCTCTTGTATGCTTGGAGATGATTGTGTAAGCCTGGAGATAAGTGTGGGTGCTTGGAGATAAGTGTGGATGCTCGGAACTATGTCTGTTAATAGCAAAGCAAACCGCACGACGTTAAAAGTATGTGAAGAAAAGCAAGCCCGCTAAAAGTAGGTTTGAAAACCGCATCTATAAGCATGTCTAATTACGCGTCTATATACGTGTCTAAATGCGTGTTTAATTACGCGGCTACCACATGATTTAGACATGCCTATAGATGCGCACCAGACATGGTATTAGATGTGCCACAGAGTTTTAAGATTAAATATTTGATACAAGAGCAAATTTTTTGGGTTGTTTATTTGTAGGATGTCTTCGTCTTCAACAAGTAGCTCCAGTGAGGATGAATCCCTCCATATCCACCATCGCGAAAAGTGGTAGGAGCAAAAAATCAAATGTATGTGTGATCGATGTCAAGGAAACATGTATCATGCATGCAGGATTACACTCAATCACATCTCAAAGTATGGAGAATGGGATGCGACCGTAAACGTGGTAAGTGTTAAAGAGGTAAGGTTGATTGAGATACCTATGGGTGTTCATATGTTTGAGTTATGACCCTATTTTTATTTGATATAGGATGCAGTGCCACACCCGATATGTTGCCCTATGCTCATCGTGAGGAGGCGAAGCGTCGGCGATATGAGGTGGGATCTTCAGGAGGGACCGTTACAAATGCATGGAGTGATGGTGATAGTAGCCCTCTGCCATTACCTCATGAAGCCATGGAGGAGGAGGTGTTTGATGATATGGTGTGAGATTTATATGTCCATCAATCCGAAGGGAGGGATGATAGCATGGAGCAGGACGATCTTTTTACCATAGCATCGACTCCACAGTTTGAGGGGTGCACATTCTCTATTCTACGTGCCTCCCTTGAGTTTCTAAACTTGCAAACCATCTATGGATGGAGCAATGCAAGTTTGAATGCATTACTCAAGTAAGCTTTAAAGTTTATTTTGCAAACATGGTGAATTATGCTAGTGGGTCAATTACTCGAATGCTTTTCCTCATTTATGGTCTTCACGTGTAGGCTATTGTGTAAAATGCTTCCAAGGGAGAATAAATTACCGACCTCAAGAGATATGGCAAGGCAACATGTGACCTCTCTTGGAGGATTAGATTACAAGTGCATCCATGCATGCGTCAAGGATTGCGTTTTGTTTCGTGGACTACATAAGGATGCAAGAGAGTGTCCTACTTGTGGAGAGGCAAGATATAGAGCAGATCTCAAAACTTTGGATGTGTCTCGTAAGGTTCTGTGACATTTTTCCATAATCCCTCGCATCCAACATATGTTCAAGTGCAAATCCATTGCAGAGCTCATGTCATGGCATTCCTCCCATCGATCAACCGATGGCAAGTGGAGAACTCCCACAGACACTCATGCATGGAAGCATATTGAAGACACATGGCCAAGCTTCAAGGAAGAACCTAGGAGCTTGAGACTTAGATTGGGTATGGATGGTGTAAACCCATTTGGTCTCAAAAGCACCTCTTACAGTGTATGGCCAGTGATATTAGTGAATTATAATATTCCACTCTCTATGGCGATTAAGAAAGGACATGTTATGTTATCCCTTCTAATTCTAGGGAAACATAAAGTCAAAAATCCTGATGTTTATTTGGAGCCTTTGATTGACGTGCTAGAGATACTTTGGAGAGGTATCGAGGTGCATGATGTGAGCAGGCCTCCCTCATCACGAGACTTCAACTGCAAAGCAAACTTGATGTGGATGAGGCATGACATCCCAGGCTATGGCAAGTGTGTTCAGGTAAGCATTGCACTTCTAATTATGAGTAGGCAAAGGATGTGGCACCCTAAACCCACCTTCAACTCTTAATTGCATCTATTGTTCAGGTCTCACTACATCGGGTTACCATGCATGTCTTGTTTGTGGTCCTTCGCTTATTGCCTCACAGGCAGATGCATTCAATAAGGTCATCTATGAGAATCACCATCAATTTCTCCCACCTGATCATCCTAGATATGTTCCCCCTTGGAATGAAGTCCTCCCACAATCACTCACTGTGGGAGATTGGATGAGAATTTGGGACGATTCCACGACTCCTCCACCACTTGGCATGAGCCGGTAAGGGTTTGTAACTATTGTGTGCTATATTGGCTGGAAATAAAGATTGCCCGCTAACATCGGCTTTTGTTTAGATACTCCATCTTTTATCATTTACCATATTGGTCCCACCTCAAGATCAATCACCTGCTTGATCTCATGCATATCTTTAAGAATATGGCATCTACCATTTGGGAACATTTGAATGGGACACGAGATTCCATAGGCATAAGGGAGGATCTACGTACCACAGGGAGGATGCGTGAAGCTTGGCCACAAGAGAGACCAAATGGGCGTGTTTTTTTACCTCGTGCACCATGGAGGTTATCAAAGCTAGAGATGAGATGGTGGCGGTGAAGCACACTATTACTACAATTCATACTCCTACTGGATGCATGAGGTGTTTGAAGGGGGCCTTTATAAAGAGCAAGAAAAGAGGTGTAAGAAAGAGCAAGAAAAGAGGTGTCTGAAGGGGGCCTTTACAAAAGAGCAAGAAAAGGGGGCCTTTACAAAGAGCAAGAAAAGAGACCAGATGGGCGTGTTTTTTTACCTCGTGCACCATGGAGGTTATCAAAGCTAGAGATGAGATGGTGGTGGTGAAGCAGGCTATTACTACAATTCGTACTCCCACTGGATGCATGAGGTGTTTGAAGGAGGCCTTTACAAAGAGCAAGAAAAGAGGTGTAGAGTAATTATATGGATTGAAATCTCATGATTCGCACAAGATGCTCCAAGTAAGTATTTTATGTGCATAATATCTTTTTCCTTTCAAATATGTGAGTGAATTAGAAGCAACTAATCAATAATTCCTCGTGTGTTCAGTTCATACTACCTACTAGCATTCCTCGTAGTGCATCGAAGGATGTGAAAGATTGTATTTACAAGATGGGCGAGCTTGTGAGGTACTTTACATGATACAAAATGTGATGCGTATCAATGCTCCATGCAAGGTGTTCATATTGCTAATATGGTGTATTTTGTCATTTCTAAGTATGTGAGCTCAAAGGAAATAGATCCCACCACGCTTGAGGATGCTCGAGTTATGTCAGTGGAGGTGGTTTGTTTAGTGGAAAAGACATTTCCACGTTCTATTCTCACAAGCCAACTACATCTCATAGTGCATTTGGTGGATGAGATTGCTATATGCGATACTATATATGCACGATGGTTGTTCTTCCTCGAGCGCTTCATGAAGACCTTGAAGGGTTTCATGAGACAAAATGCAAGACCCTAAGGTAGCATGGCTGAAAGTTGGTTGGTACAAGAGTCACTTGTATATATTTCTGAGTTTCTTGTTGATGTGGATAGCTCTCTCCCACAACTATGGAGAGATGATGAAGACCTAAGGATGACCTCTACTATGCCTCAAGGAAAAGGATGCAACAAAGTAATAGACACGGAGTTGCTTAATAATATCAACCTCTATTGCGTGCTTAATAGTGATGTGATGAAAAGATGGGTGACAAGCTACGAGGATGCAAAGGCAACAAGACAAGAAGAAAGGGCCCTCTTTCGTACACAGCACGGATCTCGTGTGCCATACCCTCAGTATCTAAGAGCACTTCCAAAGGATATTCATGTGGATTGGCTACTTGACGAAATGGAGAAAGCAGAGAAAGATGAGGGGATGCATATCACAATGGAAGAATGGAAGTATGCTAGGGGATGCATGAGCAAGGTTGGTATATAGAAGGTTATGCATAAGTTAGGAGCTTTCAATAATTTAAATTGCTTATTTAATTGATTTTGTCTTGGTGTAGTGCACTATGTTCAATGCTATATGGTGTGAGGGCAAACATTTTTGAACACAACGGATTGATGGTAAGAGAAACACACAAGATTGCGGCATCATTTCTAGCTTTGAGGGAGCCAATGGAGCCATGGATGATTATTGTGGCATAATCTAAGATATTATTAAGCTTGACTTTCGACGCTTCTTTGTGTATGTTTTGGATGTAAAGTGGTTTAAGGACGTGGTGGAAAAAGGCCCTAATGCAACAATCAAATGCCACGCAAGTGGCTTTGTAAGTATTGACTCCACAAAGTTTTGGCAAAGTAAGAAGGACACACTAGTACTACCACAACAATATGAACAGGTACTGTACACACATATAAAAATACTCACTTTTAAATATTTGATACCTTCGATGCAAGGAAAATAACATGATTGTATTTGTGTTTGAATTAGGTTGTCTATCAACCAATGGTGGATAATAATAGATGTTGGCATGTCATACCTATTATGCCACGTTCCAAAGTGATGTATAGTACATTTACTAATATGGAGCATATGGAGTATGATCATGGCCATGGAGGTGATGATGACTGTGATACAAGAGAGGAGGATGATCATGAGATAGGAGATATAGATATTGAGGCCATTACCCATGAAAACAAGCCTATCATTGGTCATGTTAATTTCGATGAGCACATGAGTAGCACAAGTAGTAGTGGGTTGAATGTATTTGTAGATCTAAATAATTGTTTGGATTTTGAAGTAGATAGTTTGGCAATGGTTGATCTCATTGAGGATGAAATTAAACCGTAGCCCATCATTGATATTGGTAAAACTATTTTACATATTGTCTTATTCTCCTTACCTCACTTAAGTTTTGTATATGTGGGTTTGCAAAAAAGCATTGATGTTTTTGTTAAAATTATGTGCTTTGGTAATCATGGGCAATGTTTGAAAAGCAGTGATGTACACCAAAATCTCACTTTTTGTATTCTCTGTTTTGCATCTAAATATGCGTCTAATTCTCAGATTAGATGCACTAATAGATGCGCTAATACACGCGCAAATAGATGCGCTGTTAGACGCAGTGTTAGACGGGCCTGTATTTTCTCAGTGTAGATGTGCTAATTAACACGTCAATACATGCACAAATAGACACGCTATTAGACACGCTATTAAATGGACCCGTAATTTCTCTATTCAAGCAATGCCTATAGACACGCCTGCTATTTTGCGCGTCTATAGTTGCTTTGTGTTGTTGTGTTTCTAGAAGAAAAATGGAACTACTTTTGTAAGTATAAGACTTCACAATTTTACCCATTATGGCTCTATGAAGATAGTGGGAGAGAAGGAAGGAGTCTCACTTACAGCTTTCTCACATACACAATGGGGGAATACACACAAAGGTGGAGGCTGAAAATAGTTTTCCTCTTCTTAGTTGTGAAAGCCAAAAGAACTCTGGTACAAAGAAATAGAAGAACCCTATATGTGGGTCTCAAACCAAACTTAGCTAACTAAGGTGGCATACTAACTAAGCCACGAACTAGAGTACATAAGGATAGCTATCATCCAACTATTATTCATGGGTGGTGTACCAACCGCATCTGCAGCTAACAAGTCGGTGACATAAATGCACAACAGTCACCCTGGCATATCACGAGTGGAGCTCGATATCTTAACACTCCCGCAATCCCAATTCTTGCACACCAAGCAGGTCTCTGAACCTGCGTAGCTTCTCTGCGCCCAATGCCTTAGTGAATATGTCAGCTACCTGATCCTATGTGCTCACATAAACTATTAAAACCTTCTCCCGCACATAGTGATAATGCACCTCAATGTGCTTTGTTCTAGCATGATAGACTGGGTTATTTGCCAAGTGTATACTACTCATGTTGTCACAATAAATGACAACTAGCCCATCTATAGACTGATGCATATCATAAAGTAGCTTATGCAACCAAGCTACCTCACATGCAGCCATTGCTGCACCCCTGTACTCAGCCTCTGTGCTCGACAAGGCAATTGTAGACTATTTCTTGCTGCTCTAAGTGACTGCAGCACTCCTGAAAGAGAACACATATCCACTGGTAGATCGTCTATTAGAAATACTACCAGCCCAATCAGCATCAGTGTATCCATGCAACTATATCTGAACCCCAATCTCATAAAATACTCCATACTGCAATGTGGACTTCACATACTTGACTATGCATCTAGCCGCATCCAAATGCGGTTTCCTTGAAGCCTGCATGAAGTGACTTACTAATCCAACAGCATAGCTCAAATCTGGCCTAATAATAGTCATATAAATCAAACTTCCTACTATGCATCTGTATATAGTAGGGTCTTCTAGAAGCTCACCTGCATCTGCACTCAGCTTCACATTCTGCTCCAAAGGAACTGAAATAGGCTTACAGCCTATCATCCCATATTTGAATAGCATGTCCAATCCATACTGCCTCTGCAAGAGCCGTATTTCACTTGGTGATCTAATCACCTCAATGCCCAAGAAATAATGCAGCTCTCCCAAATCCTTCATCTCAAACTTCTGCTTCAATAGCATTTTCACATGAAGGATATCTTCATCACTATCACCTGTGATGATCAAATCATCAACATAAATGACAAGCAGCATAATACCTTTCTCTGTTTTTCTCACATAAAGTGAGAAATCTGCCTTGGAAATTTGAAAGCCAATAGTGACAAGATACTGTCCTATCTTGTCAGACCATGCTCTAGGTGCTTGCTTCAAGCCATACAAGGCTTTCTTCAACCTGCAAACAAACTCAGGATGAACATCATGAACATAACCTGGTGGTTGCTTCATAAAAACCTCTTCTTGCAAATCACCATGCAAGAAGGCATTCTTTACATCCATCTAATGTAAAGACCATCCCTTTGACGTAGCCATAGCAATGACTGCTCTTACAATTGCCATCCTTGCAACCAGACTGAATGTTTCTTCATAATCAATGCCATATGTTTGTGCATACCCTTTGACAACTAATCTTGCCTTGTATCTATTCATAGAACCATCTGCATTGTGCTTCACTTTATAAACCCACTTACAACCAATTGCATTCTTGTCTTTAGGCAAAGGCACAAATTCCCATGTAGCATTTGCTTCCAAGGCATCCATTTCTTCATCCATGGCTTTCTCCCATTTTTCTTTTCCACTCAAAAGAGATGGGTTCTGGTTCCTGTATCACTTTGACCATATAGGCATAGTGAATGGCTGTAAATCCATCATAGTTCAGCCTATCCACAGGATACCTAGCTCTGGTATACCTGTGCAAAATAGGCTCACTTCCAGGTGCTCTCAAAACATCCCTGGTCTTCCTTACTCCAGGTGTAACAAAAGAAGGAATACCCAACTCATCATCAAGGCTCTGTTCTGAGCCACTATCTGCATTTCTTTGGGGAGGTTCTCCTGATCTCAATCTGCCTATCCATGGCGAAGTATGTGAACCACTACTAGAGGACACTGCAAGTCCACTAATATTTTGTGATTGTTGCTGTGAATTTTGTGCATCTACATCATCAATCACATTTACTGGTTTATACCAGTTGCTCATCTCATAAAAAACAACATCTCTGATCACTGTAAACTTATGAGTAGAAGGGTTATAGCATCTATACCCTTTCTAACACCATATTAGAGAATTTGGAAAAATCCTGATAATTTGGGAATTTTTGAGGGGTTGTAATTATGTAACATTCAATGTTTTTCATTGATTTTTCTCATAGATTTGGTAGTCCATCCAAATCTCGCAAATGTGCATGGTTTGCATCAACATAAATAAAATGTCAAATGTTGAGGTTTCGACCAATGCATGGTAGTTTTTGAGGGGTTGCAATTACAATGCATTGAGTGCACTCCATTGACTTTCTCACTGGATTTGGCCGTGTATATGAAACTCACAGTTTAGAGTGTGAATGTTCTGCATTAGCCGGGAAAAAAACATCATATCTTTGAGTTCAACGAAAAAAGTAAGAATGCAGCACTAGTCCTTGATATTTTGTCAAGTGTGCCGAACTTGCAACCACAAAGCAATGGTCTGCAAAAAAAAAGATAAAGAAAAAAGATCAATGTCATACCTTCCAAATATTTGTCAGTATTCAATTAGATTATCGTTGTGCAAGGAAAAAAAGTCATGCTTTTCAAGTACCTTCACTCCATTGTGGAGTCAGCATCAGAGTTGGAATCTGTACTATGAGACAAACTAGATAAAGCTCGCTTGCGTGCAATGGTTGGTATCTTCACCTTGATGGGGAGGTTGCTGCTCTTTGAGGAAACCTTCTTTGAGAGGTTACCTTTTGGAACCCATGACCATACAATAGCATCAACAGATTCCCAACGTGGAGGATCACCTTTATTGCACATCCAAATCTTGTTCCAACCTCATTCCAACAATCTGCATACACCTCCTCAATTTGTGCATTGCGTCTTTTGCATATAGGTGCCCAATATTGTATGAAGACCTTCTTGAAATTTTTAGATTTATTATACTTCTGTACATCAATTTGAGCAATGCCTATCCAAATTGGGTAAATTTTTTCTGCTGGTCGAACCAAAAGAAAGTGTCCTTTTTGTACATCAACCATTGGATCAAATGATTGTTTTGGCTTTTTCCTTTGAGGTCCACAATAGTGATCATTCAACTCTTCAATTCCTTGAAACTCATCGTTTTCATTATCTTGACTACTTGCACACAATCAATATGTTGCATCTTTGGCCAAAATCTCTCGTACATGCCCTCTATACTATTGTTTGGTTTATCAAGCTCATCAATTATGTTCTTCCAGTACTTCACTACCGGCTTGTAAAACTTTGTGAAAGATGCTTCTGGACCTTGCAGGTGTGCCCATTTTTCCCAAAAGTGTACATACTCCTTGATACCAACTATCACCTCTGAGTGATCCTTCACGTACTCAAACATGGGTACACAAGGTGGCTCTCCACTTGGTAGCATTGGATGACCATCCGTATGTCTCTTCCACAACTCAATGCCACCTTCACTTGGTTGCCAATCTAATGATCGTGGATGCACTTTATATTGCATGATAGGAACTTCATTTCGCATAAAGAACCGAAATTGGAGAGGCTTTGAGTGTCCCACTAAAGCATCTTGTCCATCGCATAGGCATCCATCAACATAGCTCTTGAAATGAGGGATTTCCATTACCAAAAATGGCATTGGAGAAGACTCCTCACATTGTCTAAAAGTATCCATGAGATGTGCAAATGTCAATGTTTGGCTAGTTCTTAACCTCTCTGAAAAAATGCTGAACATTGCATCAATATCCTCATGTGTATGCCCAACCATCAAGAATCCCAATTGAATTGACTTGAAAATCCCTCGAGCAACAAGTAATGATAGGTATGCAAACAAGTACCTATTCTTGTTTTCAGAACCACAATTATCCAACTGCAACAATAGGTGTTCGGGTAGTCTCTTATAAGGATTTTCTTGATGAGAACTTCCAAGTCCAAGGTCTTTGAATGTTCCACCCACTACTCCAAGATGAAGTTGTTGCTTGTCATTAGAAACATAGTGAGAATCCAATGCTTCTCTTGAGGTTAGTGCGTTTAGCAGAGCGTTGTCAGACCTTGGCATCCCATCATGTACCAAATCTCCAAGTGCATGGTTATCAAATCTTTCAAGATTTCTCAAACACAAAGCCAATGAACCGATTGTGAAGTTAGGATCCGACGGCCACAAGGATAAAGAAAAGTGACCATAATGTCCTTGATCATGTCCATGTGTTATCATGCCAGTCAAAGCCACTGGGAGCTGAAAGGATTTGTCTGTGTCCTTTGAATGATTGCATAATCTAGGGATGGCTATCTTCTTTTGGTCCATCTTATCATGGATAATGCA
Source organism: Dipteris shenzhenensis (assembly GCF_047967505.1). NCBI lineage: Eukaryota > Viridiplantae > Streptophyta > Polypodiopsida > Gleicheniales > Dipteridaceae > Dipteris > Dipteris shenzhenensis. The sequence goes on from NC_141606.1 coordinate 19,930,491, forward strand.
CAATTATGTCTGAGGATACATTTCAAAAAATCTATGCCAAGTGTAGTACACATTTCTACAACTTTTTTGTTGTAACATGTGCTTTCTTCTATCTTCCATCAATTTATTATGTTCATTTTGGCATTTTGTTGTTGCAAGCTGAGCCTTGGTTGCACTACATAAACCACACTTAGAGAATTCACTTGTTTTTGACAAAGTTACATGCTTGAATTCAGAGTTCCATATACGGTTGAATGTGGAAGTTGACATCTCCTTACAACCCAAACTATGCTTTAACTGCATGTTAACCTCATAGAGAATATCAACCTGCTTGTATACATCCAATATCACCAGCTGTGTTTCCCTTGATCCATCCTGAAGTGTTCTACTTTTGTGTGGCATACGCTCAGAATTGTTATCCACAAAATCTTGGATTATGGCTCTACCCAGTTTTGTGTGGTCCCAACCTCTCCGCACGATTCCTTTATTACCATGCATGCACCTTCGTATACCAATTTCAAATTGCTCCCTGTATCGATAAAATGTTGTTTTTGGAATACCATGCATTTCATACCATGCTCTACAACAAACTTGAATACCATTCAATGAAAAGACATATTTGAGCTGCCCATTGTCATCTTTTTGACAAGCAACCCCAAGAGTGTCATATACATAATTGGTGCGAGCCTCCAAACTTTGGCCCCAACACTCTATGCGTAATTTGGATATCATTTGACGATCGGCAAATTGACAACAATTTTGTTTACAACAATCAATCATAGATACATTTGTGACTGCATCCCTTGTGAGTCTAGATGATGCTAATGGCATGCCATGTTTTTTAGCTTTCCTCTTTATCATGCAGTAACGCCTCTTTTTTGTGGATTTTTCATTTGGGTCCTCATCTTCCATGTGCTTTTGCCTAGAACCACTTGGAAAATTCATGGTGTCATCGATTCTTAATGAAGTTCCATCTAAAAAAATTATTTGTGCAATGGGCCATTTTATTAAGTGGATGGTATCGATGCCTGATACATCACTATGATACTTTTCAATTCCCACACCCAGATTACCTTCACCAAGCATCTCAAAATTTATAGGTTCAAATGGGTAGACATACAAAACAACACCCTCAGCAATGCTCTTCTCATTTTGCTCATCCCATATTAAAACTTTCTTGTTCTTCCATGATTCTCGAATGGAAAACTCATCATGTTCACATAGAGGTTCAACATCAATGGTATCTGATGTTATATCATTCATCGGTACAGTAGCTCCATTGACATTGTCCACACAACTCATTGATCGTGCTTTCCAACGAACAACACTACCCAAAGCCTCATAGACTAAGAATGCATCCATTGTAGGAAATGGAAGAAGTGCACTTTTATCCATACAAATATCGATCGCCACTAATACATTGTTTTCTCCCAAGGGCACACCTTGGCACATGTCATCATGTGATGTAGAGAATATTGTCCCAATGGCAACAATCTTTCCATTGACAAGCAAGTTGACCATAACCCCCACTTTCAATGTGGCACCTGCATACATAACATTTGTTATAGTTCAATATTGATATCTGATGGTGTGACTTAGGATGAAAATGCTTTACAAGATTTCACTGCACAACCAAATCTTCCTAAACCTTGGTGCTTTGAATTTTAGCCAGCAAAATCTAGCTACATGGCCAAACCTTCACAGACCATGGTGCTTTGAAAGGGAGATAGCAAGATTTGTCCACACAACCAAATCTCTCGAGACGCTGGTGCTTTCAAGAAACCATCAAGATTTATCCACACAACCAAATCTACTTAGACCTTGTGGTTTAAAAGAAGCCAAATCTCCACATACCCTGGTGCTTTCAAAGAAGCCCACAAGATTTGGCCACATGGTCAAAACCCTGGTGCTTTGAAAGGAGCCAACAAGAGTTGGCCACATGGCCAAATCTCCTAAGACACTAGTGCTTTGAAAGAAGCAATAAGATTTGGCCACACAGCCAAATCTACTCAGACCTTGGTGCTTTCAAAGAAGCTAGCAAGATTTGGATGCACGGCCAAATCCTTTGAGACCTTGGTGACTTCTTTCAAAGCACTAAGAAGATTTGGTTGTGGCGTTCTTTCAAACTTGGGGAGATTTGGTCATGTGGCCAAATCTTGTAGGCTTCTTTCAAAGCACTAGGGTATGGGGAGTTTTGGCCGTGTAACCAAATCTTGCATGCTTCTTTCAAATCACCAGGTTCTAGGAGATTTGGCTGTGTGGCCAAATCTTTCAAAGCACTAGGGTTTGAGAAAATTTTTCCGTGCTGCCAAATGTTGCTAGCTTCTTTCAAATCAGTAGGAAGATTTGGCCACATGGCCAAATCTTCAAACATTTAAATGTTAAATTTAAAAATTGAAAATTCAAATTTTAAAATTTAAAATTTAAAGTTCAAAATTCAAATTTTAAAATTTAAAATTCAAATTTGAAATTTCAAAATTCAAATTTCAAGTTTCAAGTTTCAAAATTTGAAATTAGTATCTAGAGATCCTACTTTCAAAAACATCATACATGCTTTTCATGATTCATGCTATTACACTTTAAAATCATACTTTTACTTTAAAAGCAAACATGAAAATCTAAAACTATTAAGAAACCAAAACTTTAAAAGGCAAAGCTAAACAAACCTTTTAAACCAAGCATAAAAAGTAAAACTATGAGAAGGAATTGAATTCATCTTCATGCGGGATCAAGTGCTAGGCTCACCTTGTTCTCTCCCTTCCTAGATCTCAAATGTTTAACTAGGGTCGTTTGAGAGCCTTAGGACAATGTCTTAGATGGGGTAGTTCTTGGAAAACACTCCTCCACCCTTGGTTAGCTAATTGCAAGCAAAAAAGTTCAAAACTATGTCAAAATGAGAGGTCTCGGGAGGCTCCCCATCCCAGATTTGTCCTAACAATGTGCACTTAACTATGTAGATTTTAAACTTCCATTACCAATTAAACTTTCCATAGGTTCCACACTCTATAGTTGGATTAGAAAGAGGTCCTTTTTTTTTTTTTGGTGCTCTACACCCTTTTTTGGGGGATTGGAGGGAGCATGCTTTTTGTGGACATTGCCTTCCCTCCAAGCTTCTCTCTCCATCCTTCCCTCCCTCCCTCGCAGCCCTCTTCTCCTCCTTTCATCCTCTCCCCTTGCATCTTCCGGCCTCTTCTCCTTGCGCCCTCTCCTCTTGGGTCTTTCGGCCCTCGCTCCCACACAGCCCTCTTCTCCTCCTTGCGCCCTCTCCTCTTGCATCTTTCGGCCCTCGCTCCTGCACAGCCCTCTTCTCCTCCTTGCGCCGTCTCCTTGCGCCCTCTCCTCTTGCGTCTTTCAGCCCTCGCTCCTGCATAGCCCTCTTCTCCTCCTTGCACCCTCTCCTTGCACCGTCGCCTCTTGCGTCTTCCGTGCCCTCTCCTTGCGCCCTTGCCTCTTGTGCCCTCTCCTCTTGCATCTTTCGGCCTCTTGCGCCCTCTCCTCTCTTCCATGCCTTCTAGTTCTGTGCGGCCTCCTCCCTGAACAGTTCCATGCTCGAGGCCTCTCCTCCCTCAACAATTCCGTGCTCGAGGTCTCTCCTCCCTCAATAGTTTCGTGCAGCCTCTCCTCCCTCAATAGTTCTGTGCTCGAGGTCTCTCCTTCCTCAACAGTTTTGTGCCGCCTCTCCTCCCTCAACAGTTCCATGCGGCATCCAAAGAGCACAAGCTCACGAACAAGAATGGCAACTCAATCATCCAAGTAAGAATACAAAAGAAATTGAAAGTGTACCTGATTCTTGCATGTTCTCCATCTTCTCTATTTCGAAACACCATAATTTGAAAGCAACAGTCTTGTAAAAGTACGAATCTTGAAGTATGATTTGAAAGTAAGGTCTTGAGTATATGATTTGACTTTCAGATCTTGAAATTTGACATTTGAATTTTGTATCTAAGATTCAGAATTTCAATTTTGAATTTTGAATTTTAAAATTTGAATCTAAGATTTTGAATTTTGAATTTTCAAATTTGAAATTTGAATCTTAAGATTTGAATTTTGAATTTTAAATGGGGAGATTTGGCCATGCGGCCAAATCTTCTTAGCTTCTTTCAAAACATACAAGATTTGGCCGCACGGCCAAATCTCCCTAGACCTTGGTGATTTGAAAGAAGCTAGGAAGATTTGGCACCACAGTTAAATCTCCCTAAACCTTGCTACTTTAAAAAGATTTGGCCACATGGCCAAATCTCCCTAGACACTCGTGATTAGAAACAAGCTAGCAAGATTTGGCCGCACAGCCAAAACTCCCTAAACCTTGCTACTTTGAAAAGATTTGGCCACATGGCCAAATCTCCCTAGACCCTCCTGATTAGAAAGAATTTAGCAAGATTTGGCCGCATAGCCAAATCTCCCCAAACCTTAGTGCCTTGAAAAGATTTGGTTGCACGGCAAAATCTCCCCAAACCCTGCTGCTTTGAAAAGATTTGGTTGCATGGCCAAATCTCCATAGACCCTCGTGATTAGAAAGAAGCTAGCAAGATTTGGCCATACGGCTAAATCTCCTTAGACCCAGGTGATTTAAAAGAAGCTAGAAAGATTTGACCGATTTGAAAGAAGCTAGCAAGATTTGGCTATATGGCCAAATCTCTCCAGACCCTAGTGCTTTGAAAGAAGCCCACAAGATCTGGCCACAAGGCTAAATCTCCCCAAACTTTGGTGCTTTGAAAGAATCCCATAAGATTTTGCCACACATCCAAACCTCCCCTTCCGGTGATTTAAAAGAAGCCCTTTGGCCACATGGCCAAATCTCCCTAGACCCTATTGCTTTCTCAAATCTACCACTATGTTTGCTGTTAGTTCTCGATTCTATTTCAGATATGTTTATTGATAATGTGTTTTGTCTAACATTAAAGATTATAAAGATGATAGTTTGTATATTGCTTGGATTTTTTACAGGAAAGACACAAATGTGAAGAAGGTTGAGAAAGTTGTAAGTGGATTTGGAGAAAAAAGCATACCTTGGTACTTTGACATATACAGTATTGAGGGAGCACAGTTGATACGAGTTCACTTATTTGTTTTGTTACCTAAAAAAAATGCATACACTTGTGTTGGATCGGTACATCAAATCACAGAAGATGTGGTTGGAAAAGAGGGAGATATTGGATTGTTAGTCATTATAAATCAAAATAAGAAATTTCTCTTGGATCCTAGCAATTATGAAGCATCTTGTATGAAGTCTGATGTAGATGACAACATGCACTCAAGAGGCTGGATAAGTGTTGAATCAATTGATGGAAATGAAATTGACATAGTGACAACAATCATTGAATCATATTGCAAAGTTTTAGCAACATTAAAGAAGCGCAAGAGTGGGGAAGGAACAAAGAAAGGAAAGTTGACTATGGTTCAAGCACTAGGTGGTAGTGGAGAAGGGGCAAAGAAAGGAAAGCTCACTATAATTGATGTACCAGAGGAAGGAGCACCTCCAGAGGGTATGCTAGCAATTGTGGAAAGAAGCAGTGGTAGTGAATTAGAGCCAAGTGGAAAGGTCATAGGAAAAAAAGGGCAAAAGAAACCATCAGGCTTGGTGGAATATGAAAAATACTACCCATTCGGGTTGCATGCAACATTTCCAATTCCAATTGCAAGATGTCAAAAAGCTCCTCCAAGCTATGTATATAGAGGGTTGAACAAAGAGCACATGGAGAAGCTTGCTGCAGACTTCGGTTATAACTCTAGGCCTCCTACTGCTGTAGCGGATTTAATGCCTTTCAATCCTGAAACAAAGCAGCCCCTAGAAAGGGTAGATAAAAAGGATTTAACCAAGTGCCACTACTGGATACTATCTGGACAACATTCAATATATGTTGATAAAATATTCACATCTAATGATGATAACAGCACGGCACAAAGAAAGAACTACTACCGCACTCGTCAGGCGAGGATTGTAGTGAATTGTCCCGCACGTTTTTGTGTGGAGATATCAAAGATGGCAAACCTGGAGTCTCAAAATATCTTGATACAATCTCCATACATTGATCAATATACTTAAGCAAGTGAGGGGACAATGGATTCTCTTTAACAAACCCAAGAAAGCACAACAAGGGCTTGCAAAAGGACATCCAGATCGTGAGAATTGGGATGTAAGTACATATTTTAATTATGAATTTTTTACAAGAATGTTTTCTTAATTATTGCATTCTAATGAATTCATATATTTTGTAGGCTCTCATTGACACTGGCAAGGTAACATTGGGCAATAGCTTTGCCACGAAGGATGTACATATGATAATTACAAGTGATGCCATTTATGATGGTTGGATCTCCATCCTTGAGGATTACATTGCAGGAAAATATTCACAAGATGGAAAATGCCGTAGGCAACCCACAGTCTCAATGTTTAGATGCTTGCGTGGATTGAGTGATGATCAAATTGGTCAAACTCAAAATGGCATTAAGGAAGGTAGAGTAGTCATAACTAAAACAAATACTGATGCCATGATTCTTGATATTGAAGGACGAGCTATGCAGATCAAGAGAGATGCTGCACTACAAGAAGGACTTTATATGTTTATATCGGTAGAACGACCTTCTTTAATGTTAAAAAATTGGGATGAGTGCAGATTACATTTTAAAATTACTCCAGAATTGTATCATCGGATTCGTGGTTGCTCTGATTCATGGTTAAAACTGAAGCTTCAACAGGGCAAGGAAACTCCACCATTGCCTGATGCTGCAAAGGGGTATCTAAGGTGGATTATGGGACAAAGTGAAGGTTCAAGTCATGGACCGAATTCCACCCGGCCTTGGAGGTTCTACACAGTCAATTCAAACATGGAGGGAATGGAATTTATACATAATGTGTACCAAGAGCCAATGGCAATAGGGGTTGCTTTTTTGGATGTAATGTATGGACCAAGCAGAAGTAGAAATTAGAATGAGGATCGCTTTGAGTGTTTGTTGAAAAGCTTGATGACAATCGCTTCTCCCCCAGTGCAATTCCTTCTTGTGGTGTTCTTGACCATGGATCATGTATCATGTTTGAAGAATGCATTAAATAAGACATGCGGAAAATATAAAATGCCTTAATTTAAAAACTGCAGATATATTTGTCACTGGATCTATGGATGGCTTAATTGCCTGTGTACTGATAAGCAAGGAAAAGCATTTCAACGATATTGAGTGCTATACCAATGCACAATGTAAGCCATCAATATATGTTGCAGATGAAAAATATTAAAAATCAAGTGGTGCAGAAGAATCAGGTGATGAGGATGATGATGATGATGAATTTGACATTGAATTGTCCTTGAAAAGAAAACGTTTAAGTATCATGAAAGACATGATCATGGGTTTCTGTCGAGAAGATGAGTATGTATTGGACTTGTTCTCTGAGGGGCTTGCTACAATAGAGTCTCTTTCTTGTAAGAGGCATGTTGTTTCAGTTGTTGAGACTTATGAGGAGTTGGCAAAGGTGGAAAGTATTTGTTGCACGTATGCTTACAGTAATCATGAAATTCAACAATGGGCTGGCTTGCAAGAATCAATATTGGCAATAGAGGGGGTACCAAAAGAAGATGATAAAGAAATTGATACCATACCAGGACAAAAAGAGCTTCAACCCTTCAATGAAGAGCAGTGTGAGCATTTACAAAAACACGCTTCAAAGTTTTGGGAAAAAGAAGAGGAAGCAAGAGGTCTTTAAAATTGTCTTTTTATTTGGTGTTCATGTTTTCCATATGTTATCTTGCTAAATTCTCCATATGATGTATTAATTTCGTTCCAAGGATCTTTTAATATTACTTGGAAATTTCTTCTATCTCATTGCCATAATTTAAACATGAACATATGTATTCTTGAATATGTTTCGTGATGAATGAATTAGTGTAAATTGTTGTTTCTATCCTTATTCACTTCATATGAATGCTCAAATATGTTTTGGCCGCTTGGCCAAATCTTTTCTTAGTGGGAACACTTGGGCAATGCTAGATAGTGTTGGACTCCACTCTATCTATTATGCAAACGTTTTTGGCTTTGTAAGGATATGTAGCTTTGGGGATTAAAATAACTTGAAAGGTTATAGATTCAACAACTTTAGGGGGTATACTATGCATATGAACATGAATGCTTTCTTTTTTTTAGTAATCCAATTTTGTTTTGAAAAAGAAAAACATGAATGCTTTCACTCAAACAAATTTCATTGAGAGCACACAACCTAAAGTTTGACAATTTGGTTTTCCAAGTCAATCTTCAGTTTGTTTATACTTATGAATTTCATTTCCTTGTTTATCAACAGATCTTGGCCATCTCAATTTCACATCACTAGAAGCATTGCTTGTACATATGACACCTGATCCAATGATTCGTTATGTGCCTAATTTGAACATTGGCATGCAAGTTCCAAGCTCAACATGGTTGATTGAAAATGTTGAGGATGCAATGTTTGGAGTTAATGTTCCATTGACAAATGTGGATTCAAGCCTAGAAGGTAAAGGACAAGATGCAATGTCATTGTATGAAGCCAAGGTGCAGGAAGAAATCTTAGAAGGTAAAGGAGAAGACATAATGTCACCCTCAGAAATAATGTCAAAAGAGGTGATAACAAAAATAAGACTAGCAGTGATAACAGATTTGAAAGGGTTATTGCTCGAGCGTTGTTTTTCGAAGTCAAACAAACATATGAGCTTGCACAATGGGAAGCATTGGCTTGTTCTCCGTCCTGGGTATTTAGAGTTTCTACAATGGTTGCTCGATCACTGCCATGTTGGCATTTGGTCCACTGAAGGAGAAAAGGGCATGGTGCAACACATGCTGGACACTTTGGAGCATCATGTTAATAGAAAGTTACATTTCTTCATGGTTTGGGGTGCGATGGCATGCCACAAGCATACAAAGAGTAGAATCATTCGACCAGATAGGATGAATGTGGAAGCAAAGTTTAAACCATTAATGAGAGTGTGGTGTTGTTTCAAAGAGGTATGCATGCCAGCAAGAACAGTGTTCATTGACATTTCGCCTTACACGGGTTGTGTTAATCCAGCAGAAAATTGCATTTTCCCTACAAAATTTGATATAGATTGTGGTGATTCTATTTTGCTTCATGAGTTATTGCCGTACCTACAGATGCTAGATGATGCAGTAGATGTGCGCGATGTGCGCAGTGCCATCTCTTCTAATAGATTTGGTCAAGCTCCGATTGTCGAAGGGCATAATATGTTCTATTATTTTCAACCAGTGATCCTTGAATTCAAAGAAGTTGTGGGGCATGACTGCATGAATATTGCTGCTTTATGCCATGCTCCTGTAGGAACCTTGCAAACTCATTTGAGAGGTACTCTCCCCCTCCATCTGACCTTAGGCATTTTATTTGCAGGCCTGTTTCTTTTTCAACCATAGCTTTAAAAGCTTTGAAATGCCCAAACACTTCACTTTTCTTTTTCATAAAATACACCCAAACTTTTCTGCTGTAGTCATCAATAAAAGTGACAAAATAATGACAGCCTCCAATAGATGCAGCTTTAGTAGTCCACACATCAGAGTGGATTAATTCCAATGGCTTCTTACTCTCTTGAACATGTCTAGGAAATGGTTTCCTTGCCTGTTTTCCAAATTGACAAGCTTCACACACCTTATGCATTTCTGCAACCTTTAATTTAGGCAATCTTGCAACAACATTTTGGGCCTGCATTGATTTAAGTCGCTGTACATTAACATGACCAATGCGTTTATGCCAGATATCAATATCTGCAACTACACTAGTCCCATGTGCAAACATTGTTGCACTCAATTCAGGCATGTCCACATCCAACATAAACATCCTGCCCTTCTTCTTTCCCTTTGCTATCAAGCGATCGTTATTTTTCATATCCTCAACAAAGCATCCATGAGGATTAAATCTGACCTGCAAGCCCTGCTCAACCATTTGACCAATAGAAACCAGGTTCTTGGTGATATTCGGGACATGAAATACATCAGACAGGTATTTCTTTTTCCCATCCTGCATAGACAAAGGAATTTTACCAATCTGCACAATAGGATGTGCAGTATCATCACCAGTCTCCACAAATCCTGGTCTTTCCATTTTCCTTGCATCCTGCATCCATTCTGCATGACTTGTCATGTGGTTTGATGCACCTGAGTCAACATACCACACATCATTGCATTCTTCTGCACTTGTCACAGAATTGGTCATGTGCTGCACCATAAATAGATGGTCATTTCTGTCATCACCCTGTCTACTAGAAGATGCATAATTCCCTTGCTACAATTTTCCATTCATGATGTCATTCTGTTTTTTATAGTAGTCTTTAGCCATATGACCCATTTTACCACAGTAGTAGCATTCAACATTGCTGTTTGCATTTTGGCCTCTCTGCCATCCACCACGACCTCTTTGGCTCCCCCTGCCTCTAGAGTTACCACGTCCTCCTCCAAAGGACTGGTTTTCTTGAGTTTGCTGCATATTCTGATTTCTACCATGGCCTCTAGATCGGCTTGCTCTACCTCTACCTCTACCTCTTCCAGCATTTAAGTAGAAGACAGTTTCTTTTGAAGTTCCTCCTGAAGAAGATGCACCACCATTTCTCTGCTCTTCAGAAATTAGAAGAGCAAACAACTCCTCAAAATCAGGAAATTTTTCACGGACGGCAATGGATGTCTGGAACTTTGCATAATCCTTTCCTAGACCATTCAAGGTCACAGAAACTAAATCATCATCTTCCACTGGCGACCCAATGGAAGCAAGTGCATCTGCAATTTTCTTCACCTTCATGTGGTAGTCATTGATGCTCATATTTTCTCTCTGTACATTGTGCAACTCCTGCTTGAGCTGCATTTTCCTAGCTTGTGTATTTGTGCTGTACATTTTTGCCAAAGTATCCCATGCCTCCTTTGGCATACTTGCATCTGAATCTGCACAATCATAGAATCTGAAATACTGATAGACAGCCAGTACATAACTGCATTTCCTATTGATTGGGAACATTAGGAAGAACTGGTTCTTCTTCATTTCCTATAATGAACTCCCAATAGCCTTTTTCCATAAGGAAAGTCATCATTCTAAACTTCCATGCTTGGAAGTTGTTCTTGTCAAGCTTTTCAGTGACAATCTGTGAAAGAGAATCAGACGCCATTACAGAACACTGCAAAATATTCTGTCACTGCAAAAAAACACAGCTTCTGCCTCACAAGGGCAAATCTGCAAAACTGACGAAAGTGGTATTTGACCACACAATCACTTCCTAATGACGATTTTGCATGAACAGGCAATAAGGATGATCCTGTCACTCCCAATAACTCTGTGCACAGTTTTAGCCAGAAAAGTAATCAAGACCAGAGGCTAGAGGCTAAGTATGGCGACGCTCAAAGGCCATAGAGAAAAGGAGATCATGAGGGCGAAGGGATGTCATAGGGGTGAAAAAGGAATTAGAAGTGGAGGGAAGGAAAAGGGAGACTATGACACAAGGGGAAAGGGAGAGGGGGAAGAGAAGCATGTACATGATAGGAGGTGGAATGTTGAGATGTAGACATCAAGGGAAGAGAACCATACTTTACTTGAAAGAAGGGATGAGAGGGAAATATCAAAATACTAGCTAGGTGGCTTTACAAGAATGAGCGTGTCTCATCAAGGAATAGCCCCTTCCTTTTATAGCCAAAAGAGGGGGGTCTCTCCTCATTAATGTATCATCCCACATGCATGGTGTGTGTGGAAAAGTCTCACATGTGGGCTAGGTGGTTACGCACTCTCAATTGTGTGCGACAACCCTTTGCCTCAATTTTCCACATAAATCAAGCCCCATATCTCAAGTCTATGATACTCCCTTGGTCTCTTTCCAATTTTATAATATGTTCAAACCTCTAGGAGGACAAGTGGAGGGTTGGCACAAGGAATCTTGCCACCTCATCCTACTTTCCCCATTATTTAACTAGCTCTCTTGGTCCTTCTATACCTCCCCCACATGGGCCTATCCCATATGGAGGGAATAACTCAATATAATATCTATCTCCACCTATTTTATATTGCTTCTCCCATGGACTTTGAGCCATATCTCACTAAATGCAGCCTAGGTGGAGGGGTGGCACATGGAGGAGCCATGCCACCTTGCATTTTATAATATTACTATCATGGATTATGTACAACACACCTTATGGGTCTTGTTACATGGAAGGGTGGCACATGGTCATGCCTTGCCACCTCAACCTTGGGCCCTATGCACACCATATTTTATTATACTATTGCCACATATACAAACACACATACATATTAATGCCTTTTTCCTTAGACAATTTTATCCATAATAGTTCCCCCCCCCAGGCAGGGAATGCACAGCATTTCCATGCCTGGGTCCATCTCGCACAAAGAACGGCTTGAGGTAACGCTTGTTGATCACCTTCTTGCCATATGGTTCATGCAACTCCTGAACTTGTACAGACCCATTGCTACGTTCTTTGATGACTTTGTATGGACCAGCCCATAGTGGCAGAAACTTCTTATCCATTTGGTGGTCCAATCTGTTATCAAAGCATAGCACAACATCCCCCTCAGCAAAGTGTCTTTCCCATCCCTTGCGAATCTTAGCATCCAATCGGGCCTTTTGTCGATTCTTTTGGATCTTTGTTTGGTGTAGTGCAAGGCGTCGGGTCTCATCTAACTTCTCAAGTTGTACCAATCTGGCCTCTACATGTTCATCTTCTGTCATCCTCTGTTCCTGTGCCAATCTCAAGGCTGGAATCTCTATCTCTAGTGGTAAAATTGCCTCAGTACCATACACCAACTCAAAAGGAGTGTGACCTGTAGATGTTTTATGAGTGATGTTGTAAGCCCACACTGCTTCAGTGACCTTCTGATCCCATTGGCTCCTGTTCCCTGCGGCCATTTTTCCCATGGTTTTACAAAGGAGGCCATTGGTCTGCTCTGTTTGACCCATGGATGCTGGATAATAGATGCTAGAAGTGTGATGATCAATGCCCATGCGATCCATGAGTAACTCCACTGCTTCATTTAAGAATGGACTCCATCCCAAACCTTGTGCAGATATGTTCAAATATGAAATTTGAAACTGCCTTGCCATTTGCAGCAGAGAGGGCGATAGCTTCAGCCCACTTAGTGACATACTGATGAGTGGCTACCAAAAGATACTTCTTTTTGCGGGCAGTCATGGGCAAGGGCCCGACAAAATCTATTCCCCACTTCTGAAACGGATGGATGGACATTACTGGGTGATGTTGCCCAGGACGCAAATCCTTCCTACCAAAGAATTGACATGGTTCATAGGTTTTGCAATACAAAGTGACATCCTTGAACAAGGTCGGCCAATAGTATCCAGCATGTAAAATCTTCTTAGCTGTATAGTCACTGGCATAGTGGCCTCCACAAAATCCATCATGATAATGCTTCAATACCTTAGGCACTTCATCTGCATCAATGGCCCGTCTGAGTATCCCATCCATGCCTTGACGGTACAACACCCCATCAAGGAGGGTGTAGGGCCTACTATCTCTGCGGATCTTCTTTCTCTCATAGCTAGTACTTTCTGAAGGAAAGGAGAAAGCAGTCAAAAACTTGTAGATACCACCATACCAAGGATCCCCAACTTCTATGGCTGCTACAAGGGTTACATCAAGGCACTCCTCTAAATCAATCAAAGCATTCTTCAAGTTGGAACAACCCCCTTTTACAATTTTGAAAGAGAAATCATATTCTTGTAGAACTGCCAACCATTTGGCCAACCGGCCCATGGGATTTGGTGATTGAAGAACCTGCTTTGCAAGACCAGTGTCAGTGAGTATAAAGAAGGACTTTCCAGCCACATAATGCTTAAATTTCTCAATGCAAAACACCAAAGACAAGGCATGCTTGTCGGCCTCTGAATAGCGTCGCTCAGTGTCGAGCAATTGTCGAGAAGCAAATCGAACGGGATACATGAACCGATCCTCCCCTTGCTGGAGAAGAATACCTGCCAGAGTGTGCTCACCAAACCCAGGATTGATATAGAAGGTCTTTGACCAGTCCTGGATTGCGTAGAATGGGTTCTGAAGCCAGAGCATTCTTGATTTGTGCAAACCCATGATCACAATCCTCATCCCAAGAAAAATCAACCCCATCTTTTAATAGCATAGTCATGGGCCATGTCAAAGCAGCATACTGATCAATGAAGCGGCGATAGTATCCTGCTAGATTGACAAATGAGCGTACCTGACGTTTGGTTGTAGGTGGGGAGAGTTTGAGGATGGCTTCTACCTTCTCGGGCTTGATGCCCTCGGATGAGACAACATGTCCCAATAACCTCCCTTGAGTGGCTCCAATGGTGCATTTCTCAGGGTTGAGACTGCCATTTGCATCATTGACCCTTTGGAAGGCCAATCTAGCCTTCATGATGTGCTCCTTACGTGACGAGAATATACAGAAATCATCTAAAAACACCTCCGAGAAATCCCCCAAATAAGGGACAAACACCATCTGCATAAATCTTTGAAAGGTAGCAGGAGCATTGGTGAGGCCAAATGGCATTACTTTGAATGCAAATGTCCCCCAGGGTGTGGCAAATGTGGTTTTAAGCACATCTTCCTCGGCAATTCTGATTTGATAAAACCCCGAGTAACCATCACAGAAAGTATACATCTCATGACCACTTACCTTCTCAAGAATGAGGTCTTGAAAGGGCAGAGGATGATGATCCCTCTTGGTGGCAGCATTGAGCTTCTTATAGTCGATGCAGACCTGCCACTTGTTGTTTTTCTTTGGGATGACTACCACTGGTGAAACCCATTCAGTATTGTGAACCGGAACAATAAACCCAGCCTCTACAAGCTTCTGCAACTCTGAGCGCAAAGCATCGGTCTGCAGGGGCCCTAATCTCCGATACTTCTGAGCCACAGGCTTCGCATCCGCGGCTTCAGCTCTATCTTGTGCTCTATGGTAGTCACATGGCAAAGGTGGTGGTAGCTAGTTGCAAAGAGGTCAGGGAAATCTTTTAACATTTCAAGAAACTCATCTTTCTCACCTGGAGTGAGGTTTGGAGAAAGCATTGATTCGAGCTGTTGAGGACTAGCTGTTATCTTTTCTGCAGGTGGCAGGGTCGGAGACACCCCCATCATGTAAACTTCCTCCTCTGAGAATTCCTCCCCCCCGTCTGATTCTTCCATGGACTCAGACACTGAGGATGAGAGAGTATCATTGTCATGCTCCTCTTCTTCTTCCGGTTCCATGGCACCAGGTTGCATCGGGATTTTCTCCTTGGAAGCACCAAAAGACATGTGTCCTGTCTTCCAATAGCTGACTGCATCACTTTTTCTCAACCATGGTCTCCCGAGTATGGCTGGGTAACTTCTGCCTGTATCTTCAATGTCCACTACATAGAAATTGACAGTGGTGGTCAACCCGTTGACAGTGATGGGCAAATCCTCAATGACTCCCATGGTGGTGAGTCGTCGACCATCTGCTACCTTGATTCGAGTGGAGGAACGCCTTGTACATTTCAAATTCAATTTCTTCATGATTCGGGGCACCATGATATTACATGCAGCTCCCCCATCAACACACACATTTTTGACACGGCAATTATCTATGATGACATCTACTGTATGTGGGTGCCGATCAATTTCTTTAGAGATAGAAGATACCTCTCGTACCTTTCCCTTTTTCTTGCTCTTCCTTGTTGAGAGACCTTGCTGCAGCTCACATCTCACCTTAGGGCTTAATGCTATTAGTTGAGGGAGTGTGATGCTCAAAGACCGATGAGCAAGGTCCTGAACGATCGAATAGTCCTGTTGCCCTGAGCCGATGGGAAAATTCGAGGGTGACCACTTACTCTTGCGAGATCTTTTAGTCTTCTCTGTTGGTGGGTCTGCCATCTCAGCATCTGAGGGCTCTAAGAAGGACACCCATGCTAGTCTAAAACCATGAAACAATCACGTCGGGATGAGGTAACAGCCATGCTGGTCTAAAACCATGAAGCAACTAACACTGGGTGCGCAACATGATAAGGCTTTTCAATTTCTAGTTTAGCATGAACCTTACAGAAAGTCATGGACATAGATTCACATAGAAAGAGCTCTAATAGAAGGTTGAGATTCTATTGATGTAAGAGCTCAGGTAGAGAGCTATGAGCCATAGGAGAGACATAGAAAGCTTGAGCTGTAGGAGAGCCAATTATGGTTGTGTGGTCATTTAAAGCTAATCCATTGGGATCAATTACGAGCTGCTCAACTAGTAGTTACCATGGCAAAGCTATCCGCTTGGGGTCGCCTAGAGGTTAATGTATTGTAAACAACCTGTTATCAAATTTTGTGAATGGAATGGACAAGAAAATGGGCTGAGAACTTGAGTAAAGTTCACGTCTGCTCAGACCTCTAGCAGTCAGCATACGAATGAAAGTCGAGTGTTTCTTCATAGTAGCCCAAGAATGGAGCCTGCCAGTAGGAAGCATGGACCATAGTTTCTCTATGCCCATGCGTGTGCTCTCATAGCATCTCAGTACACAACATAAGCTCCCATATTCCCAATAAGCTAGCTAACTCTAAAAATCAAAAGCATCTCTACATTGCCCAAATGTCAAATGGTTGAGAAGAGTCCAACATTCCAAGTGTCTACCTACCTCTTTTCATGTGATTTACCTTTAACAGATTCTAAGTTTGTAGGCACACATGAAATAACTGATAAGTTGGCCAATCAATGCATGTAAATGTCCATTAGGGACGATCTGCAAGCTTGCAACAACAAGATCTGTGGAGGTTTGTTGTCATGTGACTAAAAACTCTAGAACTCGAATGGGAAAACCACAAATCTAGGATGCATTGTGAAATTCGCTCTTGAGGGCATTTCGAAATTCGCACTTGAGAAGCAACCACATGGACATTCTGCCACCCAAACAAAAGTGTAAGTCTAGCATAACGTCAGGCTAATGAAACATGTGTGCATGCTTTCTAAGAGGTTAGCACTTAGATTTTCGAGTGGGTCTCTCAACCCTGTTCAAACTAAGAGTCCACCTTTCTTACTTGCTTCGTTGATACCCTCGAAAGCATGGGCTGACCGACTACTCTGATCTCCATGGTAGTTGCTCATGTGGTGAAGTCGTTGAGCAGCTGGGAAGAGAGATAGAGAGAATGCAAACAACTACAAAAATGAGGGCAGCGACAAGCTCTCAATGGAGCATCCAAGCAAAGTAACTCTAGCATCAAACCCTCAAAGGATCGTCAGACAATCGAAAGAACAAAGAACAAATAATCACGAAGCACAGTGACAAGCCTCAAGCAAAAATGATTGGTCAGCAAGAGATGGTCTGCGGGCTGAGGGAAGTCTTCAACTATCAACATGCCTCAAGCAATAGAGTTTGTTTTGCAAATGGAATTGAGAAAAAACAGAGGAGGGAGCTCTAGCATAGGCCAGGTAAGGGAGCCACAAAAGCACTTTGGTAGCTGTGCATAGCTTGGCTTTGACAAGGTCGCAAAACTATGACCAGTGCTAAAGAGCTAAGAGGGCCTCCCCATGTATGCTAGTGGGGCTGAGAGAACCCCACTTAGTAGTGTAGATGAGCAACCCCCCATTCAGTGCTCAGCCGATAGATCTTTCTCCCTAGTGCTGCAATGCTCTCCTAGTATTCTAGTAGTGTAGATGAGCAGCCCCGCGTTCAGTGCTCAGCTGACAGATCTTCCTCCCTAGCGCTGAGAGATCTTCCTCCCCAGTGCTGCAATGCTCTCCCAATATTTTGATTTCATGGCTTGCTAGCCCAGCATTGCACTACCGAAAGATTCAAATTGGTCTCTAGACTTAGTTTTGAGTGTGACTGGATCAAATAGCCTAAAAAATCATTATCAAAAGTCAATAATACTTCTGAGACATCAGGGCCTGCTTCATGGGAACACGATTTCACACTGCTAGTGAAGCAGTTGCAATGCTAGCCCTTCCGACCTAGTAGTCACATGGGGAGGCTTTCTAAAGAACTCATTCTTCTTGTGCCATTGAGTTCCTCAATCCCTGTGCCAGACTTGGGCTGCGAGTTGGGCCTCAAGGCTTCAAAAGTGTGTTGGGGCTCCATGCCCTTTTCGAGATCTGTGTAGAGTGCTTAGTTCTACGTGCCCCCCTCAAGCAAAAGTGAATTGGTTGCCATGCACCCAATGCACCAAAAGTGCTATAGTGGCTTATACTCTTTGAGGATCCATTTCTCCCCTCAAGGGTACTCTCCCAAAGTACTTTATGGTGGTCATAACATCTCCCCCATTTTTCCTTATTTCTTTTTATAGAAAAACAATACGGGCAAGGCCTTTATGGGGTCACAAGATATGGGGCTCTAAACCTTGGGTAGCATAGGGATTATTGTCCATATGAGCCAAAGATAATCTAGGGTAGGGTAGTCTCAGTGGTAAAACAAGCATTATGAAGCTTTTCAAGAGCCCCCAAGGAAGAAATCCCAAAGGCATTTTGTCCACCCACTCCAGGAGGGTAAAGTGGAATCCATATCCCCTCAATGTGTACTAGGGCCTAGTCCTCTAAGTAGAATGTGTTTAGATGCCCCAACAGCTCATCATGACACTACTCATTAAAACGGTACCACGATCTCAGACCATTCTCCAACGCTCTTAACCTAGAGCAGCCTCGCCGTGGACTTCCCCCAAAAATGGGTCCATATACTAGATGATCTCCTATAGGAGGTGGATGTACAACAAGCGATACAGAACTCTAGAGACAGCCTAAGGACAAATCCCTTGAGGGGTGGGAAGTATGGGTGGCTACTGAGAGGATTCATCATAGTAGTCAAATCAGGAGCTATAGTGCCAGGCTCTCAGAAAGAGAGCTACTTTCAGGAGCAGGAGAGAGCACTTCAGTGAGACCTAGCATCTATCGAGTGACTCAGGGAGTAGGATCCAAGGTCCTAGTGGCTCAAGGTTCACCTTGCAGCTACAAGACCTGGAGTCTATGTAGCAAAGTTCTCCTATCACTCTTCGTAGGCCAAATGGGTCCAGTAGGGCAACAGGATGACTAGACAATTTGTCAAATCACAAGACCACGGTCTGCAGGGATCTAGCAGATCACCCTTCTTGACACTGCTTACAAGATCTTGGCCAAGGTGTTGAGCCTACATCTATGACCCCACTTCCCAGACGTCATCCACGAGATGCAAGCTTGCTTTGTCTACGAGCATAGCATCTTGGATAAAATCTTCACTTTCTAGGAGACCTAGTGGACTAGTCGAGGGAGAAGTTGCATCCTCTCACCACTCTTCTTCTAGATTTTGAGAAGGCATACTACAGAGTAGAGTGGTCCTTTTTGGAGGATACCATGCAGAGACTTGGCTTCCCAAAGAGATGAATCAGAGAGGTTTCAACGCTTTATGCGGGAGCTCCAGCCAAGTGGTTATTGGAGCACAAGAGAGGCATTTCCTCTCTCCTGTTCAGTGACACAGGGCTATCCTTTGGCCCCTTATTCAATTTCTTTTTCTAGCAGAGGCCCTCGGTTATGTTTTGCACTCTCAGGTACTTGGCCTTACAAGGATGAGGCTTTCGATCTAATAAGAGGAGGAGCTTCTAGACTCCAAGTCTCCGAGATTGCAAATGATACATGTATCTATGTGGACGGCTCAGCATCCAGTCTAGAGAGGGTCAGAGGTGCCTTGTCCATTTACTATGCCGCCTCTAGTGCCCACATAAATTGGACCAAATCTATTGGTTTCTTCATAGGCTCGAAGGAGATCCAGGAGGTTCGAGATTGGGGAGCTGATTTTGGCTTTCAATGGATCTTGAGAGGAAAGAGGCAAGGAACCTGGGTTGCTAGGTTGGCATTGACATCTCGGCAGAGCAACAATTTAGTCCAGTCCTAGAGAGTGTTTGGTGCAAGCTATTGTACTGAAGCAGGACTAGAGCTCCACCAAGCTCTTGCTTGTAGGACTGTCGTTGGTAGTTAACCAGGTCCTCCTTGCCACGGTTTCGTATATCGCCTCTTGCTGGTGTTTCCATCTAGGTTGCATGGGACAACTATGTCACTTGGTGTGGAGCTTTATTTGGCTCTGGATCGGATGGAATGCGCAATATTAGAGCCAAAGTGGCTTGGCAGATTGTGATTTTACCTTAGGCACAAGGTGGATTGGGCATTATTGATCTAGAGATGCAGAGCAAAGCCCTATTGGGCAACCTGATGGTGAGAGGCCTCACCCCAAGAGCTAAAACCTAGACCGAGGCTCCCTTAACAAAAAAGGGTTCTTCACTGATGAGGAGTCTCTAGAGAGTGTGGCAAAGATTGGCAAGAGGACTCATGAGGGACTCATTCAAGCTAGGTCGTCTTTTAGAGTGAAGTTTGAGAGATAGCCACTCATTTGGCACCTGGAGGTCAGGGACTCGGAGGGGCACATGTTAGGTCAGTGTACCCATATTGGTTGGACATAGTGGGACAGTGGACCGGGTAGAACCTTTGGGGCTTGGCGGCGGCTTCCCGGTGAGATAGAGGCCCGCAATCAAGCTCTTTCTCACCTATGAGGGGCACATAGCAGGATGATGGCTAAGATCAAGGCGGCGATCTTGGATTCATAGTGGGACGGATTATAGAGTCCTTGGACGCCCCATTGCTGGTCAGGATAGTTCTTGCTGACATGAGTACCACTCAGGATATGCTTCTTTCGTGAGACCCTCGGATCCTATCAGTCCGATTTTATAGGGTGGGACTTGGAGGCTCAATGAACGCAGAGATAGAGGTAGAGGATGAGCCAGTATGGTGGCCTTGGAGGATCTATAGTGGTAGAGGGTCAGGATAGTGGGTTGTATGTGTAAGACTTGGTATATTGATCCCACCATAGTCTTATCGACCCCACATAGATCAGTATGGCGCTTGTGGATTTGGGAGGGTAGACCCAGCTTATGTGACATTCAGTGGGATCCAGGAAAGTGATTTTGACTAGCTTGCATAGGGCACTCATATCAAGTGGAGGTCTCTATTTTCTACACAACTCATATTGGGCGATGCTTACAGCTTGATGCATCAGCATGGTCCCCCTTGAGGGAATGTTATTGACTAGAGCATCACGTCTTGAGAGAGGTATGTCTTGTTTTTGGCCTCACCTCTGGACGAGCTTGCACTCATGCAAGATTTCATATATCTTCTGGTTTCTACCGCATGGAGGTCTGCTACCCATTAGCCCCTAGCTGGAGCACATGCGTGTAAATGGTAGATGCATTGGTTGTACGGAAGGGGTTTTGGAGACGATCCCCAATTGCCTATAGGGCTGCTAGGTTTCATAGTGGATATGGTGGGCGTCCCTCAAGATTGTAGCTAGCACACAGAGGATGAGTAGAGACTTCACTTGGGGGATGGCGGCGGCTTGGCTCACCAAGGGAGGACATGCCTTCTCGATTGATCTTGTCTTGCCGACATATAGGATACATGGACAACAGGTCTCTTGGATAGAGATCCATTACGCATCTCAGCCTCCCATTCACGCCCACCCAAGATAGTGTGTGGGAGAGAGTATGCAGCATTACTTCCTGGAATATCTGGGTCGCTCGGTGTAGCTGGGTGGTGGGAGGTTATCCAGTTTCTCCAATGGCTACCTTAGTAGCCATTTGGCATGATATCATCTTCACTTTGTGCGCCATTTGGGAGTGTGGTACTCCAGGGTTGAAAGCAACCATCAAAAGGCGGGAGCATTTCTGCCAGACATGGCTAGCATGGATCTTCTACACCCTTATTGCGAGGGTTATTCACTAGATGTATAGGCTACCATCTTGGTTGCTAGCTCTTATTTCGGAATCTCTCTAGGTGGTGAGCCACGAGATCCAAAAACAGGTGGCTATTATGGAGCTGTCAACTTGTCTTTCTTTTTATAATTTCATCGACAGCTCTTTTGGAGGCTGTTTGTATGGTTTTTTCAAAATATTAATTCAATTTACGTTTTTTCGGAACATAAAAAAAAGAAAAAGAAGATTTTAATGAAGGAAAAAAACTAACAGGAAGGTTCACAACATCCGTGTTGTTTGCACTGTTGAAACACATAGAGAAACATGATCAAGTCTTGATGCTTGCAAATATTTATCAAAGATTATTAAAAATAGAATTCCCTCTTAGAAGTGAATGAGGTCCATGCAAAAGGAAGAAAAGGGCATAGGCAAGCACTTTTTGAGGAAAGTGAATTAATGCGCGCTCTCTCTCTCTTTATATATATATATATATATATATATTATATAACCCCCTTTTGTTCTGTTTTTGCTTCCATGCGTTGAGCTCCCCTACTCCGATTTTGCAAACAATAGCATTGCCCACCCCACATCGTTTTAGAACCATAACAACCCATGCTTGAACTACATGCTATAGTGGCTTGGGAAGCCTCGGACGTATGCGTGTTCGAGCACACAGATTACAATTTGACACTCCCGCCATACAATGGGTGCTAAGTATATATATGTTTGCAGTATGGTAGCGTTACGTCTTTGAAGTAACTCAAGTACTTGGTAGGCAATTCGCTATGTATTTTCGATATAAACTTTGAGTAGAGGTGTCCAATAAAACGTAGCTAGTATTAAACTATGCTCACTATAGAGCTGCTCACTTATCGCCACTAGAGATGGGGGATGCAGTGGGTGGGAAGTTTGAAGATGGGATGAAGACGACTGGCTGTCGATCCGGCTTCTGTCGTCGCCGCATGAATTGTGGACGAAAGAAAATGGTGCAGTTTGATCTTGGTTTCCACTGTTGCAATCATGGCCCAGCAAATATTGAAAGAGTCGACGTTTCCATTCACTCAATATTGCTGATCTGCGATGATCCACTGCATCAATGCATACCTTATCCAAATTGGTGCCTGCACAGAAAAATGCTTGATCTTGAGCCGCAGATCACATCGCTGCACCCATGCATGAACGATTATTACATTAGGCGTTATCAAAGCTGACACTAATCGTACCGGAGATGTCTACTTACCTTCGGCTGCCGCTAACTCGATGTGGAACAGGTAAAGATTGTGGCAATTGTTTCTGCACTCGTCTGAGCAGAGCTTGTTGATTCTCCCCACTTCGAGAAATCCGGAATTAGAAAGGCCAATCGAAGTCCTATTTAATCCGCAGGCCGTGATGCAATTATCTGTCTCGATCCATGCTCCGTAGGTGCTCTTAGACATCACGTTCGATGACTGCAAAGACACCCGGGGTGACACGTTCGAAGGCGCATAGCTCCACGGGAAAGTCCTCACAAAATCGGAACGCCCCTGCGATCGAAATCGAGATCAGATCCGCCTTTCATTCAATTTGCACACACTTGAGCAAGTTTACGTCAAATTATGTGCACGCACTTCTTACCAGATACGAAGGCAGAGCTTGAGTAGAAGGCAATCACACAAATCAGGAGAATATCTCTTATCATTGGTGCCATTTCTTCGGAGTGTCTGTGCCAAAAGCATGACAAGGTGGTGAGAAAAACTAAACCTAGCATGAACCAGGAACGACAAGAGCGAGGCACAAGATGCTGCATTGACCTGTTTAGAAAAACTGGAAGACGTATATAATCATAAGCAAGCGGGTGTAGAAGGGCTCTATCGAATCTCTCTTCCTCCCCACAGGCTACGATTCAGAGCGGAAGCAAGTGGGGGCTCATTGAATTACGACGTGAAAAGTTGTAGAGCGGAGGAGCACTCATCTAGCATAGAGTTGCCAATCAGAGCATGCGCTTGCAGTAGCAGTAGCAAGTGAAGTATTGGGTGTAGAGATGAGGTGCGGATGATGGCAAGTGAGCTAATTGGTGGCAGCGATGCATGGTGATAAGGATTTAAGGCAGAGAGAGAGCGAGAATGCAGCATCCACACTCGCTCTTTACGCTGCTGATCCCATGAGCCCTCACTACCTCGTGGTTTAAGCTTCTTTCTGAAAAACAAGAGAGGATGCATGCACCTCCACATACAAAAACCTTTGCACTGACGTCGTAGACAGATGTCAGGGCTGCCTGGGCGGCCATGCAAACTGTAGCTTGATCTCTACATTGTAAGGCGAGAGTATGTGCATTAATAATATGGAAAGGTTTCGAAAGCCTTATTCAATCCTATCTATCCTTACCCTTAGCATAGCTCGAATTCTCAATCACGTCTTGAAGCTCCTCATTCAATGTATGATCGTCTCGAAGAGAGTGTGGAACAATGCATCTTCAGCCCTCCACAAATATACTCCTTACTTTCCCAAGACATGCGAATGCACTCATGTACGGATTCTATACATATAGAGATGGTTATTTTTTAAACATAAAATACAAGAGGTAAAGTGCTAATAAGTATTATGCAAACAAAAAAAACAAAAAGGAGCACACAAGTCTCCCCTTAAGCACTACTCACGAGCTAAGTAGTGGTAACAAAAGTTTCCCGACAACCCACGAACTAAGTAGTGGTAACAAAAGTACATTCTAAAAACAAGAAAAGAATACTATCTACAAAGCATCCTACACCATCTTTATGCTTTTTCCCCAAGTCTCCCAAGGAGTTAACCCACAAAATGCTACAAATTCCTATACTTTCTTAATGCTCATATGGCTCCTAAATATATGAAATTTAATTGCTCATTCATAAGTCACTCATAGGAGTGATAATCTCTTGAAATAAATCTAAACGTTTAAATAAATTTTACTATAAGAAAGTTTGCATCCGACTTGTTTAATTATAATGGAAGGAACAATTTTCAAAATTCATAACATCAATCTTCATCTGAGGAATTGCTAAGCCATGTCATTATAAGAGATTTCATAAGAAAACTAATGAATTTGTATACCAAGAATATATTTGTACATGCTATATATAGCTATTTCACAACAAAGCACCTACAGACATGCACACAGACGCATTTACTTAACTAAAAAAAAACTTACGAGCACGTCTATTTGCACGTCTGTTCGTGCATCTACAGACCCACGTTTAAAGGCACGTGTATAGATGCGCATATAGACGCACCTATAGATGCGCATATAGATGTGCATATAGATGCTCTGCTAGAAATTTAAAAAACAGACAGACGCATCGTTAAACACTTTTATAGACGCATTTATAGATGCGCAAATAGACACCGCCTCGAACAGACAGACGCATATCTAGATGCATTTATAGACGCCCTAATAGACGTGCTACATAATATTTTTTAAATTTTGTGTGCTTGAACAAAATGCTGTGTATGCTATGTAGTTACAGGAATCCCATTTCCACATTGTGTAATTCAATTCTTACAGCCAACTGCATTTTAATTAGCCCTCTCGCAAGCACATCTATGGCCGACAATTACAATTCCAAATAAAACATCACAACTCCAAAATGTTTAGTTCACAAGGCATTAATTGATAGAACGTTGCACAAGAAAATTGAAAGCCAAAAAAATAAAAAGTGTGTATATTAATTCATAGCTCAAAAAGTGCTTGTATGTACATATAGCATGAAGCTAAGCCACGTCCTGTGGCTTCAAGTATAAAAAATGAGAGGAGTGTATATACAAGAGGCACGAAGCCAAGCCAGTGGCTTTAAGTACAAAAAAGAGTAGCTAGCACTACTTCTACGACTAATCTAAGTTCTCCACGTCCTCGCTCCCTTCTACGCTCCCTTCTTCTTCCTCATCTTCTTGTGCAGGGGCCTGTAAACAAGGGACAACATATATCAATGTATGAAAAATCAAATCTTTACTTATAATATTGACATTATTTAATTACTTTCAAATACCTCAGGGGGCACTCCAATAGCTCGAATATATGGCTCCTCAATAATCAACCCGTCATTATAGAAGTGCCTCTATGTATCTCCTCTGCGATGGTGGCAGTGGTAGGCTGTCTCGATAGGAGTAGGGTACATGCCCATGATATCAAGCTGCAAGATGACACAATTTGCGGAGGGGTTAGTACAAAGAAACAACCTCCTAATAAACTACATAAACAATATAATTTGAGATCGATACTTACAAATTGGGCCTTCCATGATTCAACACCCCCTGCTCCAAAATGCACGCTTCCATATTGCTCCATTTGCATCCTTCGTGCCTCCATGTGTTGCAGACTGGGTTCCTCCTTCGTTGACTTCATTGCTTTCTTCCACTCACGCTTGTGAGCGGTGTGGGGTGAGCCCCTTGGTGGTTGACCTCCCTCGAGCCTGGCAAGCTCCGCTAGTGCCTACCTCTTAAGCGAAGATCTTTTATTGCCAAGTATTATAACAATCTTTGACTTGGCCCATTTATCTGTGAACTGAACATTGGGGGGGTTAGGATACCTAGAGCGAACAGCAACGAGGGTCTCATCAGCCAATCTCTTTGGATGGTCTTTGTAGTGAATAAAGCAATCTCTGTAATTGTTAGCAATTATAGAGCGCATGAAGGCCATGATGTCCTTCCCCCGTGCATCCATCAAGATGCCTCCTGTATGAGTGATGTCGTAGCAGATCGTACCATCACCCAGAGGCACGTCTAAATCATCTGAATCATCCTCTTCCCCACCACCACCCCTCCCAAAGCATTGTGCCATGCATCCCCCACCGCTCTCCCTGCTACTACGGCTGCTACTATGTCGTGTTGAGCTAGTACGCTGGCCACTCGTAGCTGGAGACTGCACAGGACTATATGGACCACTCGTAGCTAGAGAACCGAGTCTCGACTGCATAGGAGTATGCCGACGGCTCTGCGAGGCATAAGGGCCTCCTGACGACATGGGGGAAGGGGCATAGGATGGCATGGGGGAAGGGGCTCAGTTGTGTAGCCGGCTGGGCTGTGTTGACTCTACTGGGGTAATCTCAGCTAGTGTGGGGTTGGGGTGGTTTTGAGTCTATAGTGCCGACTCCTGGGGGGTGTTTAGAGTACCCGTCATGTAGCCGTATAACTCCCCAGGACTGGGAGGGTGCTCCAAAAGGTTATATAACTCCTAAAAGATGGACTCCCGAAGATCAAGTGAATTGAAAAAAAGAAAAAAAGAAGATTACTGATGAGCTGAGAAGAGAAAAAGAAGAGAAAAAGAGAGAAGGAAAGAAAGTAGAAAAGAGAGGAAAAGTGGGGATAAAAGAGAGGAGAAAGGAGAGGAAAAGAGAGGAGGAAAAGAGAGAAAAAGTGGGGATAAAAGAGAGGACAAAGGAGAGGAAAAGAGAGGAGAAAAAGAGAGAAAAAGTGGGAATAAAAGAGAGGAGAAAGGAGAGGAAAAGAGAGGAAAAGAGAGGAGAAAAAAAGAGAGAAAAAGAGAGGAGATAAGAGAGAAAAGATTGCCATGAAAAGAGAAGAAAAGAGAGGATAAAAGAGAGAAGGAAAGAGAGAAAAAAAGAGGAAAAGAGAGGAGAAAAAAAGAGAAAAAGAGAGGAGATAAGAGAGAAAAAGAGAGATGAAAAGAGAAGGAAAGAGAAGGAAAAAGAGAGGAAAATATAGAGTGCAATCCCTTTTTTCAATCATACTTTCCCTTTCCATCATTCATGCAATCCCCTTCTTCAATCATGCAATCCCTTTCCATCATTCATGCAATCCCTTTCTGCATTCATGCAATCACTTATTTCCATCATTCAGTATGCAATCCTTTTCTTGGAAGTGGAAGTGGAAAGGGAAAGGGAAGAGGAAAGAGAAAGGAAAGGAAAGGAAAGGAAAGGAAAGGGAAGGGAAGGGAAGGGAAGGGAAGGCCAGGCTAGGGAAAAATAACAAAGCATGTCTATCTTCGCGTATAACAGTGCATCTATAGATGCGTCTATTTGTTTTCAAAAACACAAAGTAGATGCGTCTATAGACGCACTCTCAGACGCATCTATAGATGCACTCCGACAGACGGACTATTTCAAAAACTTGAAAAGGACATGCGCCCGACACAAAAGCACAACACTAGTACCAAAAACATTCATTTCTTGGATACGACAAAGGACAAATCAGAGAGCAATATTCAAACAAGATCAACCGTAAAGAGACTTACCTTGGATAGAGATATGGAAGCTTCTTGTCCTTCTTCAAAGCTACTTCTCTTTCTTGTCTTCCTTGTTCACCCTTTGCTTCTCTTTCTTCTCTTCCTTGTTCACCCTCTTCTCTTGTGTGCTTGGAGATGATTATGTAAGCCAGGAGATAAGTGTGGGTGCTTGGAGATAAGTGTGGATGCTCGGAACTGTGTCTGTTAATAGCAAAGCAAACCGTGCGACGTTAAAAGTATGTGAAGAAAAGCAAGCGCGCTAAAAGTAGGTTTGAAAACCGCATCTATATGCGCGTCTAATTACACATCTATATACATGTCTAAATGCGTGTTTAATTATGCGGCTACCACACAGTTTAGACGCACCTATAGATGCGCACCATAGAATGGACAGGGTTTTAGACGCAGTATTAGATGCGCCATAGAGTTTTAAGATTAAATATTTGATACAATAGCAAATTTTTTGGGTTGTTTATTTGTAGGTGTCTTCATCTTCAACAAGTAGCTCCAGTGAGGATGAATCCCTCCGTATCCACCATCGCGAAATGTGGTTGGAGCAAAAAATCAAATGTATGTGTGATCGATGTCGAGGAAACATGTATCGTGCACGCACGATTACACTCAATCACATCTCAAAGTATGGAGAATGGGATGCGATCGTAAACATGGTAAGTGTTAAAGAGGTAAGGTTGATTGAGATACCTATGGGTGTTCATATGCTTGAGTTATGATCCCATTTTAATTTGATACAAGATGCAGTGCCACACCCGCATATGTTGCCCTATTCTCATCATGAGGAGGTGAAGCGTCGGCGATATGAGGTGGGATCTTCAGGAGGGACCGTTACAGATGCATGGAGTGATGGTGATAGTAACCCTCTGCAATTACCTCATGAAGCCGTGGAGGAGGAGGTGTTTGATGATATGGTGTGGGATTTATATGTCCATCAATCCGAAGTGAGGGATGATAGCATGGAGCAGGACGATCTTTTTACCGTAGCATCGACTCCACTGTTTGAGGGGTGCACATTCTCTGTTCTACGTGCCTTCCTTGAGTTTCTAAACTTGCAAACCATCTATGGATGGAACAATGCAAGTTTGAATGCATTACTCAAGTAAGCTTTAAAGTCTATTTTGCAAACATGATGAATTATGCTAGTGGGTCAATTACTCGAATGCTTTTCCTCATTTATGGTCTTCACGTGCAGGCTATTATGTAAAATGCTTCCAAGGGAGAATAAATTACCGACCTCAAGAGATATGGCAAGGCAACATGTGACCTCTCTTGGAGGATTAGATCACAAGCGCATCCATGCATGCGTCAACGATTGCGTTTTGTTTCGTGGACTACATAAGGATGCAAGAGAGTGTCCTACTTGTGGAGAGGCAAGATATAGAGCATATCTCAAAACTTTGGACGTGCCTCGTAAGGTTCTGTGACATTTTTCCATAATCCCTCGCATCCAACATATGTTCAAGTGCAAATCCATTGCAGAGCTCATATCATGGCATTCCTCCCATCGATCAACCGCGATGGCAAGTGGAGAACTCCCGCAGACACTCTTGCGTGGAAGCATATTGAAGACATATGGCCAAGCTTCAAGGAAGAACCTAGGAGCTTGAGACTTGTATTGGGTATGGACAGTGTGAAACCATTTGGTCTCAAAAGCACCTCTTACAGTGTATGACTAGTGATATTGGTGAATTATAATCTTCCACCCTCTATGGCAATTAAGAAAGGACATGTTATGTTATCCCTTCTAATTCCAGGGAAACATAAAGTCAAAAATACTGATGTTTATTTGGAGCCTTTGATTGATGAGCTAGAGATACTTTGGAGAGGTATCGAGGTGCATGATGTGAGTAGGCCTCCCTCGTCACGAGACTTCAACTGCAAAGCAGTCTTGATGTGGACGATGCATGACTTCCCAGGCTATGGCGAGTGTTCAAGTAAGCATTGCACTTCTAATTATGAGTAGGCAAAGGATGTAGCACCCTAAACCCACCTTCAACTCTTAATTGCATCTATTGTTTAGGTCTCACTACATTGGGTTACCATGCATGTCCTGTTTGTGGTCCTTCGCTTGTTGCCTCACGGGCAGATGCATTGAATAAGGTCATCTATGAAAATCACCATTGATTTCTCCCACCTGATCATCCTAGATATGTTGCCCCTTGGAATGAACTCTTCCCACAATCACTCACTGTGGGAGATTGGATGAGAATTTGGAATGGTTTTATGACTCCTCCACCACTTAGCATGAGTCGGTAAGGGTTTGTAACTATTGTGTGCTATATTGGCTGGAAATAAAGATTGCCCGCTAACATCAGCTTTTGTTTAGATACTCCATCTTTTATCATTCACCATATTGGTCCCACCTCAAGATCAATCACCTGCTTGATCCCATGCATATCTCCAAGACTGTGGCATCTACCATTTGGGAACATTTGAATGGGACACGAGATTCCACAGGCATAAGGGAGGATCTACGTACCACAAGGAGGATGCATGGAGCTTGGCCACAAGAGAGACCAAATGGGCCTGTTTTTTTACCTCTTGCACCGTGGAGGTTATCAAAGCTAGAGATGAGATGGTGGCAGTGAAACACACTATTACTACAATTCGTACTCCCACTGGATGCATGAGGTGTTTGAAGGGGGCCTTTATAAAGAGTAAGAAACGAGGTGTAGAGCAATTATATGGCTTGAAATCTCATGATTGGCACAAGATGCTCCAAGTAAGTATTTTATGTGCATAATATCTTTTTCCTTTCAAATTTGTGAGTGAATTAGAAGCAACTAATCAACCATTCCTCGTGTGTTCAATTCATACTACCTACTAGCATTCCTCATAGTGCATCGAAGGACGTGAAGGATTGTATTTACAAGATGGGCGAGCTTGTGAGGTACTCTACATGATACAAAATGTGATGCGTATCAATGCTCCATGCAAGGTGTTCATATTGCTAATATGGTGTACTTTTCATTTCTAGGTATGTGAGCTCAAAGGAAATAGATCCCACCATGCTTGAGAATGCTCGAGTTATGTTAGTGGAGGTGGTTTGTTTAGTGGAGGAGACATTTCCACGTTCTATTCTCACAAGCCATCTACATCTCATAGTGCATTTGGTGGATGAGATTGCTATATGCGATATTATACATGCACGATGGTTGTTCTTCCTCGAGTCCTTCATGAAGACCTTAAAGGGTTTCATGAGACAAAATGCAAGACCCGAAGGTAGCATGGCCGAAAGTTGGTTGGTACAAGAGTCACTTGTATATATTTCTGAGTTTCTTGTTGATGTGGATAGCTCTCTCCCATGACTATGGAGAGATGATGAAGACCTAAGGATGACCTCTATTGTGCCTCAAGCAAAAGGACGCAACAAAGTAATAGACACGGAGTTGCTTAATAATATCAACCTCTATTGCATGCTTACTAGTGATGTGATGAAAAGATGGGTGACAAGATACGAGGATGCAAAGGCAACAAGATAAGAAGGAAGGGCCCTCTTTCGTACACAGCACGGATCTCGTGTGCCGTACCCTCATTATCTAAGAGCACTTCCAAAGGATATTCATGTGGATTGGCTACTTGACGAAATGGAGAAAGCAGAGAAAGACGAGGGGATGCATATCACAATGGAAGAATGGAAGTATGCTAAGGGATGCATGAGCAAGGTTGGTATATAGAATGTTATGCATAAGTTAGGAGCTTTCAATAATTTAGATTGCTTATTTAATTGATTTTGTCTTGGTGTAGTGCACTATGTTCAATGCTATATGGTGTGAGGGCAAGCATTTTCGAACACAATGGATTGATGATAAGAGAAACACACACGATTGCGGCATCATTGCTAGCTTTGAGGGAGCCAATGGAGCCATGGATGATTATTGTGGCATAATCCAAGATATTATTAAGCTTGACTTTCGACGCTTCTTTGTGTATGTTTTGGATATAAAGTGGTTTAAGGACGTGGTGGAAAGAGGCCCTAATGCAACAATCAAATGCCATGCAAGTGGCTTTGTAACTATTGACTCCACAAAGTTTTGGCAAAGTAAGAAGGACACACTAGTACTACCACAACAATGTGAACAGGGACTGTACACACATATAAAAATACTCACTTTTAAATATTTGATACCTTCGATGCAAGGAAAATAACATGATTGTATTTGTGTTTGAATTAGGTTGTCTATCAACCAATGGTGGATAATAATAGATGGTGGCATGTCATACCTATTATGCCACGTTCCAAAGTGATGTATAGTATATTTACTAATATGGAGCATATGGAGGATGATCATGGCCATGGAGGTGATGATGACCGTGAACGAGAGAGGAGGATGATCATGAGATAGGAGATACAGATATTAAGGCCATTACCCATGAGAACGAGCCTATCATCGGTGATGCTGATATTGATGAGCACATGAGTAGCACTTGAGTAGTAGTGGGTTGAATGTATTTGTAGATCTAAACACTTGTTTGGATTTTGAAGTAGATAGTTTGGCAATGGTTGATCTCATTGAGGATAAAATTGAACCGTAGCCCATCATTGATATTGGCAAAACTATTTTACATATTGTCTCATTCTCCTCACCTCACTTAATTTTTGTATATATGGGTTTACAAAAAAGCATTGATGTTTTTGTTAAAATTATGTGCTTTGGTAATCATCGGCAATGTTTGGAAAGCAGTGATGTACACCAAAATCTCACTTTCTGTATTATCTGTTTTGCGTCTAAATATGCATCTAATTCTCAGAGTAGATGCACTAATAGATGCGCTAATACACATGCAAATAGATGCACTGTTAGACACAGTGTTAGACGGGCCCGTATTTTCTCAGTGTAAATGCGCTAATTAACACGTCAATACATGTGCAAATAGACGTGCTGTTAGTCACGCTGTTAGATGCACCCATAATTTCTCTATTCAAGCAATGCTTATAGATGCACCTACTATTTTGCGCATCTATCAAGCACGTCTATAGTTGCCTTGTGTTGTTGTGTTTGTAGAAGAAAAATGGAACTACTTTTGTAAGTATAAGACTTCACAATTTTACCCATTATGGCTCTCATATGGCTATCCTAGGCAATGACCCAGAAAAGCTAAGAGTAAAAGTCTTATGCAAACACAACCATGCAAAAAAACACAAAGCTATTATTAATATCCAAATGTGATTCCCAAGTTTCACCCAATATATTTGTAACCCTAGAGTAAGGGGTTTTCCAATTCAAGTTTTTAAAAGATTTAACTTGAGCACGTTCTTTTAAAATTAAAACCGTTAAAAATATCTAAAATGCACAAAACCATGCTTTTTTCCACCAGTTGTATGAAACCAATTCATCAAAATTATAAGGCATGGTACATGCATAATTCTACTTGGTTTTTAAATTGTACCATGTGTATTTGCATAATACCACTAGATTTGGTATACAAGTGCATGTTGGACATGTTGGAAGATTCTTGGCACTTCTAGGCATGCAATTGATCCATAATATTGTGGTAAACTAAAAATTATATGTTGTAAATTTGGGCTAGGCCTATAAAAAGGGGCCGCACCTCCATTTTGTTGCATTCAATACATGATTCACCATGACTACATATGGGTCCATTTTTTACACTTATTTTCCAATGCTTTGCGGGCCTTAGAATATTTTTTGCATCACATGAAACTAAAAGGGAGATCCTTCCACACAATATTCATCACTTAATCAATTGGAGAAGAAGAACACAAATCACACCCCAAAAGTAATGAGTAGACTGGGTACAATTCCCCCCCCTAGATGAGTGGCTCATGCTTCCTCATCTAGAGTATTTATGAAGCACAAGAAGCCAAAATTATCCCTCTCTTCCAAAATAAGGGATTTTCTTTAATAGCCTCTCTGGGCCTAAAATTAATTTGTCATTCTAAAATATATTGCTCAAACTCACAATATTAAAGAAATACAAAATTCACCCATGGCCATAAAAGATGCACTGTGCGACACCTCGATCGGTACCCTCGTACTAATCCAATCCTTGCTGTGAGTTCCATCACCTGTACTCAAACCGCCAATTACATTAGTTATTAACAATCGATTGAACGAATCACCAAATCAACCGATCCCAACATAACTGCATTCAAAGTACAATAATCAAGCACAACACCAATAACACTAGTGACATTAGTATTAACATGGAATCACCCACCATACCGACCATCTAGCATGGCAAAAACACAAGCTAGTCAGGCTTCCCCAACTAACCAAACAAAGTATCCAGCAGTAGGAAAAAAGGGAGCTCATTTTGGGATCTTTTAGGGTTTCAGAAAAATGTCTCTCAACCAATGAGGAGAAGGCCAACTTAACATAGAAATTTCACAAAAAAAGGCAAAACTATGAAAAAGAAAATAGTACTTTATGTTGTGTTGCCTAGAAAAGAAATCAGGACAAGAGGCTAGACACTAAGCATGCCGACGCTCAAGGGCCATAGAGGAAAGGAGAACATGAGGGCGAAACGTTATCATGGGAGGGGAAAAGGGATTAGAAGGGGAGGGAATGAAGAGGGAGACTATGGCACAAGGGAAAAGGGAGAGGGGGAAGAGAAGCATGTACATGATGGGAGGAGGAATGTAAAAATGGAGACATCAAGGGAAGAGGGCCATGCTTTATTTGAAAGGAAGGGAAGGCGGAAATCAAAGTACTAGCTAGGTGGCTTTACAAGAATGAGCATGTCCCATCAAGGAATAGCCCCCTTATTTTATAGCCAAGAGAGAGGGTCTCTCCCAATAAATGCATCCTCCCACATGCATGGTGTGTGTGGAAGAGTCTCCCATGTGGGCTAGGCGGTTACGCACTCTCAATTGTGTGCGATAATGCTTGGCCATTATTTTCCACATATATCAACTCCCATATCCCAAGTCTATGATACTCCCTTGGTCTCTTTCTAATACGTTCAAACATTTAGGAGGACAAGTGGAGGGTTGGCACAAGGAATCTTGCCACCTCATCCTACTTTCCCCATTATTTAACTTGCACTCTTGGACCTTCTATACGTCCCCCACATGGGCCTATCCTACATGGAGGGAATAACCCAATATAATATCCATCTCCACCTATTTTATATTACTTCTCCCATGGAATTTGGGCCATATCTCACTAAATGCAGGCATGGGACCGCCAGGTGGAGGGGTGGCACATGGAGGAACCATGCCACCTTACATTTTATAATATTACTACCATGGATTATGTACAACACACCTTATGGGTCCTCTTACATGGAAGGGTGGCACATGGTCATGCCCTACCACCTCAACTCTGGGCCCTATGCACTCCATATTTTATTATACTATTGCCACACATACAAGCACACACTCATATTTATGCCTTTTTACTTTGGTCAAATTTATCCATAACAATTCCCCCCCCCATGCAGGGAATGCACAGCATTTCATGCCTGGGAAAAAAAACACAACAAGGAAAAGCCTGAGATACCTTTTGTTGAACACCTTCCTCTCATGTGGTTTCTGGAAATGATCTTGGACCTTAACAGATCCAAGAGTCTGTGTTCATTTACCATTAGACTTTCCTTGATCAAAAACAATTTGTGGTGTCATTGCCATCTCCTCACGCCCTGGATCAAATACAAACCGGTTACTACTCAAAAGGGCCACAAAACTTGGATGTTGCATCAAAGCACACAGGAGCGGGTCAGTCCCCCCAATTTGGGATGGAAGGACCTCCAAAACATACTCCCCCCCATATGGAGGGAAATCTATCATTTGATAGAAAACACCATCCCACATTGACTCTTGCAAGAATAGTTTGGAGCTTCTTTCCAAATCAATCATGGGATCGTACCTTGTGAAATCATCACGAGATACCATCAGGACCTTTTCAACATGCATCACATCCATCAACTTCTTGGCCTCAACTTCATCCTTACTGCTCAACACTTCATCTAACACCATGACTTTCTCATCAATAAGCTCAGCCCATAGTGGGTTGCATTGTTCTTCAATATCCATCAAAGCATCTTCTGAGCACATTTCAAACATCTCTACCATGCTATCACCACATATAATCACATCAGGTTCCAAGAGACTTACAACATCAAGGGGAGAAGAAGGGGTGAGGATTTCACTGTTGTCAGTCCCTACTGTCAAGACTTCGAGCTCATTGATGCTTTCATCATCAAACAGTCCATCAAGACCCTCGAATACTTTATCATAAGAAAAATCCAAAGGAGGAGAAAGAGAACTGGAAAGATTCAATGCAATTTGGTAGAATGTGAAGTCCATATGGCTCATTATCATCTGCGGATTCACTACAGCTTTTAGAGGGAATTGATTCACTATCATTGCCACATTCAATCTCATCATTATCTGACCCCCCAATAACTGATCTGGAAGTCTCCATGAGATGCACTTGAGGAACATTTGGACACTCTGAGTGGTAGTGCCCATTTTGATTGCAACCGTGACAAACCAACTGGGACTTATCATGTGGAGCAGGAGTAGCCTTACTTTTTAATTCCATCAATTCAATGCAGAGTTCATCAATAATCTTCACAATATCAGGAGTTGGAGGTACACCAATAGGGGTAGGGGATACATATTGCAGAGGAGGGGGAGAAGATGGGGGAGGAAGAGGTCTTGCTAAGATGGATCCACCATGAGACACCTTGACTATCATTGCAAAAGGGAAAGGAGGAATGATGACTAAATCACTAGACACACTAAATCACTAGAGGAATGATGCCTTTGCATGCTCCATGGTCTTCGGGTCCTCCCACTTCAGCTTGAGATGAAACTCATCAACTGAACCAGACACCATATGGCTCAACATATACTGAGTCATTTCGGCAACAAACCCCTCATTATCTGGATGCATAGCTACTAGGCAATCTAAGAGCCCAGCCGCTCGATCCACATATCGACGCGCTGTCTCCCCTTCTTCTTGCCTCAACCTCGCTATCAATAGATGAACATTCTCAGGCTCCTCTTCTTTGCCGAAATACTCAACCAATGCTCCAGTTAAACAGGGCCAGCTTTCTTGAACTTCATCAGTTTGCCTCTTGTACCACACCTTAGCAAAATCATCTAAGAATGTGGGAAGAACCAACAACCATCTATCTTCAGTAAGAAAGTTGAGAGAAACACAACAGTGCTTAAAGGCCACAAGATACTCACTTGGATTTTCTTCAACCCATCCACAGAACACAGGAATGTCTGCCATGCTTGGAAAATGGAAAAGAGAGAGGTGTAATGAGGCTTATCTATTGGCAAACAATGGAAAGGGGAAGCTTGAACTAAAAATCAGGTGAAGATACATACACAAAGCACACATAGGTAGGGTAGGGTGTGACTAGTGTATTGTGAAATACTGTACGGGAAGAATCTTCAGAATAGAATAGCTCATAGACAATCTTAAAAGGACCAACCCTCATGATATCACATCCATCTTCACAAGTGAGGGTTACAGACATGGCGCTGCATGAGGTTGTTCATCAAGGCAAAGAAGAATGCCATGACAAATGTCAATAGTTGGCTTGCACATCACCTTTGGCTTCTTCCAGTTCTTGTAACTACCATGCTAGTTCTTCAAGGGGTGTGTGGTCTGGCATCCTTCTTTTGAGCAATGTCCTTGAGGACCTTTTTGATGATCTTTCGAAGTCGGTAAACTCGTATCAAATATGCCCAACACTTAGTTTCATGATGACCACAACCTTTGCATTCCTTATAAATGATCACCCTCCTTTATGGCTTGCGGCTTTGTTGGGGTGGTGCTTCCACTTGCGTCATGCGTGATTGAAGTACAAGCTTCACGTGCCAAGAAATCAACAACTATATTTTGAGCTCGAGGGATATGCTAGATTTTTACCTCTTCAAATTGGTTGCAAAGTTCCAATGCTTGTTGATGTCATGGAACCAAGCCTTTGCTCCGCACCTTCCACCTTCCACTAACTTGTTCACACATGATTTGAGAATCTCCTTGGGCCTCAAGTTGCTTGATGTGATGTTCTTGTGCCTTTTGTAGCCCAAAAATGAGTACTGAGTACTCAGCTTGGTTGCAAGTACTTGCAGGTGCAGACTTGCTATAAAATACTCCTCACCACCCAGTGAAGTGAGCTTCACACCCATGCCAGCAGTCTTGGTCGAAGGTTTGTAAGCTCCATCAAATTGAAGGATCCAAGATGTCATCACACCAAGACTAAAATCCGGACATCCCAAGTTTCTCGGTAGTCCAAGATAGGTAGAAGGAGAGGGTGGGGAGAATTCAATATTGAGCCAAACATTCAGCACCAAAAAAACTTGCAATCCTTTGTTGATAGTTTATCTTTAGACCAAAAAGAATTACAACTTGAAGCTCAAAATGAGGCACAAAGGGATTCCTTGGTCGAAACATTACCAACAATCACCAAGCCCTAGAAGTCTTTGTAGTGAGATTGAGAATAAACCATTCAAGATGAGCTTATCCATAGGAATTAATAAGCAGATGCGCCAAATCTCCCCCCAAAGCTTGGGGAGCATCCCACCCTTTGAAGAAGGACACCCTTTTAATTACCTCCGAAGAAGCAAGTAGCTCGATCACATCACAATGAGTAGAATTAAAATCAAAGTCCTCCCAGCGTATCACTAGTTCTTCACCTTGAATCATCCACGGTGTATCGTCCCACCTGTCGTCTCCTTGAGCAATGCACTGTACAATCAATTGTTGAATATCGACATGAAGATCAAGAAAGAGATCTTGCCCATTGGTAGCCGTAAGGCGTGGAGGACCATGCACCAAATCCTTAAACTCATCGAGAAGTGACATAAATATCCACCCTCCTCATGTGGCGTGCATCCGTGAAGTGAACTTGGAAAAGTTTAGAATCTGCGATCTAGTAGGAGATATGCTTAGAGCACATGAAGTGAAGTACTTTTACTTTTTATAGCATGTGAAAACTCCCCACGGTTAGAGAGTTACAATTCCTGAGATTTCAATATATAAGCAAAAATCATTACATTTTCATCACTTCCTACTTGCTGGCCCAATGATAAGTCTCCCTTTTGTGAAGGAGGAGGTCTTGGGTTCCAATCCCACTCTTTAATAAAAAGAGAGGAGAGGAGAGGAGAAGGAGAAGAGAAAGAGAATAAGAAGAAGAAGAAAAGAGAGGGGGCACGGGATTTGCAGAAACCCAGAAAAACTATCCGCGACCAGAAGACGTAGGAGCCCAGAAAACCAGTTTTGCAGAAACCCAGAAAAACTATCCGCGACCAGAAGACGTAGGAGCCCAGAAAACCATCACGATCTATTCGCGATGCGCACGGGTGGACACGCGAATGCACACACAAGAGCTCCGAGGGAGCACATATGTTACAGTTCTACAAATGCGACCGGTACGAGCAGAATATTCGCCAGCCAGAATACATAGGGGAACCGTGAGCAGAAGGCAGGCAGACTGGAAGTGCAGAAGCAGGGAGGTTTTGCAGCCATAGAGACAGGAAAGCCACATGGTTTGGAGGTGCAAAAGCAGAGAACTGCGCATGGAAGAGGCCACAGAGCCGCACCCAGTCGTAGGAGTAACCGATTTCACACCACTAGCTATGGAGATTTCGATCCCAGCAGCCACACCATTTCTATTGCCTAGAAGAGGCTAGACACTAAGCATGGTGACGCTCAAGGGCCATAGAGGAAAGGAGAACGTGAGGGCAAAACGTTATCATGGGAGGGGAAACGAGATTAGAAGGGAAGGGAATGAAGAGGGAGACTATGGCACAAGGGAAAATGGAGAGGGGGAAGAGAAGCATGTACATGATGGGAGGAGGAATGTAAAGATGGAGACATCAAGGGAAGAGGGCCATGCTTTATTTTAAAGGAAGGGAAGGGGGAAATCAAAGTACTAGCTAAGTGGCTTTACAAGAATGAGCGTGTCCCATCAAGGAATAGCCCCCTTATTTTATAGCCAAGAGAGAGGGTCTCTCCCAATAAGTGCCACATGCATGGTGTGTGTGGAAGAGTCTCCCATGTGGGCTAGGCGGTTACGCACTCTCAATTGTGTGCGATAATGCTTGGCCATTATTTTACACATATATCAACTCCCATATCCCAAGTCTATGATACTCCCTTGGTCTCTTTCTAATACGTTCAAACATCTAGGAGGACAAGTGGAGGGTTGGCACAAGGAATCTTGCCACCTCATCCTACTTTCCCCATTATTTAACTTGCACTCTTGGACCTTCTATACCTCCCCCACATGGGCCTATCCTACATGGAGGGAATAACCCAATATAATATCCATCTCCACTTATTTTATTACTTCTCCCATGGACTTTGGGCCATATCTCACTAAATGCAGGCATGGGACCACCTAGGTGGAGGGGTGGCACATGGAGGAACCATGCCACCTTACATTTTATAATATTACTACCATGGATTATGTACAACACACCTTATGGGTCCTCTTACATGGAAGGGTGGCACAT
Organism: Dipteris shenzhenensis; assembly: GCF_047967505.1. Taxonomy (NCBI): domain Eukaryota; kingdom Viridiplantae; phylum Streptophyta; class Polypodiopsida; order Gleicheniales; family Dipteridaceae; genus Dipteris; species Dipteris shenzhenensis. The sequence goes on from NC_141606.1 coordinate 19,970,774, forward strand.
GGTCATGCCCTGCCACCTCAACTCTGGGCCCTATGCACTCCATATTTTATTATACTATTGCCACACGTACAAGCACACACTCATATTTATGCCTTTTTACTTTGGTCAAATTTATCCATAACAGGTGTTACAAGTGTGTGGCATTAATGAGAAGATTTGTTTTTTATTCTTTTACGGTTCGCCTATCATATCAAGAGATGTGGACCCAAAATTAAAACAGAGCTCCATTTTGAAACCTTCCCGCATGGTGACCCAAAACAACCATCCACTTTCTCTTGTTCTCTGGCGCCATTCTCTCTTCAATAAGCATTCCTCTACTTTCACCATGATGAGCCATTCCATTCTCTCTTCGATAAGCATTCCTCATTGCATCACTGCTGTTGTGATGCTCTTAAACTTTTAAGACAATAAGCTCCTTTCACCATTTATTCGCTTGTTCTCAGTTCGTTCATTTTTGTTAATGTCTTACTATTTTAGTGTATGTTTCTTTGACTCCATAGGTATTAGAGTGAGGATTTCAGATGGCAACCAAAAACTTTGGTCGTGCCACTAGGAAACGGTCTGTCGCTCTACCTAGCGGCAAAGATGTGGATGTACAAAGTACCTCTTTGCCATGAAGACCTACCTCACTAATCTCATGTGTAGAAGTTTCCAATACTATGAATGTGGACGATAGCTGGAAAAGGAAAGCACTAGTGAAAGGAGATTGGGTTCTAATGCAACCCAACAAGCAGAGAAAGTAACAATCAACTAACACTTTTTTGGCTTCTTGAAAGGGCAGAGTGAAAGATTTTAGAGTAAAAAAGGAAGGCACAAGATGCATAAGAGAGGTTCGGATACAACATGTCTACATGCACCGAGAACTTGTGTTACAAGATCATCTTGCTTATCTTCCACACCATAGACCCAATTGTAAGTGTATTTGTGTAATGAAATACTTGAAATGAAATATCTGTTTCTTTCCATGACAGACAGTCTCTTTGTTTTAGTTCAGATATATATCCCTCATCATACGAAGAGTGGCAAACAATGGAGTGCATACTGGGATTCTTTGATGCTTTACATGGTGCTATTGGGGAGCTATATTACAGAGGTAGAAAATCAACGATGCTAACTGAATCGGGTATATTTTTTAATGATCACTTTTATCAATTGATGGACAATGCTCACTCACACGGTTTATTAAAAAAGCAAGATCTCTTGGCATGGAATACAGTTGATTGGCTAGTCCCTGATGGCAGCATCACAGAATCCTACAGAGCCAAACTATTTTCGGATGTATAGCATTCCCTGAAACCAAATATTGCTTCCAAGATAGTTAAAATCAACATTTTCATGCCAATTATAGTTTTTGTAGAACTTTTTCACGATTATCCAGTTAAAGTTTGTAAGACAATGTTGACTTTTAGAGCAAAAGGGTATGATGAAGTTCCAATTCTAAATTTTTTGGACAATGGTTGGGATAGAATGGTTGCCAACAATGTGTATTATGAGGTTGCTCATAACTCCATCAACATTAAGTAGATGATTGCCTCACAAAACTTTATTTTCTCTTTTTACTATAAATACAACAGGATGATAGGTGCAAAACTTGTGGCAATGGACCAAGACGAGAGGTCATCAGGTCCAATAATTGAAATCAATGTTATTGAGAATGACATCCTTCTAACATCCATCTCACTAGGACAATGCTGCACTCTCTATAAATTACACAATGACATTATTATGGAGACCGAGAACAATATCCGTAAAGAATTTTCATTCATTTTGAACAACAGGAAAGTAAGTTGGTTTCCACCCTGTGTTTCTCCTAATTTGATTCTCTTTACATTTGCATAATACATTTACATATTGCTAAAAATTTAGTTTTGTAGATACTTCAAAGGAGCGAAAGCAAAATTCAATGCAAGGAAATTGTAAATAGAACAATTTAGATAATACAAAGCTATTGACTCTAGGTATTACTTGCAACCAAAAAAACATACTTGACATTTGATGTATTAATACAAAATGATTACAAGTATCATCTGTTTTTCTATTATTGCTCAGAATCTCTCCCTTGACTTTTTTGTAGTGGAGACTCCTTTTGAGAATCTTCCACATGCTGCTCAGGTTGCTGTTGCTACAGATCCTGTTGCTGTGGATCTTGCTATTGTACATCCTGCTATGGATCCTGCTATTGAGGATCCTGCTACTGTGGATCCAGCTATTGCACATCCTCCGTCGGCACTGCCTCCTCGTGCATTGACTCCTCCTACTACTTTGGTGTCCCTGCCTCCTTGTCCATGGGCTCGGGGGCTTGGCCTCATGATGCTTTGATGTTCGTGCCTCCTCGTGCATAGGCTCGGGCTTTTGGAAAAGATCAAGCAGCTCATCAACATTGACACCTTCTAGAATATCTTCTAGATTGCTAGTGCCTGGGACATTCTGAGCCTCTTGTTCAACTCGGAGATCCTCAGTGCCCTCTCTTGTATGGATTGGTTGGGTCTAGTGCTGGACAAGGGGAAGAGTGCTCTAGTAGCTTCAAAATTGTCTTTTCTCTGAAGCTATGTACATATTCAGAGCCAAAACTATCCTCTTTCATCTGCAATAAAAGAAAAGAATGTTTTCCATATTTTTTGTATCAATGTATTGAATTTAGAACTTCTCAAACAGTACGCAATGAAAGTACTCACAAATTCAAGCTATTTCTCTGAAAAGTAGGTGTCCATCGTATATTTTGCACTTATGAGAGTCCTCCATCCACAGGAGAAAGGATCCTGCTGTTGTAGTGTCTGTTTTATCAAAATAGAAAGCTAATATGTATATTGGACTATGAAGAGTGCAAAAATAAGAGGGAGATAAAGATAAGTGACATTGATTATTGTAACATCTTTAACTTTGGATCACGGAGGTCCAGTGCATCCATTAGTATTTTGAGACAAATGCAATGGGAATGAAGGGCAACAAATTATAAAATTCATACTTCTGCAAGTAAATGCAATATGGCTGACTTTTCAAGAGAAAACCTGAAAATTGCATTTTAGAGCAAAAGTATAGGCAATGACTGACTTATAGTTCTAAATCCTAGTGGATACCCTTAAGGAGTTGAATGTAGAGCAAAGCTTTTGCTGTACATCTATATGTACCAAACTACAATGATTGCTACAAGAGAAACAAATAACATGAGGGGATTAGACCAAGAGGGTGTAAATTTAATTTAAACAATCAGGATTTTGTCAAGAGGGTAGTAGTGGAAAAGGTCAGGGAACATACTCTGAGCAATATGAGAGGAGAATCATATCAACCACATCAAAATTACAAAAATGAAATCACTCAAAAATGCTTTTGGTTGATGTCTTGTTATCTGTCAACTTGAAAGATATAGCTGGATCAACTATATACACAGAGCACTGAAGGCTCCGGAGGATCTGACTCTTCAAAAAACTACAAAAAATAAATTCACTTAGCTTATGAAAAAGTGAATGCTACAAAGACATAAACACAATTGACATAGAAAGATATACTTACTATAGAGCTACAAGCATGATTGTGCAAGTGGCATGTGTTCTTTCTGTGCTAAAGCCATGATGCAGTCTTCTGTCAACTCCCAGGTCACGTCATCATTCACAGTCTGGATGGCTACTCCGATCCTTGGTCCAAGTTGTAGGAGCTTCTGCTGAATTTGCACCATCCTCACTAATGTATGGGATTGCAAAACAGACACTATTTCTTTGACTCTTTCCCTGAGGGACTCTTCATAGGCAACCTTGCCTCTGGTATGAAGTTGGTCAAACACCTCTATGACCTTGACTTCATCATCTTTAGGTTTCCTAGCTAGAGGTATCAACAAGATATCTCTCATTTTGAGATCATCCCAATCCTCTACATTAAGGATCTTGTCATATCTATACCTGACCCTGACAATTGTTTGGATGTCTTTCTTCATGATAGTGACCCTATGTGCATGTGCTGCTACCATCATGATAGTGACCCTATGTGCATGTGCTGCTACCATCATGGTGTCCATGAAAAACTCTATGAGCCACTCTTCAACAGCTTCTTGGAGAGCAAGTAGTGCAATCCTTTGCCATCTAAAGTTCACATGCCAGTTCATGCATATTGCCCTGACAAGCCTCTAGAATGGTGCCATGGGTACTGCATATCCTATGGCTTTCTGAGATTTCTTGATCTCCATCAGGATAGATCTACTTTGGCTCACTCTTTTCTTCCTGTTCCTTGCTAGCATGTGCACAGGCTTCCCCTTCTTTGAAGATTTAGACTCGGATGGAGCTGTGGTAGCCCTTGCAATGTCAGGTCCTTTTCCTTTCCTTTTGGCTATTGCTTTGGTTCTTGCCATAGTTTATTGTGCTCTTCTCCTGGAAAAAAACCCAAACATAACAAGGAAATCAACAACCCAAGAGTTTTCTTGATAACATGATATGGTGCAAAAATATAGAGAAAAGGCTGAAATCACGTTTTTTAGCAAATGGTTTTTGACATACCTTAGGAACACCCAGCATGCTAAAAATTTTCTAGGAAATGCAATCTGGAGGAGAAAAACAAGAACAAGCTCAAATCGCATTTTTTAGCAAATTTATTGAAGCCTACTCTAATCAATCAGTTTGGACTCTACCATCCTCCGAAACCCTACAATGCAGATGAGATGTGCTCAAAAAAACAACTCATAGAGTGCCTTTGAGAGAAAGCTATGGAATGGTAATTTCACCTTAACAATAGGAAAAACCAATGACTTGTGACAGATTGCTTACCTGGGCTTGTGTGTGTACAACCGGAGCTGGAGCTAGGGAGGTGTGAGATGGAGCTGGGGAGGTTGTGGCTGGAGCTGCAGTGGGTGGTGGAGTTGGTGAGGTTGGAGTTGGAGCTACAGTGGGACTCTGTGATGGAGGTGGTGAGGTGGTGAGGTGGTGAGGTAGTGAGGTTGGAGCTAGATCTAGTGAGGTTAGAGTTGGAGGTGATGAGGTTGGAGGCAACTGAAACTAGAGATAGGGATGAAATGAAGGGTAGCTCTACTTAGAGGGGGTTTTGTCACAAAATTTGCAAACAATGATGAGGAAATAAATGCACATGAACCTAGAAGACCATTTTCCACATGTGTGGTTGACAAGACAGATGTGACATGCATTGGAAACTGTGTCCTTTCCTCTTATCTACACTTTCTCCATCCCTCTAGTAGTTTTGATTTGCACTTTCCTCCATCCCTACACCACATCCTGATCTGCATCACTGCCATCATCATCCCCCCCACCCCCCCAATCATCATCCCCCCCCCCTTACTCCCATCATCCTCCCAAGCCCCCCCCCCCTTACTGCACCTGTGCAAGAGTCACAGGCAAGTCACCAGGGCTAGTCGTGGATAGAAAAAATTCCAAGTACTCATATATACCACTTAGGAATCTGCTATATTTGTTTGCAGTAGTGTTTTCTTGATATGTGATTGTGTAGACCTCATCTTTACTTAGGTGCCAATACTTGGTCCATAGAGGATAACAATTTTTTCTAAAAAACGTGATTTGAGGCTCTTTTCCATAAAAACACCCTATATCACGTTTATTATCAAAACATGCTAAGGGTGCACAAGCTTGTAGGGAGAAAGTCTGGTAGCTTGGTCAAAAAATAGGTGGATGCAATCACTAGATACTCTAAATATAGTACCTTGAAGACCAATTTTGGCATGTGTTTTCTCCCATCATTATCCCCACCTACCTATACTTGTGCAAAAGCCATGGAGAGAAATGATACAAGTACTTATACACCACAGTCTTGATCTACCTTTCCAAGTGTCTTCTTGATCTATCTAATTCTACTGCATCAGCAGCTATTAGGCATTTACCTGAACTTGTCTGGACATGTGTTTTTGCATCAATAGGAATTTTTGCTAGAAAACGTGATATGGAAGAGAAAAACAAAGAAAGAGCTCAAATCACATTTTTGACCAAATTTTGCTTAAGCCTAATCTAATCAATCAGTTGTACTCCACGATCCTCCTAAACCCCAGAATGCAGATGAGATGTGCTCAAAAAAACATTTTAGAGAGTGTCTTTGAGAGAAAGCTATGGAATGGTCATTCCACCTTAACAATAGGATAAACCAATGACAGGTGATAGATTGCTTACCTGGGCTTGTGAATAGAGCTGGAGCTAGAGAGGTGTGAGATGGAGCTGGGGAGGTTGTGGCTAGAGTAGCTGTAGTAGGTGGTGGAGCTAGTGAGGTTGGAGTTGGTGGAGCTACAGTCGGACTCTGTGATGGAGCTGGTGAGGTAGTGAGGTTGTAGTTGGAGCTGGTGAGGTAGTGTGGTTAGAAGTAACTAAAACTAGAGATAGGGATGAAATGAAGGGTAACTCTACTTAGAGGCAGTTTTGTCTCAAAATTTGTGCAAGAAATCATGAGGAAATAAATGCACAAGTACCTAGAAGACCATTTTCCACACGTGTGGCTGACAAGACCGATGTATCATGCATTGAAAAATGTGCTCTTTCCTCTTATCTACACTTTTCTCCATCCCTCTAGCGGTTTTGATCTACACTTTCCTCCATCCCTACACCACATCCTTATCTTCATCACTGTCATCATCCCCCCCCCCCCCCCTTACTCCCATCATCCCTTCAACACCCCCCCCCCCCACCCCCTACTCCCATCATTCCCCCAACACCCCCCCCCCTCTTACTGCATCTGTGCAAGAGCCATAGACAAGTCACCAGGGCTAGCCATGGACAGAACAAATCTAGGTACTCATATATACCACTTAGGAATCTGCTATATTTGTGGGTAGTATTGTTTTCTTGATCTATGATTGTGTAGACCTCACCTTTCCTTAGGTGCCAGTGACACAGCACATAGAGGATAACTTTTTTTCCCTAGAAAACATGATTTGAGGCTCTTTTCCATAAAAACACCCTATATCGCATTTATTAGCAAACTATGCTAGGTGTGCAAGAATTTGATAAAATACACGATTTGGAGCAATTTTCCTGAAGAAACATGAATATCTCATTTTTTAGCAAATTGTTCTACAAGAGTCTCTAGAATGTTTGAGAAAGACCAGTTTACAAAAGGTACTAACCTTACTAGTATGTATCAACTTGAGAAGAGTTTGATGGGTGACAACTTGGTTGTCAGCTTGATGTATCTTGAGCTATAGTGGCTCAGTGTGATAGAGCTGGTGAGGTTGTGGATAATAGTTTGATGGGTGTCAGCTTGATGGGTTGAGATAGAGTTGTAGTGGGTCTGGGGGAAGGAGATGGACCTATATTGGGTCAGTCTAATAGAGCTGTTGAGGTTGTCTGTCACAAGCCTATAGGGAGGAATATGAAACTAGAGATGGAGATGACAAAGAGAATGATTAAGTCTAGCAGCTTGGTCTAAAAATAGGTGCATGCAATCACTAGATACTCTAAATATAGTACCTTGAAAACCAGTTTTGGCATGTGTGGCTGACAAGTGTGACTTGAATAGATATCATTGCCATCTCCTCTTATCTTCACTTTTCTCCATCCGTCAACAGTTTTGAATCTTCATCTTCTTTCTCATCTTCATCTCTACAATACTTTAGACCTTGCTTTTTTCCCATCATCATCCCCACCTACCTATACTTGTGCAAAAGCCATGGAGAGAAATGATACAGGTACTTAAATACACCATAGTCTTGATCTACCTTTCCAAGTGTCTTCTTGATCTATCTAATTCTACTGCATCAGCTAATAGGCATTTGCTTCATCTTTTGAATGATCAAGACAACTATCTTGCAGATTCACCTGTATTTTGTTTAGACATGATGTTTTTGCATCAATAGGACTTTTTGCTAGAAAACGCGATTTCAGTCTATTTAATTATAAATAGCGTTTTTCTGCAAACTTTCAAAGCGGTGGAGCTAACCATCTAGGTGATGCACCAAGACCTATTAGGAAGACCATTGACCTCTTAGCTTATGCTAAAGGTTGTCAACAGCAAGACTTTTGTACATGTCAAGGACATTGCTGCAAATGACAGGATGAGGTATCAAATGCACAAGGTGTTTGACAGTTTTGAAGACTGCTACAAGGGAATATGCACTGTACACAAGGGCAATTGTAGGATACTTCAAGAGGCACTTGCATTTTCCATGTATGTACATTATGCTATTGGATCAGTTGAGGACCCAAAGGATAGTGATGAGGAAGAAGAAACAGAGGAAAAGTCAGACCTACCAGAAGTGGAAGAGAAGATCAACCCGACAGAGGAAGAGCTTGCAGTTGTAGCATTGGACCTAGTGGCCTTAAAAATGAGACCCTACGAGATGCTATCATAGTGGATGACATTGAGGCTGAGAGCTCCGACCTCACTGTGCCCATTCTTCCCTCATTCGATATTGAGGGAAAAGAGTATGTCTTGTTGTATGACATACAATGCCTATTTAATTTGAAAGAAGATTATGCAATTGCCCTTATTGCACAATCTTGCAGGGTTGACAAGGAAGTAAGGATTGAGGACGATCCTTTGTTAGAGCTAGAGGACAAATTCGATGCTTCAGAAGCATTGTCCATCTATTTTGAGCAAGCCAAAATGTATGAAGAGGTGGATGAGACAATCTTCCAGGAAACCCAAGCATGAATGGACCTCACAGCAAGCTTGGATATCAGTGACAGCTCCAAGGGAAAGGAGGAGATGGGTATCTTCTTGTCCCAGGGGGTCCACTAGGGTTTATCATATGGTACACATGAGTGTAAGGGAGGGGGGTTATATAAGGGAAGGAAGGTACATTTTATAAGGTAAGGTCCTGTAAATAGGGGATAGATACGGGGAATTTTCATATATTTATTGCAAGCAGGTGACGTCTCCTTATTACTACTAGTGAATCCCCCGTGCTCCTTATTTAATGATGATATACTAGAGAAAGATGAGAATATTGAGATAAGGAACCTACCTTTCTTGCATTTGGAGTTTAGATATGCAATTTGATGGTTTGTTTTAAATCTAAGTGTGTTTTGCGTATGGCAGTTGTTCGTTGAAGATGACACATTCCTCTTGAGGGCGGCTAGAAGTAGAATTCCTAGGCTTGGGAAACTATCAAGCCTTTCTCATTATATTAAAGACCTATTCATTGCAAAGATACTGATTTTTAGCAAATAGCTTAGCAACAATGGGGTTGCTCTTACTTATTTTTTCAAGTGTTCGTCAAAAGTTTTGGGTGGTCATCCTATATCGTGGTAAACAGATAAGATCATACTGATAGAGAAGCGGTCTACTTTAGTTATTTTTAGGTGTTATGCTGGCTACTTTTTGACATATACTGCTTGGGCACTAGCTTGTGGTGTAAAGGATCCCCTCTCCTTGGAAGCTTATGGAAAGCATAAGCTCATTAGGAATCGAGAGCCTTCTTTGGTGGCCCTTCCCAACAAATTAGTTGAAGAGCAAACTGTGACCACAACAACTCTTGCACAAGATGAGAAGAGTCCAGTTGCTCCTCAGCTCAAGAAAAAAAGGTCTCCAATCAAAGTCAAAAGAAAGATTCCAAGCAAAGTTGCAAATCATTGGAAGGATAGCCTGTATGGCATTGTATATTTTACAAGATAGAAGTAAGGTTGAATTGTGAGAACACTGCCATTTTAGAATGCCTTAGTTATGTTTATGTGTATTTGTGACAAAAAAAATGTACATTTTGAAATAGAAATATATGTAGTACATTTCAAATATTTCAACAGTTGCATATAATGACTTCTTATGAATGAAAGATCCAAGTGTTAGTCATTGCCAAAAAAAAATTTATTACATTTGATGACACCAATTGATGAACAAGGTTTAGCACTTAGCTTCTATCTACCCATTTGTGGTTTACAAATATCTTTGAGTGTCTCCACTGAGCATGTCTTTGTGATGTATTTGAGTTCTCCAAAATCTCACTCCTTTTTTCCTTTTGAGACAAAAGCTAGCTTAACCTGTGATGTGTTAACTTTCTTCTTGGCTTGAAGTCTTTGTAGTATTCCTCAATAGAACCACTAGAACACTGCTTTTAAACTATTGGCTTTCTGTTTTCCTCCAAAATGTTGTGTATGTCTAAAGAATGTATTTCGTGCCATGTAGTATGATTTCTCCATTCCCTGTGTGGACCAAATTGCAAGGCATCCATATTTTTTTACAAAGAAAGAAAGGTGATTGTAGATTATATGCTGTTTTGATACATAAGCAAGTGGACATTAGAATATATAAAACTAAGATTATTTGCTTTTAAAAAAAACATGAACAAAAATAGGATATTATCCTTACCATGTAATGAGTGATGTTACATGTTGTCCAAGCCTCTTTCATTGCCTTTCCAAAACTCTTTATCGCTTTTTCAAATGCTTGTTGATCATTTTTGCTAAAGGTGGCTTGGTCACAAAAAACAAAAAGTTTATTTAAGCATTTCCACACTTCTGCCTTGACATCTCTTGCCAATCCATATGCTTGATGATCTTTGACAGCATTGTGTACTTTTCTCCACAAGTTATACTTTATCCTTGATATGTATGTTGTTTTACTACCATTTATTTATTTTTTCTCTAGATGAGATAGAAATCTTCAAGCCTTTACTCCACCAATAGATGGCTTGATGGGAAAATCTTTTCCATTTGTAGATTTTTAAAGATCCTTTGTAATATGTACATCTCCTCCATGGAGACCAATTTCTGATAGCACTGCTTCTAATGATTGTAGTGCCTCTTTTCTTCTACTCTTAGGGCAAAGTTTCCATGCAAATCCAATACGTAGGAAAACAACTTTCTCAATGATGCTACATAATGTATGCAATGTACAAATGTGAACATTGCATAATGGGATCTCAAGAACTGCTTTGAAATTTTTATCTACTTTATCTCTGTTGGGTGCTCTTTTCCACCATTTAGAATCTAGGACATTCACTAGCTCATTGTAGTACAAGCAAGGAGATTTGGAGTTACCCCCTTATATTGAACATACACTTCAGTGTCTTCAGGTCACCTGCCATATGCCATTCAATTTGAAAATCACTCTTCCCTAGAACGTGAAGATGGCATCCTTGGACTTGACTCTTGATAATTGATGGTATATCTATTTGATGAAATACCCAATAAAGTACTACATGGTCCTCATTCTTCACCTATAATTTAAAACCACAGGTTTGCAAGATATATGATATAAAACTTATTACATTTTGAGCAAAGACTAATTTGGAAGGCAATAGTTTACATACCTCAAATGTGCCCAACCACCATATGTGCTTTTCCGATTGGACATTGAAGTACTTTGGACTTTGTGATCGATTGATCAAGTGCTTGATTTATCAAAATGATAGAAACTCTCTCTATCTTTTTTTCCTTGACGATTTCACACTCATTGAGCTTCACAATAAACTTCAAAACTCCTTTACATTCTTCAAATGTGATACTGTAGAACTCAACCATAAGTCTCTGCAATTGTTCAAGATCTACAAAAATATTATTCCAAGCATTATATGTAGTGCTTCCCTTTTCACTTTCATATACACTTTCGATATGAAAGTGCTGTCCAATAAACTTATCAATTTCTTGGTTGAGATGACCTCGTTCCTTCCACATTTGTGCTGGTGCTGGTAGCAACACATGTTTTATCCGTTGATCTTTTAATGTTGATGACACAACTCTAAATATTGAAGCATATCCCTTTCTGCTCACTCCACTCAAATCAAGAGCCTCTTGAATTTTCGTGACATCAGGTTTACTTTTCGATACAAAGTCTTCAAGCACTTGACATTTTACCTTCTTAAACTTCTTTTCCTCCATCATGTTCTTTGCAACAATAGTGGAGAGTAAACCCTTCAATTGTTTGACGGGAATTAAATTAGAATCAATGTTTTCTTTTTTAGGTCCTAAAATTTCCCTTCAACAAGTACACTTTGCAATATTACAGATTTTCTTGCAAGACAGACACACATATACAAAATACAATGGCTAAACAAGATGTACTCTTACCTTGCTTTCTGTACTCTATGCTTACATCCTCCAGTGCCAGCTTTCAAGTCCACAATGTTTTGAATTCTCTTACTTGTTTTCTCTCTCCAAGAATGGTTCTCTTCATTATTGCTCTCCTTAGCTCATTCTTTGTCTTTGAATGCTCTTCAATTTCCCTTTGCAGCAGTTGCTCTTTCAAGTCTGAATTTATCGACATTTCTTGGTCCTTCTCCATTCTTTCTCAGACATACAATGTCTTGTACATTTTTGCATAGTTGAATGTTGAGTCGAAATGTATTCATACATTCCATTGTTCCCATCACCCACAAACCTCAATAGCATTGTCGGATTAGAAAATGGAGGGCTCGAATTTCTCAATGGACATTTTGGGTAAATTTGTCTGTCGCACCATAAGTCGATATGTTGGGAGCCTACTCTTCTCATGTTTTCCTTTTGCTCAGCATTCACAAGCAGAACCTTTCCTCTTTTTTGTAGCGGTGCATATTTTTCTTGTAAATTAATGTGCAAATGGTGAAGTCGCTTCTTTTGAGGTTCTTCTTCAACAGCATGGCTACACGTAGCCATTTTGTGAGGGTTGGTTCTTCATCTTGTCTACTTTTTATAAAACTCATCTAATCTTTCGCGGTAACCATTCAAATATTTGAAAAAAAATGGATTAGTAATGGCATGATGGGTTCTTTATGAGAGGCCTCCATCGAAAGAGATGCGGAATCTATATGGAGAGAGAATCTATATGGAGAGTTTAATGCAGCGTCTTCTCAATTATTTGAAAGGAATTTTTTATTCATCCCTGGATTGACACACCTGTGGTCCTAAACTAATAGATATTCATATTTTATTGCTTTTTCCACATTTTAGAAGAGAGATAAAATAGAAAATAGCGAATTTCTTACAGGGCCCCAAAATGACCTCCCTTTTTTCCTAATGTAGGTCTCCCATCGCGTCCGGTGCGCTCCTATGGAGTACTTTGCCATAGTCACACTTGACTAAAATAATAATGTCCAAAGCAAGATATATAATCAAAAATATAATTTTCGTAACATTATTGTACTCAGTCTGCTTGTCACTTTCATAGTGTGATTTGTGTTCTTCTTCTCCAATTGATTAAGTGATGAATATTGTGTGGAAGATCTCCCTTTTGGTTTCAGTGGTATCAGAGCTTTGGTACGCTCCTTGAGGAAGTGGATTATGAAGTACTTGACTTGAGGTGGATTGGGAACAGAGCCTGAAATGTGTTGACATCACAAAGCCCAAGGAGAGCAAGAAGGTGGTCAAAAACTACTTTAATACTTGCCTTGTGGGAGAATTAGCAGCCAAAGTCCAACCTTGGGAAATTTTGTAATCAGACATGAAGATTTGAGAGTTTTAGGCAAATTTGCATATTCCTACCTTGAATGGCATGTTGTAGCTCTTACCTTCTAATAAAACACTACAATAATGGGGTAGAATAGGCTGAAACATTCAGCCCAAAATAAAAAGAATGGGCTAAAACAAGCTCTATTTTGCCCCACAATTGTTTTAAAAACCTTTTGTATTGTGTCAATATATATTGATGCTCTTACCTATGTCGGTATATACCAACACGTCTTAGTGTCAGTATATACCAATATTAATAGGAGACTAATACCGACACTTATTTACTGATTCTTACACTGTTGATTTACCAATGCTTTGCATCCAAAACTAGTGTCAAAAACTGATGAATACCTTATGTTGAATGCAATGGCATAATGGAAAAGCATTTTACACTATACTCTATAGTGTAGTCTAACATGTATAACATATATGGTTAGACTAGACTCCTCTCTCTCATCTTGGTGGCTTTTTGAGAGAGAGAGAGAGAGAGAGGTCTTGGCACGGCTAGGGTGCGAGGGTGCGAGGGTGTGGGACTCCTCGTAACAGGTGCCCCTAGTTTAACACATGGTGTGATCTAGAGACCTAATAGATACAAGTTGAAATATAGAAAATAGGGGCTTAACTTAATGGTAGGTAGTGGGAATGCTACTCCGCTTATGATATTCATCAAGTATTTTTGAGGATCAAAATTAAATTGAAACTATAGAATATGGATACTCACTTGAGAGCCCTTGAAATTAAAAAGCAATGGGGAATGTAAGCTCTGAGAATGGACATCATGTGTAAAGAAGATATATCTTTTTATATGAAAAAAGATTAGGAATTTCTTACTAGGACAAAAAGATTAGGAATTTCTTACTAGCACTACTTTATGCATAATGTAATGGGTATGAATGGCAATGGAATTGTGTTATTATTGTTGAATTTGATGTAAGAGAACTACTTATGTTAAGCTTGCTGGGAAAAGCTCCTAAGTCACCTTGTAAAATTTAGCTCTCATTGATGTATCTAAATACTCGTAGGTGGATTCATTATGGAAATACAAATCTCATGGAAGTCACTGTGTCTAGCTAGCAAGTGACTTTTGCTATGAAAACTTGAAAAATTCCATGAACCTCAGAGATTCTAAAGCACCTCTAGTTTTGCTTAAGTGCTTGCTCAGCAGGGATGTTTTGATCGAAGGTATAGTAATATAGTATTATAATATATTGGCAAAATTTTTCAGATATTGTTTTTAAAGTTTCAAATCATTGGTGAATTTCAACTTTTATTATAAATTTTCTTTCAAATTTTGGCAAAATATTCTAGGGCATTTTAAAAACTTTCATTGTTCCCAAATATGTTAGAAACTAATAATATCAAACACTACCTCTTTTCCTATTATTTCACAATCTAAAAAGACATGAAATAGCGAACATTTAAAACTAATAATACCAAAAGCTACCTCTTTTTTCTATTTTACAATCTAAAAAGACATGAAATAGCTAGCACTTATAAATTAAACAAAGCATGAAATTCATCAAGGGTAATGAATGCCCTTCAACTACATTGTAAAGAAAGTTAACAAAGTTGAGTTCAAATAGTCCAACAAGCTAATTATAGCATTTCCTTTTACAACTTGACTTCCACAGTGCTTACCTCTCTTTTCTATTTCACAATCTAAAAAGACATGAAATAGACAACATTCAAATCTAAGAATACCAAAAGCTACCTCTTTTTTCTCTTTTACAATCCAAAAAGACATGAAATATCTAGCATTTATAAAGTATACAAAGCATAAAATTCGTGAAGGGAAATGAATATACTCCAAATACATTGTTAGGAAAGTTCTCAAAGTCGAGTTTAAATAGTCAAAAAGCTAATTATAGCCTTTCCTTTTACAACTTGACTTCCACAGTGCTAATGCTCTATCATATGGAAAGCTACTAACATCATAAGAACAAGAGTACAATCTCAAGCTAAAATCTAAGTTCTCGTCTAGCTTACAGCAAAGCTTATTCTTTAAGTAACCTAGAGTACTGAAACACCTTTCATCCTCAACTGAGCCAAGAATAAACGTTTGACATAAATTTGCAAGCTTGAAGTACTCATAAATGTTATCTTGTAGGAATGTGCTATGGGAGATCTCACTCCAAAGCCAAACCATAGAACCTTGCATTTGAACATTTTCCATTGAATTGCTTTGCTGGCACATGACTTCCCCAAAAAGGGAAGACTGTGAATAAAGCTTTTCAAAGTCCAACAAACCATTGTACTTTATATCATCCATGTCAATGTCCTTTCCAAAGTGTTTTTTGAGAGCATCCAGATGAATTTTTAAACATGCTTTGATACTTTCACAAGATCCATTGACCCAAAAATGTGGGAATATGATTGTAAATGCTTCCATTAAGTCATTTCGTGGGAACCTACTTTTAATCTCATCTACCACTGCACTTGCAACTTCACTAAGGGCATTTTTCACTGCTTGTACTTTCTTTAAAAAAGAGTCTCTCTTTACATATTGCAGTCTTTTGTGCCTTTTGTTTTCTCTTGTCAACTTGAAAACCTGATTATTTGCACGAAGGCAAACATATCCTTCCTCATCACATGTTAAAAGAGAGGAATCCCCATCCAAGTCTATTAAACTTTTCCAATCTTTGAACAATTCTTTGTCTTGAAAACTGGAGCTTGACTTTTTGTCATATGCTGTTGTTCTACTCAAATTAGTGAGTTTTATTGCTTTGACATATTCGTTGATATAAATATCCTTAGATTGAGACATTTTAGTCAACATATTCATTTTGTCTAAAAGAGGAATAATTCAACATAATCCCAATATTGAATCTATGTTGGTCAATCTATGATACAAAATATCTGCCTTTTCAACATGTTCTACCTCCATATGCATTAAATAGACCAAAGTTTTGTATTCATCCCAAAGTGTCTTCACTAGTTGAACCAAAGAAATCCATCTAGTATCCACGTTCTTCAAAATCTTTCTCCCTTTTGTACCCACTACTTCTGCAATAACTCGAAATTGATTATGTCTTTTTGGACTCTTGCAAAACTAAGAATAGCATTTTTTGACCAAAGTCTCAATTCTTTGTACCAAGGGAAATGTGGATACAACTTTGTAAGGTAGATTTTTACGATATCCCACACAATGTATCCCAACACAATAAGGAGCATATTTTATTTCTAATTGTATAGAAACACCATTCCGACAACCTTGCAAGACCTCGGCACCATCACATGCAAAACAAACAAGTTTCTTGACCATATCAAACTTCGTCAATCCCCCATAATCTTTTAAAGCTTGAATCAAAACTTGCACTAAGTTATTAGCATTGGATGCTAAATCAAGCTTGTATACATGTAAAAAAAATGGTTTTCTCTTGTTGTTTTCTACCACATACAAATGCATCCCCAACCATGATGTAGTATCTATTGATGTATACTCATCCAATGATACAGAAAAGTAGTTTGCCAGTTTTAACGTCTCCTTTAAATCGGCAATTACAACCTGATTCATGTGGTTAGCCATATCTATTGCACTATTCCTTGACCAATGCATGCTTGAAAAATAAGGAAAGTCCAAAAATTGAAGATATGATTGGTAACTTGAGGTCTATCAATGTGTGGCCTTGCTTCAATATTTGCATAATAGTTGCAAATTGCACTATTTTTTCTCTATCAACCTGATCATCAATACATCCCCAATGCTTTTGCAATGATCCTTCACATTTATTTCTACTCGATTGTTGTGCAAGCAAACATTTATTGTATTCAATTTCATTTTTCAAATGACGATTATTCTCCTTGTCCCACTCTTTGATCATTTTTTTTTCATTGTTTGTACCTTCTACGGTCTTGTAGACCTTCCCACAATGGTATCAATCTTTAATTGCAACCTTGCCTCCTTTTTCCTTTCCCATTGCATATTTTACAAATGGCCTACTTTGGTGCATCCCCAATGTCCACTTGTTCTACCTCCAACCAAGGATATTTGGCTACCCAATCTTCTTGAAAATTCCTACGAATATCCCAAGCTCTCTTTCTCTTCTGTTTACTTGAGGAGTTGCAATTTTTCGATGCATTTCCAATGGCTTCCTCTGTTGGTGTTTGCATGGATGACATTGTTTCTGACATTTTTCCACTATCCAATCCACTTAAATCCAACACCTCATCCCTTATCAAAGGTGTGCTAGTAGCTGATGCATTTTCTTTGACAATTTCATTCAATGGTGTTCCAGTTGATGCATTTTCTATAACAATTGAATTACCTTGATTATAGTTATGTAAGCTTGATTGGCCAACTTCCAAGACTTGAAAACTCAAATCCTTGCTAAAACTATCATCACTAATCAACGATATTTAACATTGATTTTTAGCATGATGTTTTGTGCCTAAAGCATGTTCTGGAGTCCCGTAAATTTCCTCATGATTCAAGGATGAAGGATTTGATAGTACATTCTCTAGTGTATTTGCTATTGTGATTGAGTTTGCATTAGTGCCTATTGACATGCAAGGTAATAAAAAAGATGTCATTTTGGTATTTTTTCCCAAAACTTGAAATTTCTTCTTTCTCCCCATGGTAAGTACCTGTTTTACAATTTATTATTATATTAGTTGAACATAAAATAGCACAAAAATTCTTGTCTCTAAAACTTTGTTGAGAGTAATAGCTTCAAAAAAAACTTTCTTGCCGCAACTTGCCACTCCATGCTGACTATTTTGTGTAATCCTCCTTGAAATAGTATTGCTTACGCTTCTTATAGAAAGTAAGAAGCTCTTTAATCATATATCCCAAGGCATACACATCTAATTCTTTACTATAAGCATTACTATTCTCAGGGTCTATTATTTTTTGGGCTTGCCAAGGCCGAAGTCTATTCTGTCTTGTTGTCCTAGCCTTCTTAATATTATAAGTCACATCATCCATATCTAGAGGGCGTTTTACAAATTTAACAGATTCTCTTGATTTACCAGATTGAAGTAGTAGTCCCCAATCAATTATGCCAACCCACGGACAGTGGCCTCTAGTAAAATCTAGCATGACATTGAAAGGGTGTAGATCACAATATATAATTCCTGCTTGGTGTACATTTGCTAATGCATCAACCATTGCATGTATGATGTCTAGGGTAGCTTCCACAAATGCCTTTAATCTAGTAAGGTCTGCATCACCTAGCACTAGATCTGGTTCTCTCCTAGTGAATCCATTTCCTTTCAAGCACAATACTTGCTTTCTGAATGTACCTTTCTCAAAGGGTAGCCGCATTATCATATCTCCAATACTCCCTCCATTGAAGTATGGAAAAATGTTGATCCAAGGTAAGCTTCTCATAAATCCTATGCACCTAACAATCCCTAGATGTGATATTTGCATCCCATATTCCTTATCAAATGACTTTAGGGTGTGAGATATGTCCCCTTTGTAGCACTTTGCTGCATAAGTGATACTTTGAGGAAAGAAAGAGATGCCATTGAAAGTGACTTTGAAGCACACCCCAAATGAGCCAACACTAAGATTCTCACCCTCCTCTATAGCCTCATGGGGGACACCTAATACAATTGAACAATCGGCATTTCTAAATGAATGTGCTTTGTGAAAAGCATTCCCGTGACTACCCTCCATGGCTAACCATGCCTCAGAAGTTGGATCATATGCGTGTTTTAATTGTTCATATCGCACATGCTTTGAAATGGTGAAATATGAATCTATGTCTTTTGCCCTCTTGCTTCTAGCCTTTTCGTCTTTACACTTCAAATCCCAAAAATCTAAATTTTCCATGTCAATATTAGCAGGTAATTATCCCGAAGGTCTTGTGCACATTTTTGCATATTACCTATGAAACTATTGATCATGTGACACACTCCATCCTTATTCATTTCATTAGAGATGGGCATCTCTCCCATTGTGTTTGCTATGACCTCATTGTAGAAACACTCTATGTAAACTGCATTGCTAGTTGCATCTGTTATTTTTGTATTACTCATCTTGATTGTCCTTGTACAAAGATGTCATCTAATGACTTTTAACCATTTTTTTCGTTGCTCTGCTTCCATATTGCCAAGTAGTTCTGGCAAAGTCATGCATGAAAAAATCAATTATTACATAGAATACAAATTATATCAATATTCTAACACAATCAACAAACACAAGGTTAATTGTTATAAAGAGCACAATGAATTCCATAATGAGATGACTCCTTAATCTATACTCTTATGCAAAAGAAAATGGAGGCTTTGTCATTGAACAAGTCAACTATACATCTTAGTGTAAATTATGTCTCATAGATGATTTATTACATCATTGCACCAAAAGATGGCTAAAAATATTTGCCTTCTATTACAATTAACTACTTCGCAAGGCTTAGAGCAAGGTCCATCTCTTCAATAGACTGCATAACCAACTCTCCATCACAACCAAGCATCTTAAGTTGCCGCATTGCCTCATTAGGTGCAAGCCTCTCTGATGGTTTTTCTGCCATCATCTTATGACCAACGTGTGCCGAAATGGCACACAAAAGTGCATTGCCAGGCATGCGAACACCTAGAGTGAAATTATTACTAGCATCAAAGAAAAACCTCACCATTTTGGTGATAGCCCAACCCCCGAGGGATTCACATGGGGGAACTTATGATATCACGTGAGTGTACAATAGGGGGGTTTTCTGAAATAAGGAATAAGCTTATACATTAGGGGTGGGGGCCCTTTTTATTTTTTCCCAATATTGAATTTAAGTTAGGGGGCCCATGCCATATTTAAGAGGGGGGGACATAGTATAGGCTACCTTGGGTAACTAGTCCGAACAAGTTTGGTTTTGTGTATGGTTTTAAATAGTGACAAGGAAAGTAGTCTAAAATTTCTTATTGTGTAATCTAAATTCTTGAGAAAGAATGTAGATTTAAGGAAAGGGGGGGACATAATAGAATTTTGGTGGTATCTTATAAGCTTAAATAGGGGTGTTTTATCATCCTACATGGATCTTAAATAGGGGGTTTTCTTGAAGTTCATGCACGCAGGTGACGTCCCCCTTTAATGAAGAGTGAATCCCCCGGGGCCCACCAACCAAGGGCAAACACATCTTATTGTGGACTGTATCTCCCTTGTTTTGCAAAAACTTGTAACTCTGGTGCAAGCCAGTGTTTTCGAGCACGGTCTTACTCACGATGGTGAATCCGTTGTGCCCAATCTTTATCACTCTCATCTCGCAACTGCTTCATCTTTTTGAAGGCCTTTCTACGATCCTCTGAAATGTCTTGTGCCATTCCCCAATCAATGATTCCAACTCGACATGCACCATTTGGAGTAAAATCAAGCAAAGATGTTACCAAGATGCAAGTCTGTATGGAACCATTGGGTCTTACGCAAGCGTGCTACTCCAGCTAGAAGAGAATGGATTAAATGGTGCACGTTGGCACAAAAGAAGTTGATTCTCTACACCACACTAATTGATTGCATCCTCTAGCTTGCCTTGTGCTTGTGCTTTCTTCTCAACTTCTCCCTTCAAGTGTGTATCAACATAATGCCTAAAGGGCCGTTCATTAAATGGAAATTGGAGAAAATTTTGAGATAAGCTACCACCATTGAAGTATGGTGTGATGGCCCAGAGAGTCTCTGCTTGGGTAGCAGCATTAACTCGGACGAGGATAGGATGTACTATCTGCATGGCCCCTTCTCTTTGTGCTTCTCATCTACGAGCACCAGCATTACCCCTGTACTGCTTGCCAACATACCACATGTGTTGTAAGAAACCAGGAGATCCTATGAGACGGACTCGATAGATAGTTCCATATGTTCCTGATCCAATCCTTTCAACTAGGAAATCTCTTGATCTATCATGTATGCCACAAAAGTAATATTTCTTATGTGACTAGCTCGATGTTGTAGCTTTTGTATTTCACCTCCAGGCATCTTTCCTTTCAAGACCACAAAACCCACTTCCTCACCTTGCTCAGCTCACTCCTTTGCCATGCCAAACTTTAAGGTTGACTTCTTCTCCCAGCTCTCAAGTCTAAGGTTCTTCTTATCAGATTGTAGGACCTTACTTTTATGTATAGCCCACAATGCATCCCATTTTTCCATTTGTGATGCACTGACATCATTGGAAAATCCTAGTCTTGTAGCACATGTTTGCTTGAACCATGCGTGAACATCACCAATTTGGGATTCAACCCAAAGCAATCCATCAAAATCCCAACTCACAATGCCAGCAAGCTCATGGGTCTGAGCACATTGTTCTAGCATCCTCTTCGTGTCTTGTATAACCTTGGTCTTAAAATTACTCAACCTATCAGTGCTCTCTATTATGGTCTCCATCTGTCTCTCGTGCAAGCTATTTATTTGCTCTAGCATTTGCTCTCAAAGTGCTTGGTTGACTTGCTTGCATTGTTTCAATGTTAATGAACGCTTATGCTTAGAGCCAATGGAACCTTCCATCTTGAAGAAAAAACTATTTAGAAGTTTGAAATCAAATATAACTTCTACATATACAAAATCCGTGTGTTAATAGCATGTAGTGCATGATACAACTTGAAGTACATGATACAATGTGTTAATAAAGCTTATGGAATACAATGTAAAGTACATGATATAAAATCTGTAAAGAAAAAAATGGACAACTTTATTTCAACATAATGCATATGAGGGGGGGTTGTGACTATGTGAATACATAGACTGGAATTTCAATCAAACAAGCATGCTTCTTACATAGGAATAAAAAAGGCCATTACCTCTCTCTTCGAAAGAGTCCAGGAACGTGACCTTAGAAGTGGTCCCATCTAGTCCCATCGCCTTGTGGATGTAGGGGCCAGGAACCAATCCCTTGGCCAAGCACTGGGTGGGACTTAAGAGGAGGGATAGAGATCTATCTTCACTACTACCATGTGGCACATTTGAACCTCATGTGAATTATTAACTTCATCTTTAGCTTTATTTCAACATAATGCATATGAGGGGGGTTGTGGCTATGTGAATAGAGTTTACTTTAAATCAAACATGCATGCTTCTTATGTAGGAATGAAAAAGGCCATTACCTCTCTCTTCGAAAGAGTCCAGAAACCTGACCTTAGAAGTGGTGTGAGAGAGGAGAGTACACACAAAGGGATAGGAGACACCAAAAAGTGGTGGAGCAAAAGCTACTCCAGCTTATTCCTCTTTCATATATATATATGAGTATACATGGGCACTGTACAAGTGGGTGGGCACACTGCCCTTTACCCCAACAACTACACACTAAGGGATAGGAGACACCAAAAAGTGGTGGAGCAAAAGCTACTCCAGCTTATTCCTCTTTCATATATATATATGAGTATACATGGGCACTGTACAAGTGGGTGGGCACACTGCCCTTTACCCCAACAACCTCCCACTTAAAGGCAGTGTGCCTTTAAGGGAGTATAGTACACATATAATACAATCAGCCATAGGCTGAAAAACAAGATGACCACACCGTCATCCTATGCCCATCGGCACTTTACAATGTGCAAAGTGCATAGAGGATAAGCTGCTAGCAGACATCAGGTTTGCAGGATACAAAATGACAAGCTGTAGATGCCTGTCAACCAAGATCTCATGCCAGATCTCACTGGGAGAGTGAACTCTCACCACCACGTGCTCTTGTGCTAAGTCCATAGCACCTGAACTGTCACTGTGTAAAGAAAATGTCTCTGTACCACCTGTGACCATAAGCACATGCCCTACAATAGACCTCTGCTGGTCTACCCAACCTGCATCACCTGCATGCTGCTCCTGGAAGCATAAGGACCTGATGTCCACAACCGCTTCCCTACTGCCAAAATCTACCATAATCATGCTACTAACTCCCACTGCAACGGAAGCAAGAACTGGAAGTGTAGCCCCAATGGCAAACATGTGAGAACCAAGTCTCAACACAGTCATGGATGCATGAAGTACTATGGCTGCCATATCAACCATAACTTGCTGCTCAACTAATCTGTGATCATTAAACCTGCTGTGTTTCAAGTATGAAGCCAATACAGGCAATGGAGTACTCAGTAACTTCCCCCTCTCCATACTGAAACAACCAAGTATCTGACAAACATCATCAAGACCATGCAGCTCCCACTGCAAAGCATCCCTATCCATAAGGAACCATATGGCAAGTAACCTCAGAAGGATAGCAACCTCTTGAATATTGAGACCATAACCTGTCTCACTGTGCATCACATCCTGAGCTCTCATAACGGTATCAAACCTATGAAGCCAAGCTCGAGGGGATTGCTTCTGGCCATGGAGGCACTTACGAAGCAAACATATCAATGATTCCTGCCCATGCGCAATATGACCCAAGTCAATAACTGCAGAAACCACATCTGTCCTGGCATAACGAGCCAATGGATCATACCGAGCATCATTAGCCAAGGTATCCTCACCATGCATAGCCTCATCCTCATCTGCAAGAGGCACTCCGCATCCTGGGAGTAAACTGTAACTGTCCATAGAAGATGCATCAACAATCTCCATAGGAGTATAAACCTGTGGAATACTCGAGACATCTGATCGTCTCTGACCAAAATCAGGAAGTAATCGTGGCCGTCCCAACTTTATAACCTGCTCACCGTGGGAAAAACCTCCCACTCCAAGGGATATGGGCTGTCCCTGCATAGAATTCGGAGGTATCAGTGCACTTACACCCTCCTGGAACACCACTCTCCTGCTATCCACAGTCCTGGGCTGTCTAAACATAGCATCCTCTCTAAAATAGACATTATGGCTGCGTATCAACTCTCTAGTTGAAGAATCCCATAACCTGTAGTCCCTACTGGACTCACTGTATCCAAGGAAGATACACCTCCTCGATCGGGAACCATGAGCATAAGCCTCGCAGCCAAACACACGTAAATGCTCATAACATGGTGCCCTGCCTGTCAAGAAGTCAAATGGCACTCTACCATTTAGAGATTTCCTAGGTGACCTGTTAAGCAAGTATGTAGCTGTCTTACATGCCTCAGCCCAATAGCATCCGGTAAGACCTACATACCGTAGCATGCTATTAATCTTGTCCAATAGAATCTGATTTATGCCTTTTGCTAAGGCATCGTGAGCAGAAAGATGAGGAGTGGTCAACACCCTCCTGATACCAAGTGTATCACATAGATGCTGAAATCTAGAAGAGGTAAACTCTGCATCTCCATCAGTCATCAAGCTCAATAGCTTCTTTCCTGACTGATTTTCAGCATTACCCAAGAAGCACTGAAATGTATCATATACATCATGCTTCTGCCGAATCGGATATACCCATATGTACTTTGTAGCAGCATCAATAAATGTCACAAAGTAAGATGCGCCACCCAGTGAAACGGTAGGCATAGGCCCACAAACTGCACTATGAACCAACTGCAATGGCTCAAGATACCTCTCACCGACTGTCTTCCTCACAAAAGAGGATCCTGACTGCTGATCATCATCACAATCATGACATAAAATTTGAGAGACATCCATAACAGGAATGTATCTCAATGTTGTAAGGGCTTCCATACCTGCAGTAGACATATGTCCAAGTCTGGCATACCATAAACTAACTGATGGCTGCTTACTAATCATAAGCATCTTATCCTAGACACCTGATACATGCAATGCATGAGAGAATCCAACCCGTGATCCCCTACCCATAACCAGATTGCCTTTAGCAATCTTCCATGCATGATCACCCAAAGAGACATGATAACCTGCCTCAACCAACTGTCCAGTACTGATCTTGCTCATAGCAAGTCCTGGTATATGTCTAACCCTCTGTAGAACAAGAATAGAGCCACTAGGCATAACAAGGTGGATATCCCCATAACCATAGACATCCATAGAATGATCAATGCCCATCAAACCACTCTCCACAATGCATTCCTGATATGCACTGAACCATGACCTATGAGGGGTCATATGACATGAAGCACATGGATCTAACATCCAATCACCAAGAATGGGTACATCAGTGGCCAAGAAGGAGGTGTCAGACATAGACAAAAGAATGCCTTCATCACTGCTACTGTCAGTGGAAACCCTGGCATCCACGCCTTGAAGCTCAACATACTTCTTCTCCTTCTTCCTGTCATTCTTAACTTTGCTCTTCTTCTTGTATTTTCTCAGCCATTTCCAGCAATATTTTTTCATGTGGCCATACTTTCCACAATAGAAACATCTAACACAAGTCCGAGAGCTAGACTTGCTCCTGGAATTCCCCCTTGAACATGACCTGTTTCTACCAATTGATCGACCTTTGGAGTGCATATCAAGGCTGTATTTCAGCCCATCAGGACATTTCAGCCCATCATGCTGTAACATAACACTATCATGGTCATACATCCGGCATATACGAGTATAAAATTCATATGCATGGTAGTCTACACCCTGTACACCATCCTGTACCTGCAAGTAGACTGACTTCGAGAGTGATGACTGAATGATAGAGCATGCTTGCTCATCCATGTCATCCCAATCACTCTGTTTAATGCTATTAGGCTTGACACCTTTGCATTGAATGGGCTTATGCTGCCTCTTCTGCACTAACACATCATAAATCTGCTCTTTCCAATACTGAAAGTTTGATCCATCCAACCTCTCAATATCAAAGAGGGCACTACCAGCTGTAGATGCCATATCTGTGGCACAATAGGTCACAACCAAAGAGCAGTATAGTGCAATAGGCAACCCAAATGACCAAAAATATAGTGTTGTCCAGACCAATCAGGTCTCCAAATAAACTGGCTGATCCAATGCTCAAAAGCACTCAGCCATAAAGAGGCATAAACAAGTATGTATGCAGCCCAGTAACCTGCCAATGCCTAGCAATCCAAGTAAGAAATGCACTGAACCAAATGAGCAATGCCTGCTCAACTAATGGCAATAGGAGCCCAGCTCAACTATCCATAAACATCAGTGCAGCATCCACCAATGCAAATCCATAATGCATCGACATGGCATTTACTGCATCACCAATGCATCACCTCAAGCGCGCAATTGTTTGGCAACAAAATCAAGCATTCACCACTTGCCAAATGTGCCAAAGTGACTTGCCAAAATGCCAATAATGCCCTTGGACTAAAGTGAGATTCCAATCACTTTCTGTAATTTACTGTGAGTTCCCAATTCACTGTTGTGCAAGAGAAATTCCTACAACAATACCTCACAGCCACTTTGGGCAAAATAACACGCTATCCCTGTTTTTGAACAGCGATATCTTTTCACTGAAAGACCGGATGCCAAAGCTGTAAACAGCAAAGTTGTAGCTGGTAGAAAGATCTACAACTTATCAGTTGACCTCAAGAGCCAAATCCTTGTGGATTCTCAGATATTCTCACCTGAAAAACAGCTTCCTGCACATTGGTCACAAATAGACAGTAGACTGCAACTTTTTGTGGTTTTGCAGAGGCTGTAACTCCTGCAGCTTATACCGGATCAACTTGCTCCCAAAAGAAAAGTTGTAGTATGTTTTGTGAACTACAACTTTCCAGTTCGGCACAAAGTGCAATTCCACACCAGGAAAGAGATATTCAGTCCTGAAATGACTGTTCTGTCATTAAAAAAAAAACAGCAGCAACTATTCAATGACCTGTAAGTCAAGAATATCAATCATTTTCTCATGGGCTTCAAAGCATAACCAGATATTGAACATCCAATTTCTGAGCAAAATACTTGCATATACTGTGGCATCCAATGCATAAACCGCTTTCTGGAAATTGCATTACAGAGAATAAAAAATGCCTTTCAAGAGTCCCCAAAATGCATTTACTGCATGTATATGGCATCATTATATTGGCATTCAAGTGAACATCAAATTGTATGCATTTGCCACTCACTTATGCATCCAAAATGCATCACCAATGGCATATACCAAGTGACATTTACTGCATCATTTTGCCAAAATGCATCAACTTGCCAAAGTGTATCGACATGTATGCATTTGCCAATATACAGCTGTCTGCACGATCACGAACTGTCCCTATTTTGGACAGTAAATAACTCTGTACTGTAAACTCGGATGACCAAACTGTCAACAGAGAAAACGTAGCCCTTCCAAAGTTCTCCGACTCCTCTATTGGGCACCGAGCCTAAATTCTTATGGATTTGCAAATACTTGCTGTCGAAAATGGCATTCTGCTCACTTTTACTGTCTGAAATACTGTCAGATTTCCAGACTAAAAATAAAGAACTCACTCTTTTTCTCCAAAGTGGATGTTGTTGCTATCACTTGGCTACTCTTCCTTTGCTCACGGGAAGGAGAAGGGTATGGAGAGAGAGAGACTCCTATCTACTCCATCTAAGAGCTCGCAGTGGCTCACGAGCCATCTGCAGCAGCTGCATCTACAAAGAGCTTCCCTACAGCCCTCTCCAAACAATGCTCTCCAATGAAGGCTCAACCTCAACTCCAGCCTGCAGCACACCCCAACGTAGAAACCTTTGCATTGAGCAACTCCTACAACGCCAGTCACGCTGCATCACACCTCTCCAGTCAACGTCCTAACAACAACGCATCGCTCAAAGCTCTAGCCTTAGCAGTAGTAGCAAGCTTAAATGATGCTCCTACGATCGGATCTCCGAGTCTCCAAACACTTCACAAGCAAGCCCAAGCCTACGGCCGTCAACGATCTCCAGCAAGTATCTACGAAGCAATGCCTCCATCAACGAGGCAATGAAGCTCCCAAATGATGTCTTCTCCAACCACTCCTACTCACGGCTCTACAACAGTGTCCTGCAACACACGCTCATGGGTGCCTCAACAGCCTGGGGTCCCTCGATGGCTCCATTGAACTGTCTCCTCAGGCTCTTCTCCTCGAGCTCTCGGAGCTCAGATCAGCAGATAAGCATAGCTATGGCTGCCCCGTCTTCTCCACGAGAGACATCGATCCAAAGCTCCTTCAATGCTCGATTCGCACACACCACAAGCCCTCGCGAAGATCCCCGCAGATTGAATACCACGACCTGCTCTGATACCAGTTGTGAGAGAGGAGAGTACACACAAAGGGATAGGAGACACCAAAAAGTGGTGGAGCAAAAGCTACTCCAGCTTATTCCTCTTTCATATATATATATGAGTATACATGGGCACTGTACAAGTGGGTGGGCACACTGCCCTTTACCCCAACAAGTGGTCCCATCTAGTCCCATTGCCTTGTGGCCGTAGGGGCCAGGAACCAATCCCTTGGCCAAACACCAAGTGGGGCTTAAGAGAAGGGATAGAGATCTATCTTCACTACTACCAAGCTACACAAGCATTTTAAAGTAAATTAACATATGCAGACACCTAACCTTCAAAGCAAGAGTGTAAATTACATAGGGAATCACCACCTACAAAAAAATAATGAACCAAACTGATGGGGAAATTCCGGACCTTAGAAGTGATCTCATCTAATTCTTGTGATGCATATAACATGTACCCAATCATGTGTTTTTGTAGCCAATACAAAGCAACTCATACAGATAATCACCACTCATATAGATAATCATACTACACAAGCATTTTAAAGTAAATTAACATATGCAACCATTTCTTATCCAAGCTACAACGACACTAAAATTCGAATAAACAACTAAGTGTCAAGACCTAGATAAATACAATGAACAATTTAAAGTACAACACTTAAAGTCGAACAAATGACCAAGTGTTGAAGATTAGACTATTATATCTTATGATAAGATACAATGACATCGAAAGCCAAATAAATGACCATGTGTCAAAGGCTAAACAATTTTGCTATGATGAAAGTACAATGACACCGAAAGCCAAATGAACAACTGTGTCGAAGACTAGTTATTTTGCAAAATATGTACCTAAGAAAACAACACCACAAGCCGAATAAATGATCAAGTGCTGAATCCTATTATCCTTCTAAGATTGGTGAACAACACGTGCAACTGAATGGTACGATCAAGTGTTGAGCTTAAGAGGAAGGAGTCCTTATAGCGACATCAAAAGTCAAGTATTACAACCAAGCATCGAAATGCATACTTACTTATCTAACTGCACCTATAGTCGAGCAGTGCGACCCAGTGCAGAGAGGCAAGCACCATACAAATGCATGGCCCAAAAGACAGGTCAAATATTACATGACATATCAAGCGATCGACGTATTGTGCCTAAAGGCCAAATATGACACTACGTCGATATCAAATAGTCACATGCGCACATGCACACACACACACACACACATGTATAACTAACAAAAGAAATTAAAGTAAATATATACAAATTCTATCGGTATAGCAAGTAAACTAAGAAGCTCCAAATTGCTATTAAAAATTCTAACAATCAACTTTTAAATACAAATTCACTATACATATTAACATAATGAATAAAATTTCATTAGATTTATACAATTCTTACGTTTTTTTAATAGAGTCTCACCATATACTAATACCTCCAACAAGGAACTAGAGAGGAAAAAAAAAGGTTTATTTTCCATTGTTATAGAAAGTACATCTCTTATAATTTTCAAATCATGCTAAAAATATTTCAAATTGTTGCAAGTCTTTAAAATCCATTGAAAAAATAGACCAAGTCTTCAAAACAAACAAGAGAGCATGAATGCTAATGTTTGCTCTAAAGACAAGTTCTACATCTAAGGGGACAATCTATGAAGATTTAAGTAGAGATTTGTGTGTGTGTGTGTGTGTGTGTGTGTGTGTGTGTGTGTGTGTGTGTGTGTGTGTGTGTGTGTGTGTATGAGAGAGAGAGAGAGAGAGAGAGAGAGAGAGAGAGAGAGAGAGTATAATGACCAAAAGCCATGCACAAGGTCGACCATACTGATAGTAGGAGTGGAAGGTAATTAGGTCATGTTGTGTTACTAGGTAGCTATTGCAGGTGTGCAAACTCATAAGGCCTGCATGCATGTAGTTTGCCTCAAACTCCAGCTCGTGAAGTTTGTCACTCCAGCTCACCTCAAGAAGTCTAAGGTGGGTCAAGCATCAATTGAGAAACGAGAGCTCTGAGCTCTCACAAGGGCAAGACGACGATAAGTATAAGGAGAGTATACATAGACAATACGTAGAGTCCAATCCCGCTCTAAGTAACTTAACAATTGGGGTCCATAACTCATTTTTGGTGTAGAGTTTGTGAGAGATTCACATAATGAACGACCGTTTTACTGGCATGATTCTTTACGTGAGATAAGGCATGCTTTAAGAAAAATGGCGAGTCCACAAGTTCATGACCTACCCTCAATTGCAATATGCCGGTCTCATCCCAAATGGAAAGACAACCAAAATGGTAGCCAAATGTAAAATTTGGAGGGAGAGAAAGGTGTGATGACTCACAACCAAATATCCTGTAGATGAGGGGAACACATATCCTAACAATGACAAATTTTACCGAAATGATGTTTCCTACAAACCTAGCTAGCAACAGCAGCCTTATGATAGTCTGGTGTTGTTTCTCATTCCATCGTGAGTTTGTCATGAGCTCAGTACATGTAGGAGCAGGCCATGTAGGATCTTCCATCCCTGTTGCCTCTGGCCTAAGGCCTCTGTTCTAGAATTAAGGTGATGAGGAGGTGTTGACGGTCTCCCCAGCATTGAGATGAGGAGATGCATTGATGACAGCCTCCCTAGCATTGAGATGAGGAGATGCATTGAGGTGTTGAGAAGATGCACTGAGGAGATGCGTTGAGGTGATCTTGAGATGTTTGAGGAAATCAGACGAAGTCCATTAGCCAAAATCGAAACATCCGTGGTGGCAGACCTCCTTAGGCTAGTAGATTGGGCAACATTGGAGGCATTTCACCAAAACTGTGAGCAACTCGGCTTCCTACTCTCCCTTTGGGGTGAGCAGGCATATCCACGACATTTAGTAAGGTGGAAGCAAAGGAAGCAAAGTAAACACTTGCGAACAAAATTTGAATATAAGGTTCGAGTTAGTTCCCGACTGTCGGTGGAGGGCTTAGCCCAGAGTATACCATATGGTTGGCTCCTCATTGTCATGTCACATATTTAGAGTTTCGTAATGAAATGCATACAACTCGAGGTATTGCCAAGAGATATGACAGAGGTTCCAAGCCCTCAAAATAAGAGAGAGTCTAGTTTGCTAACATTTTGCGTTCCACTTAGTCTCAGTAATAGAGAACTCATCTAGCTGGAGGTAGTTGTCACTAGCTAAGTAGTGGATGGAGGTCCGCTTCCTTTGGTTGATCGCTTAGAGATGTGTTAGAATTGTAATTCACGTTTCAAAAGTTCAAACCAAAATATTAATAAGTGTGACATTGCATGGGTCCATGAGGGCCCTGTTGAGATATGGTGCCATGAACACATGAATTAGAGGCAAAGGTATGGTAAAGGAAAGTATTAAAGTAGCCACCCTAGGATGTGGACTACATGATGTGGAGACATGGATTGAGAATATCCACAAGGAGAGATGTGGACTAGAGGATCCCATAGATGTTGACTATTCAAAGGGCACCCTCTATATAAGAGGCCCATCATGTATTGTTGAGTATAAGTGAGAAATGCACATTCACTCAAGATTCTATTTATGAGTCCAAGCTAATCTATCTTGGAACCTAATTGACTTGAGGTACATGTCATGAGCACTCTCTTCATCATGTTTCCACATAGGTTCCATCCACCTTAGAGCGCTCCATAGATCCTCAAGCACACATACTTTGTCATGGTATCAGAGCTTAGGTCTAGTCTCCTAGATCAGTTATAGGCTTGCCTTAGGAGTTCATGGGTTCTCCTAGGTTAGTTTTAGTTTTAGTTTTTAGATCGAGAGTGTTGTTCTTGAGTGTTCTTTACAAGAGAAATTTCCATTCCATAGGTTTCTTTGGAAAATTTCCGTTCATATACTCTTTCCTTTGTGAGAGATAGATAGGGAGAGAATAAACATTCTAGTTTGAGGGAAAGCTTGTCACCTTTCATCTCCGTCTCTAAAGAGCTATGAAACAACAAAGAAAGTGCTATCTACAAGCTCCCAATCTTGTACCACTACCTACAATGAACACAACTTTACAAGGCAGCCTTGCATAGGGTCCAAAGGCTCACGCTTAGCTCACGATGGATTCCATCATCGACTGCCTACTCTATAGAGGTCTTTATGACCCACAGATTGCTCTATCCTCTCAAGCCGGCCAACACCTTCTGCAAGATGCATCCACCTGCAAGGCAGACATAGAGATTAAGACAAGGCTTTAGCAATTGCTCCCGCGACACCTTTGAGCCGCAGTCTACAAGCTGCCATAGCTTCACACCACCAGTCGCTACAAAGCATCTCCCAGTACATAGCTACAGCACCTACACCTATCAAACGGTCACCAAAGTTGATCGCAATGCCAACCATCTATGAGCCAGTAGTGACTCAAGTTTCTAACAAGACTCTAAGCTCCAAGTGATCTCTAGAACTCACTCCAGTGTTGCTCTGCTCTTAGCTCCCCTGCTACACGGCCCATGCAAGCCACCTCTTCAACAGCGATCTCCTGGCTCCAAACAATGACTAACCAACTCTGGCAATACAACGCCCATAGAAGTATCCCGTGACTCAACAAACGGGCAAGCTCCAATGCTTCTCCATCGAACAATCCACGACAATGCCTTCTCCAATTGGCTCTCCTCCAACAAACGCCACCCAGGACCACCAGAGACTCCACAACACACATTTCCAATGCTCCTTCAATAACAACCCGTGGTTCCAATCCACCAGCCAACGACTACTCTGCATAGGCTACCCAAACTGTAGCCAGCCAACTCCTTAACTTCTCCTACACCAACGAAGCTCTCTGCCACAACTGTGCCTGCACATACGAATTGGATTTGGCCACACAGCTTGTGCATTGACGATACTCAAGGGGAAAAGAGCCTGTACAAACAATCTCCAAGAAGAGCAACATCCTGCAGGAGCTTCGTCAACTTCAGCAATGTTTCAAAGCTTCAGTTTTTTGCTAAGGTTCTCTACAAGGGAAACATGGCAGATAAGCCACACTCACTTTGGGTTAGAACTATGGTTAGACTAAGGGTTATCATTTGCTCAGTGGTAAACAAATTGACACATGGCAAGATTATATTTACTATGCTTAAGTTTGGTTAAACCTTTGGTTAATGCAATTGGGGTTAAAGGATTGCCACATCACCACAGTGCCACCTAAGCACATATCCCCTACCAAGCATAGTTTGGAATTCAACATATGAATCCCTGTGCCACATCATCAAGGCCCCCTCTTCTTTAACAAAAACTTTGACAAGCTGTAACTTGCAATCCATGAAGAATTTGTGCACGCTCCAAAAAGGAAAAGTGATCGTTTTTTAAACCTCTACACACCTGTCAGAACAAAAGCATTGTTAACAATTAGACACTACCATTGAAGCAAAACGAAGCTCATGGTAAGATTTTTGCAACAAATGCTAAAGCAACGCATGAACGCAAAAAGCATGCCGGAAGCACAAGTGCATGAGATGACCATAGCATAGAACATGGCATCCACACATAAAGCATTAAGGCACATGGTAGTACAAAGAATCATGCTTCAAGCTACATCAAGCAAAGAAGACAATGCCATCGTCATCAAGCCATGAGCCAAAAGACGACATCAATGGAATGTATTGAGAAACAAAAATCTTGCCAAACTTGCCTATATTTTGTAAATCAAACCTGACCATCTGAGAGTGGCTACGTAAGCACCCAGGGGAGGATTTGATCTTGTAATACCCACACTTGACCACCTTAAGTAGCAATTTATGCACCAAGGGTAGGTGATGGATTTGTAACTCACATCTGACCACCTTGCAGTAGCCAAAGGATCATGGCACCAAGGGGAGCTGTTGAGATATGGTGCCATGAGCACATGAATTAGAGGCAAAGGTATGGTAAAGGAATGTATTTAAGTAGCCACCCTAGGATGTGGACTACATGATGTGGAGATGTGCATTGAGAATATCCACAAGGAGAGATGTGGATCAGAGGATCCCACAGATGTTGACTATTCAAAGGGCACCCTCTATATAAGAGGCCCATCATGTATTGTTGAGTACAAGTGAGAAATGCACATTTACTCAAGATTCTATTTATGAGTCCAAGCTAATCTATCTTGGAACCTAATTTATTTGAGGTACATGTCATGAGCACTCTCTTCATCATGTTTCCACATAGGTTCCATCCACCTTAGAGCGCTCCATAGACCTTGAGCCACACATACTTTGTCAGGCCCTTACAAATATCAAGAGAAGGCTAGATATTGGATTGCCTAAATAGAAATGTAAGAAACACAATCATATGACAATTGCATAATATGGGAGTTGTGTCCTCATGATAATGCACATGCACAATAAAGGGGTATATGTTAATAGAATATTGAAATGCCATACATTAAGAATCTATCAACATAGATTAAATAAAATTGAGCTCATGTCAAGGTTCAATTTTTTTAAAAACTAGATTGGACAAGCACCTCTTACATAGTGATTAATATGATAAGTGCATAAAAATAAGAATCTAAATAAAATTGCATCCATCAGGTGACAAATTCAAAGAAGACATGGAGTATTTCTTAGTAGCATCAACTCACCAAGGAGACCAACACTGTTATGTCAGCCATAATCATGGAAGCCTGAGGTTGCCATAATCGTGGAAGCCTGAGGTTTGGTTATGGTGAGGTTGGAAACTAGAGGGTCAATAGTGCATGCCTTAAAGAGAGCTTAGAGGGTTGGGGCAATGCTAAGGCCAAAAGGGGCATAGAAGTTGGTAGGGGGATTCCATGTAAGAGTGGCTGCAATCTTGCAATCTGCCATATGAAACTTCTTTAGGAGACTATCAACATACTTGAGCTTAACTCATGAATGTGCTATCTGAATCTCTTCAGAACTCAATTCCAAGACAATAATGCATAAGTCCAAGATCTTTCATGTCGAACTCTGTAGATAAGTCTTGTTTCAATTTTTTGATGAAGCTATCCTTGCTTCCTGTCACAATCATATCATCTACGTACAAAAGTGCAATAGTAATGTCTTCCCCTTGAACTTTGTAGTAGAGAATATGATCTGCATTGGACTTCATGTATCCCAGATCAGCAAAATACTTGTCAATTCTACTGTACCAACTTCTGGGTGCTTGTTTTAAGCCATAGAGACTTTTCTTGAGATGGCAAACCTTATTCTCCTTTCTTGGTTCAACATAACCTGCTGGTTGTTGAATGTAGACTTCCTCGTCTAGATAACCATTGAGAAATGCATTCTTGACATTGAGCTGATACACATTCCATTTGCTAAGTGTCGCTAGTGATAGCAAGAACCGTATGGAATCCATCTTTGCTACTGGAGCATAAGTCTCACCATAGTCTTGACCATATTGTTGTGCAAATCCTTTTGCAACTAATCTGGCTTTGTATCTTTGAATACTTCCATCTGGATTGTACTTCACTTTGTTATACCCATTTGTTTGCTATGGCCTTCTTCCCTGGTGGAAGGTCGCATAAATCCCAAGTATTATTCTTATTAAAAGCATCCATTTCTTCATTCATAGCAGTTTGCCATTCTGGCTTGTCTACTGCGTCTTCGAAGTACACTGGCTCTTTTGTAGCCATGATGGTAGTCATAAGAGCATAGTTGGTGGTTTCCACCTGAATTGCTTTGCCTTTCTGAGCATATGTCAATCTGGCTGGTGGTCTGCTTTCCCTAGTAGACCGTCTGAGCTGATGTGGCTCTGCTTGGGGTGTTGCTGGCAATTCTTGCTCTTCTTCATCAACTTGTTCTGTAGATGACTGTGAAGTCGATGCTTCTATCTCCTGTGTAGGTGAGGTTTTCCATTCTGATTTCTCATCAAAGATTACATCTTTGGAGATAATGACTTTGCGGTTGATGGGATCATACAATTTGTATGCTTTGCTTTCTTCACTGTAGCCAACCATGATGCATTTGCATGACTTTGCATCCAATTTCCTGCGATGATCATCATGTATGTGGGCATATGCTATGCAACCAAATATGCAGAGATGCCTAATGTGTGGCTTTTGTCCAGTGAATGCTTCATAAGGAGTCATACCCTATATCGGTTCAGTAGGAAGCCGATTAAGCAAGTAGCTAGCTATAGCTATTGCTTCTGCCCAATATTGATTTGGAAGATGCTTTTCACTAAGCATTGCTCTAGCACTGTCTGCTAAAGTCCCATTCTTCCTTTCAGCTCTTGCATTCTACTGAGGAGTATCTGCACATGTGAATTGTCTTCGTATGCCATGATTTTTGCAAAAGTTCATGAATGCTGAAGACATGTATTCATCTCCTCTATCTGATCTCATGACCTTGATCTTTCTGCCTGTCTGGTTTTCTACCATGGCTTTGAATTCTTGAAATCTGGAAAACACTTCAGATTTCTCTTTCAGAAAGTAGACCCAACAATATCTGCTGTAGTCGTCGATGAAGGTCAAGTAGTAAAGTGAACCATTGATGCTGCGGGTCTCGGCATAACCCGATACATCTGTATGTATCAAATCAAGAATACCTCATGCACGAGAGGTACTTCTGACAAAGTTGGCTCGCTTTTGTTTGCCAAAGCAGCATGCTTCACAAACTTTTCCAAGAAACTATAGCTTCGGAATCCCAATTGCCATATTCTGATTCCTTAGATCTAACAAGTACTTGAAGTTGACATGACCATATCTCTTGTGCCATTTTGCAGATAGTGGCATCTGTTGCGGTTGAGCTGACATGGCATGCTTATCTGGTACTGTAGCTAGTATTCTGTATAAGCGTCCTTCCTTGACACCTTTTGCTACTAGCTGACATCTTTTGGATTTGTCTCTAATAGTGCATTCATCACCGTCGAAGATGACTTTGTAATTGTGTTCCGTCATTTGACCTATTGACAAAAGGTTCTTGCTGAGCTTCGGAACATAGAACACATCTTTGACCAATCCTTTCATACCAGTGAAATTGTTCATAGGGATAACACCTATCCCTTGAATTGGATTCGGTGTATTGTCTGCTGTGTAGATGAGATTTTTCTGTCCTTCTAATGGCTTCATTTCTGTGAACCATTCTTGATGATTTGTCATATGAGATGATGTACCGCTCTCGATGTACCAAGGATCCTGTTCCACTTGGTCGACTTGATAACTGAAATCCTCTTTGGGATTGAAATCAATGTCTGCGTACACTGTGTCAGTCTGATGCAATTTCTCACTTGCAAGAAACATATTTCCATGTTCATTTGCAAAATGACTGTGACTAGAGTGTCCACCATGATGATTTCCTCTGCCTCAGGAATTCCCTTGATTACTACTGGATTGACCGCCTTGGTCATACTACTTCTTGTGGCAATCTCTTTCATAATGTCCAAACTTGTGACAGTAGTTGCACTGAATGTTTGACACATTGGTGGATGCATTTCCTCGTCCTTGAAATCTTCCCCGGTTGGAATGATTTCCTCTTTGCTGATCCTGATGTTGTTGAGGATGATGCTGATGCTGATTTTGTTGCTGATGATGATGACCACTTTTCTTGTAAAATCTACCTCTGCCTTTGCCTTTGCCTCTACTTCTATCTGAAGCTGTGAATGCCTGATCATTAGAATGACCTTTACGTGCTTGAATGGCTTGAGTCCTAAGTTCTTCACCAAGTAGGACTGATTGAAGTTCTTCCAGTGTTGGAATTTGCCATTGGATGGCAATACTCTAGACTAGATTCTCGTATCCCTCTCCTAGTCCGTTCACAATGACTTGAACCATTTCTATGGGGTTCCTAGTCTCTCCTACTGCTGCAAGTTGATTGTTGTAGTCTTTGATGCGGAGTACATAAGCATG
Source organism: Dipteris shenzhenensis (assembly GCF_047967505.1). Classification (NCBI taxonomy): domain Eukaryota; kingdom Viridiplantae; phylum Streptophyta; class Polypodiopsida; order Gleicheniales; family Dipteridaceae; genus Dipteris; species Dipteris shenzhenensis. Next base: position 20,008,789 of record NC_141606.1, read on the forward strand.
ACCGGTTTCACTGCTGTTGCGGAAACTCTGGTTGATCTGGTTTCTCAGGGTGAGAATCCTGGATGTGTTCTTGGACTCGTAGAGAGCTGCAAATATATCCCATGCTTCTTTTGATGTCTTGACTGTGTTGAGCTGTCCTAGCATGACATCTTGCACATTCTGCTTGATCAGGTGATACACATACTTGTCTTTCTTATCCCATTCTACTTGAGATCGGGCAATGGTAGGATCTACTACTAGTGCAGAAACTGTTTGCGTAGATGTAGATCCCGATGTAGATCCCGTTGCTGGTGCAGTGACAACAGATGGAGTAGAGCTACTGGTGGCTGGATCGTCCAATGGTCTAGGTGTAGACCCATCGACATACTCCCATTTGTCCTGAAGCACAAGAATGGTCTCCATTCGGTATTTCCATGTACCGTAATTGGAGTTGTCTAACTTAGCAGATGCCTCAGATTGAGGTTGCTAGTCGACATGGTGCAAGAAATGTACTCAAAAGTGTTGTGAAGATCTCTGTATGAATCAACTGCAAATACACTAAAGATGCCAAGTGAAATCTCTGAACCGTCGGTGAAGATAGAACTGCAGTATATAAAATCTGATCTATATTACAAGGCTTGTGGCAATGATGCTGGGAATAGCCAAGAGGCTTTACAAGGCTGAAATGATGTGCATGATGCCATGAGATAGCCGAATGGGCTTTACAATGGTGGCATGTGTGTGTGAAATCAAATGCTATCTGCCCACTGAATCAATCTGCAATGCCTCTGAACTCTGAAGTCTGCTCACTGAACTGATGAACGTAAGGTTTCAGGTAATGTAATGATGTGAAACTGTATGTGAGCGTATGGACTGACTCCGAGTAGGTACTAGTCAGGAATTTCGGGCATGGCTTAGATTGGCAACTTGGGGAAATTCAAAGTGTCCCCTCTATAGCGATCTAGTCTACTCTGATTTAGATCTAAACCAACCGTCGATCGATGAAAGAATAGCAAATAATTCCTTTTCTTTTGATCTTTTAAGTGCTGGGTCAGATGCATCGATGTAGAGGCAAATGTGCGTGAAGGAAGTGGTTTTGTCAGCGAGGATCAAATGTGAGTGTAACTTGCGCCAAAATGTGTGCGTGATGTGGCAAGCACGTAGAGCACAAAAAAACGAGCGACTTTCCTTTTTGGAGTGCCCTCAAATTCTTCTTGGATCAAGAGATATGACTTGATCTAGGTGGAGGGGAAAAAGGAGTACAAATGTGCTCAATGATGATGTGTCACTGTGAGTCACATGTATTATCAAAAATACTTCTGCCATGCACAAACCCTGACTGCATGTCATGAATCAAATCTGGAAGAAAAACCTATAGCCGTAGACTGATGGCTTTCGCCAGAATCTTGTAAAAAGTGCCCAAAAGAGTGATGGGTCTCCATTGAGACACAAGATTCGTATTACCCCCCTTTGGGATGAGATGAATGAGACCAGAGTCCGGCATCTCACCAAAGTCCCACATGCCCTATAGGGCTGATGTAATGTGATCACCAATATACTCCCAAAAATTAATAAAAAAGGAGGGGGTAAGTCCATCTGAACCTGGGCACTTGCCCTTGTGAAGGACAAGTAATACAAGTAATGCAGTCTTGAATTCTGCATTAGTGAAAGGTGCATCCAGAGAAACATACATCTCATCCTTCACCAATACAGGGATACACTGCCAAATAACCTCTCTGGCATCATCAATGGCCTACGTGCCTAGATCTGCAGTAAGAAGGGATGCAAAAAAATCTGAAGCTACATGCATGACAGCATCAAGATCTGACTGTAACACCCCGTCTGAGTCAATAAGCTGCGAAACACTATCTCTACTATTTCTGGGCCCATGAGTAGAGAAAAAGTGTTTGTTGACCCTACCACCCATCTGAATCCAAAAGGATTCTCGTGCATGAAAGGCATACTCTGCTCTCTGATCCAACAATGTCTACAAAGGAGCCCTTGCTGCAGCAAGGTGCTCCTAGATCCAAGCATCTGTGGGCCTCTTCTGCTCTTCCCTCTGAAGGGACGCTAACTGCTGGCATATACCAATCTGACATTTGAGAATCTCATGTCTCCTAGAATCAGTGACTGAATGATAATAGTCACTGATAAGGCTGTAGCTACTTGAGATGGATGGACAGCTCCACCCTGTATGTGAGAAATCCAAATCTATAAAATATCCTCCGTAAGGCTCTCCTCTGCATGAAAAGCATCTGGAATCCTGATACTAGCAGAGCGTCCTCTCCGATGAGGCTCAAGAATTTGCAACACAACTGGAAAATGATCTGAGGTTGAAACCCCAATAGAAATGCATACAGTTCCTCCTCTGTCAAGTGCCCAATCGTCTACATAAAATCTATCAATCCATGCATAATGGGCATATGTATTCTCCTGTTCGACCAAGAGTACAGAAGTGACTGTGGCATAATATGATACACATCATGAACCAAGTGTCTCTACCACTAAACTAAAAGAGAAAGGCATCCCATGCTGCCCTCTCCAAAGAATGAATTCCACCCTGTCTACCTCCCTTTTTGTCTGAAGGCAACTCAACCATGTTGAAGTCGCCACCAATGATCCAAGAATCTGAAATGGGGGCCCAAGAGAGTAACTCCTTCCAAAAGGAGATCTGCTCCCCTCTGTTGTTGGCAGCATAAAGATTGAGAAGACCAATCTTACGCCCTCCAATCAAAATAATGATCCATTGAGCTCTAGAAGGGGAGATAATACCATGACCAGCAACCAAGGGGAGAATAGAAAGAGAGACCGAAATGCAAGTACCTCCCCTTGTGCCCATAGCAGGCAATGAGAAGGTATGTCCTGAAAGCAGTTTGCCAGACTTAGAGCAATCACTGGCATCCAGCTTGTGTTCCTGGATAAAAAGGATATCAATAGCACCTCCAGTGATGCCTAGATGAAGCTCAGCTGCCTATGGCGATGGTGTGGAACTCTGCCTAGGCCCTGTATGTTCCAGCTGACTATCCTCATCGATGGGAGGATGCTGGATGGAAAGGCTTACCTGACCTAGTAGAGGAGACCAGCTTCCCCTGGGTCGAAACACTTCTGCTGAGGGCAAGAAACTCAACAAGTGAAAGGATCCCCACACCTGCTGAAAGGGAGGCCCTGTCAAAAGGAATCCCAATGACCGGGACCCCTAAGGTGGAGGGCACAAACTCCTCATCATCCATGAAAGTCGCCCAATCTGCCAGCGCTGAAAAAGAATTCTTGATAAGCAAGTCTGGCTAAGGAGTGTGAAGAAGACCTGCACTCATGGAAGATGGAGGAGAAGGACCTGCCAGGCCTCTATTAGCAGAACTGGAGCTGGGGGTTGAGGAGGCCTATGGCTGGGGTGAAGAGGAATCAGGAGCCCTCATCTGCACCTGCACTTTCTCGATTGTCTTGACTATGTTAGGAATAGTCTGCAGGGAAGAAGTACCTATAGTCCCCTTGTGGTCAGAAACCAAGGGGTCAGAGACCAAAGTGACTAGGGCTGGTGGATCTAAAGGCCCCTCTTGATGTGAAATTGTAGTGTCTGGGGCTGCAACAACATCCATCTCTGGAGTCTAAAAGGCGTCTGTTTCAATAGGATCAAAAGTCTCCTCCTGAGGTAAGGGAGCCGCTCTGATTATTGGGGTAAAAGGCAATGTGCCCACCCACTTGTACAATGCCCATGCATACTCATATATATATGATAAAGGAATAAGCTGGAGTAGCTTTTGATCCACCACTTTTAGTGTCTCCTTATCCCTTTGTGTGTGCTCTCATCTCCCACAACTAGTATCAGAGCCAAGGAGAGCTTGATGAGTGTGGCCAGCAAGGTTAGAGAGGAGCAGCCCGGTGGGAGCTTCATCGATCGAATTGGAAGTAAGACCGTATTAGATAATTCGAGAAAGTGATGATGTGGCACTGTGCCTAGCAATAGGTGTGCCAGTGGAGCCCTATGCTGAGGGGGCACAAGTGGTCACATGCAGTGACTGTGAAGCACTGTGTGTGCCTGGCAGGGGTCAATGCTAACTGGACAGCTGAGCTGGCACTGTTGAGGTGGCACTGTTGAGGAGGCACTGTTGATGATGTCAGCAAGGTGATGTGGTTGATGACATGGCAGTGGTGATGTGGATATGCTAATGTGGTTGATGATGTGGCATTGATGACATGGTAGTGATGACATGGCACAAGTGACGTGGACTGTTGATGTGGCAGATAAGATGACAAGGTGATGATGTGGCAAACGGTTGCCACATGTCAGAATGTTGACCAAACTACTCTATGGTGGTAACCCAGTCGTGGGTTACCCTGATCGGCTTGACCAACCCTATCCACTTGTTCACGAGGGTTAATAGTACCCAGGTTAACTTGACCAAATAAGAGGTGTGGTTTGCAGAGAGCCACGTGGCTTTATCTGCCGCATGGCATCGTCTCTCTTAGAAAGATGACTCTGGAGGTCGATGGTTGACAACGGCCATGGCAAGATGGTTGAGCGTGAGTTGCTATAGCTGTGAGGAAGAAGTTGGAGGTGATTCGTTGTTTGGAGAGGTTGCCTTCAGAGGGGCTACATCGTAGATGGAGCCAGCCTATTGTGAAGATCGACTATGGCGACTACAGAGCTAGCTGTAGTTATGGCAAGACTGAGGCTGCGCTTGGAAACCTTGGTTGATGGAGAGCCAACTTTGTTTGTAGATGGAGGCGGCTACAGATGGCTTACGAGGGGTTCATTGGTGTTGCAAGCTTGCTGCAGTCCGCTGCTGTGGTTGCAGAGCGGCTACAGACCTTGGAGATAGAGAGCCTTACGAAGTGAGTAGTGCAAGTCATCGTTGGGCGCTTGGAGCCCTTGGCGGGAGGCTTTCTGCAATGGCTGAGCATAGATCCTGTGCTGTAGAAGCTCTCCAAAGCTTGGGAGCTGCTGGAAGCCATTTGGAGGCGCTGGTAGTCGCATATGCTTGGCGTAGAGTCGCATGCGGAGCACTGGTAGCCGCGTAGAAGGAGTAGTCGTTTGCTTTGGAAGCAAATGGCGATGGAGGCGGCTGGCTATTGCCTTCACTTACTGTGATGCTAGGCCATTGCCCACTATAGGCTAGTGGCTTGCATGCATGCTAGCCTCGCCTTTGGTCGCTTAGTTGTAGGCATGGAGGAGTGAAAGGCTTATGTTGATGAAGCCTTTCTTCGATAGCTTTAGAAGTCAGAGGCTCCTTCACTCTCTATCTCAGACGAGGATAAGAACCTCTCTCTCTTTCAAAGGAGTAGGGATCACTCCTTAGACTTTCCTGATCTCTCTCACACAAGAAGAAACACTCAAATATACTCTCTCAAATGATGGAAATCTTCTTCCGATGGACGGAATTTTCTCTCAACGAAAGAGAAGAACTCTCAAGAAAATGAATGGATGGAAATTCCTCTCATGAACGGAACTTTCTCACAATAAAGCAGAAGTTCTCTCAACGGAAGAGAACACTTGATCTCTCGATCTCTCAATCAATCACACTCTCTCATACAAATCGCAATGCCTCAGCGGAAGGCAAGGGAGCTCTGATACCTGACAAAATATGAAGAGGGGAGAGGAGAAGAGTGGAGATGAGGAGAGAGGGCACAGCTAGAGAGCACACCACAAATGACTAACTGTACACTAGATTTAGTTGAAAAAATAGAATATATACAAACCCTTTTAGGGTTAGGGTTAGGGGATCTAACCCTTTCCTTTATAGCACTCTATAAGGTTAGTGCTATGCACATATGATCACGTGATGGTGCTATGCACACATGATCACATGATGTTGAGCGTGAACTCTCAACAACTTCCCCTTGGAAGTGTCCTCCTACAATGCCTTCATGGACTTCACTCAGGATTGGCTTGATCTCATGAGGCATGACACATCTTCTTAATATCTAGTCCTTGCCCATCTTATATAATTGTCCTGCAATGAGTTGATAGGGTGCAGCCTTTAAAATCAATTTTCTGGCATCTACTGCTTTCATTTCAGGGGGTGGTCTTCCTACCATCAAGTACCCAATGATATCTCCACACCATTCTGGAACAGCATCTATTTGAAATAGTGTGGCATCTAGTAAGTCGTCTTCGACTCCAGTGGCTTCTTCTCCCGACTTGACTCGAGACATGTGATCGACAATGTAGTGTTGGGCACCTTTGTGGACCACTATTTTGAAGTTGAATTCTTGAAGCAAGAGGAGCCATCTGGTTATTCTTCCCATGGTACACCGACGGTTCACAAGATAAAGCAATGCTTGATGGTCAGTGTAGAAGACAAAATCATTTGCCAGTAGATAGTCTCGAAATTTCTTTACACTATACACCATTGCTAGGGCTTCTCTTTCTGTGGTTGTATAGTTGATCTCTGCATCATTGAGTTGTCGACTGGCAAAGTAGAAGGGGTAGTCTTTCTTATGTACACCAAGTTGCAAAGCACACTCCCAATTGCATACTTGGATCCATCAGTATGTACATGAGTTTTGTTGGATTTAGGGAGATGCCATACTCCCTGCATTTGATTAGTACTTCTTCAAGGCATTTGAAGTGGTCCTGTTTGTTTGAATGGATGCACAAATCAAGCAAGAACGCCTGTAAAAACTTATTCAAAAATGACTTGAAAGCTGTGAATATGACTCGTTAGAATGTGGCCGGGGCATTACAAAGGTCGAATGGCATGACTCTATATGCAAAAATGCCCCATTCTGTAGCAAATGCTGTTTTTTATTGGTCTTTAGGACCGATTTGCTCTTGGTTATAGCCACTAAAGCCATCCAAGAAGCTATATATTTCTAAACCTACCACCTTTTCCAACACTGTTTCTGTTAAGGGTAGGGGATAGTGATCCCTAATTGTGGCGGCATTCACATTTTTTAAGTTTACACATATTCTGAGCTTCTTGTTACATTTAGGCACAATGATAATGGGTGAAACCCAATCAGTGTGCTCTATCTCGTAGATGAATCCGGCATCTAGGAGTTTTTCTAGCTTGTCATAAACCATGGTGCCATATTTAGGATTTGTGCGATAAGGTCCACATACCTTAGGGTGAGCACCTTCCCTTATAGGTATCGTGTGTACTGCCACTTCTGGTGAAATTCCTTTCATCTCTTTGTATGACCATGCTAGGTAGTCACAGTATTCCATTAGGAGTGCTTTGAGTGTTTAATAGCTCTTGTCCCCACATTCACCTTGACTGTAGTGTCTCGATTCTGGATTGTCAGTCTATCAGTTCCCCAGTCATGGAGGACTGATGCTTCCTATAACCAAGGACGTCCCAGTAAGATTTGATAGGATTTTTTGGGGAGATCCAAGATTGTGAATTGAAGGGAAAAATGGACTCCTACGATCTTTGTGGACACGCCATTCAGTATTCCCAAGGGTTTAGCCCGTGAATCATCGGCAAGGCGTATGTTTAAATTAGCCTTTTGCATTGGTGGGAGACCCCATTCTTTGTAGAGCTCCTTGGATAGGACATTTACACTTGCTCCACCATCCACTATGGCTTAGACTTCATTATATGCTTTGTGGATCAAAGGCACAGTAATGTTGTGTATGTCATCTCTCTCACCCATCTGCACAGGGATATCTTCAATGTCATTCATAGGTGGAGGGGGATTTGCAAGTTCAATCCATCCTTTGAAACTCTCCTAGAGATTGGGACAATTCCGTAGGAGGATTCCGATGGGAATTGACACAGGGCAACTCAGGATGCTAGAGAGTGCGGCTCCTTCAAGTTGACATGGCGGTACATTATGTTGTGGAGTCTGTTGTGGGAACAAAGGCTCGAGTACAGTATCAATACTTTGTGGGGCCATCATGGATTGGGTCTTGAGCTTGTTTCTCAGCCTCAAATTGAGCTTGTTTCTCAACCTCAAATTGAGTTTGTTCCTTTTGGACCCATTGTTGAAGTGCCTGAAAGTGAGCCTTCTCCACCTCTGGATTTGGATATGGAGCATCTTTTATTTGAGGCTCGAGAGTTGATGTGGATGAGCTCGACTGCTGATTGCTTAGCGGAGGTGGAGGCACTTGTGCTTTCTTAGATGGCTAGGTTATCGCTGCGAGATGGGCTCGAAGTCCCTTACAATGTGAGGATGGGAGTAAGGTGGTGATCGATGGAGAGGGAGGAGTGTCTTGCGTAGGGCTCGGAATGAAGAGGAGGATGGAGGCACAATGTGAAAGATGAAAAATGAGGGGGTGGAGTGGGTTTTTATAGGAAATGAGTTTAGGTTTAGGGTTAAACCCTAAACTCTTCCCGAGCCGTAATGCAAGCTCTATGCATTCATGTCCACTACCTAGCCTGATTGTTTATCAAGTGGCTTCTATTTAAGAAATAAAGAAAATTTCTGTTATGTCAACTATAATACCATGTGACCACGGTATAAGGTGGGAAGCCAAAGGGCTTGACAGCACTTGCATTAACAGGGCCTAAAGGGCTTAGATCTAGGGTCACGCCTAGGTCTAGGCATTTATGAGGTGGTGCATAAGGAGTCCTAGAGAGGGCTATAAAGAGAGGAGTCCCTTGTGGGACATGTGGCACCAAAGTTGGAGGCCAAGTGGCAAGTGATAGGCTAGGAGGGAGGATTCTAGAGGGAACCAAAAAAAGAAAGGCAGTTTAGGTGACTCCAAGAGAAGGGAATCCATGGTCGGGTGGATCAGAGTAGCGCAGCAGAAGCCCTCGAGGTTTGAGGACCCGCAACATTGGTATAAAACTTTGTGAACTTACTTTTATTGGTGATTTTATGTCTTTTGCATCGGAAAGAAGTAATGTTGTTTTTTGTAATGTTAAAAAGTATAAATCTTCTTTAAAGGATTTAATGTTTGAATTTAAAGATGTTTTTTTGTCTGATTTACCTGATGGTTTACCTCCTGAGAGAGAAGTAGATCATAAAATAGATTTAATTCCTGGATCTACCCCTGTTTGTAAACCCCCATATAGGCTTAGTCAAATGGAGGAACATGAGGTCGAAAGAAAGTTAACGGAATATCAAAAAAAAGGCCAAATCCAAACAAGTAGTTCACCTTGGTCTGGACCAGTTTTACTGGTAAAGAAAAAAGATGGTACTATGCGTTTATGCATAGATTACCGAGCATTAAATAAAATCACCATAAACAATAAGGATCCTATGCCTCGCATTGATGAGCTCTTTGATCAATTGCAAGGGGCAAAATACTTTACTAAAATTGATTTAAGATCAGGATATCATCAAGTACGAATTAGGGAAGAAGATGTCCCTAAGACATCATTTCGTACTAGGTATGGGCATTATCAATTTAAAGTAATGCCATTTGGATTAACAAATGGTCCAGCAACTTTCATGACACTTATGAATAGTGTCTTAAGGCCATATCTAGGGAAATTTGATGTAGTATTTCTAGACGATATCCTTATTTATAGTAAAACAAAAAAAAAAATTTTGGAACATTTGCAAAAAGTGTTCCAACTGCTTAGAGTTTATTCACTCTTTGCAAAAGAATCCAAATGTGAATTCTTTGCAAAAGAAGTGAAATACTTGGGACATATAATTTCCCAAGAAGGGGTTCGTATGGACCCTGATAAAGTAACGGCCATATTGGAATGGCCACATCCTACAAATCTAGAATAATTACAGATATTCTTAGGTTTGTCAAGATTCTATAGGAGATTCATCCAAGATTATGCTAAGATTGCTGTTCCGATGATGGACCAACTTAAGGGGAAGGGAAGCACCTTCATATGGGATGAACCTCAAAAGAGAAGTTTTGAAAAATTAAAGGTAGCTATAGCGGTAGCTCCTGTCTTAAAAGTAGTGGATCCCAATGAACCATTCGTGGTTGAGACAGATGCCAGTGATTTTGCTGTTGGGGCAGTACTTATACAAAAAGGTCGACCAGTGGCTTTTGAAAGCAAAAAGCTAGATCATGCCCAACGGAATTACTCGGCATATGAGAAGGAACTATATGCTATAGTCTATGCTTTAAAGAAGTGGAGGCACTATTTATATGGTGCAAAATTTGAGATCATCTTTGATCAAGAAAGCATTGAATGGATTTGTAATCAGCCAGAGCTTAAAGGTAGAAAAGTTAGATGGGCTGAGTTAATGAAAGAGTTTGATATACAATTGACATATAGGAAAGTTTAATGTGGTAGCAGACTCTCTTAGCCAAATGCCAATTGTTAATGAATTGAGTTTTACTCAATTTCAGAATGATTTCCTAGAGTCCTTAAAAGGGAAATGTGAATTTGATCCTCACTTCTCTGAAATATGGAAAGCAATTAAAAACAGGGATCCAACTAATCGAGAGGCTTTCACTGAGGACTCACATGGAAATGGCAACACACCACAGGTTGGTGATAAAGGACTCAAGTGGAGAAAATATACTATTGAAGATGGCTACCTACTCTACAAGGGCAGAGTATGTGTCCTAGATGATAATGATATTAGGCGCCAAATCCTTTTTGAATGTCATGATAGTCCGAGTGCTGGACACCCGGGAATTCAGAAGACATATGTACTTCTGAAAAGACAATTCTTTTGGCCTGGAATAGGTAAGGACGTCCAAGATTATGTATTGAAGTGCCAAAAATGCTACATCAATAAGGCTGAATGCCTTAAGGTAGGAGGTCTTCTACACCCATTGGAGATTCCATTTGGCAAATGGGAAAGCATCTCCATGGATTTCATTGTGGGACTACCTAGGACATAGAGGGGGCACAACTCCGTGTGGGTAATTGTGGATCGGTTGACCAAGATGGCTCATTTTATTCCTATAAGTGAAGATGTTAAAACTCTAGAATTAGCTAGGCTATTTGTGGAGCATATCTATAGACTGTATGGGCTACCTGCCGGTATTGTTAGTGACAAGGATAGCAAATTTAACAACCATTTTTGGAGGGTTGTATTTAAGAGGTTGGAAACTTCATTATGAGCACCGCAGATCATCCACAAAGTAATGGTCAAACTGAAAGGGTCAATCAAATCATTAAGGATATGCTTCGAGCATATGTAAGTAAACGGCAAACTAATTGGGAACAGTATTTGCCCATATTAGAATTTGCATATAACAGTGCCAAACATTCAGCTACAGGTTTCAGTCCATTCATGATGATGTATGGATTTCAACCTAGAGCCCCAATGACAGTGGAACTTGAAAAAGAGAAGGTTCAAGCGGCCAAAGACTTTCTTGAGGATATGAATCAAATGCTTAAGTTAGCTAAAGATAGCATAAGAAGCATTAGAGCACGAAGTTATGCAAACCCCCATTGTAGAAAGTTGGAGTTTGAAGTAAATGAGAAAGTCTACCTTAAGGTACCTGAATCTTCAGAATCTCTAAAAACAGGTAAATGTCCGAAGTTGTCTCCTAGGTATTGTGGACCATTCACAATACTTAAGAGGATTGGAGAACTTGCTTACAAATTAGCCTTACCTGAGGGATGTAGAGTACATCTAGTTTTTCATGTTAGTAGGCTAAAAAGAAAATTAGGAGATGATGATAATCTCATTGGAAATGAAGTTACTATCTTGTGCAAACACTCTCTTGTGCAAACAACAATGAAGGCACAAGAGAGTGTTTTGGGTGTTCCCTTGTTTTGACATGCAAACAACAATGAAGACCAAAGTCATTATTGTTTACACACTTTGGTCTTCCAAGAGAGTGTTTTGGGTGTTCCCTTATTTCCAGTGCCCTTGTGTCTGCCACTCCATCCCCCTTCACTCTTCTCTTCCCTTCTCCTTCTCCTTCCCTTCTCCCTCTCCTTCCCTTCTCCCCTCTCCTCTCCCCGCTTCCCCTTCCCTCTTTCTTGCATGGAGACACATTGCAACAATCCGGAGGTCGCCACTTGCAGACGACTCGTGCTATGCATTTCTCCCACAAGGAGTAGCTCAGAGTGGAAGCTCCATCGACATATCTTCAACATCCCCATGACACGTGAGTCACCGCCGAGACCCACAACAAGGAGTTATAAAGCTTTCCTTTGCACGTGTTGTTCTTTGTTGAGTATCTAGAATCCAATCAGGCTCAAGAACTTCAACTTCATCCACAATTAAAGGTGGCTCTTTATAAATAGGATGCATTAGTAATTCTCCTTTAAAAGGTTTCAAGAGATGAATGGGAAATGCATTATGAATCTTCTAATGATCAGACAATTCCAAATGATAAGTCAAATAATTTATCTTAGAAATAAGCTTGAAAGATCCATAAAACCTTGGTGCTAATTTCACCACAGGGCATTTATCAACATGCTGTAAACACCTCTTTTCAATTCATAGAAGGACAAAATCTCCTTCTTTATACATCATATGTTGTCTTTTCTTGTTTGATTGTTTAGTATACTTTTCTTGAGCTCTCTTGATGGCTTTAGTTACTTCTCTCAGGATTTGATCATAATTTCTTGTAAAATCATCAGTAACTTCAATCTTTTGACTAATTCTTGTGATAGGAATTGGTAATAACTTTCCATATATTATCTCGAATGGAGCTCTTCCTGTAGCATAATGGATTGTGTTGTTGTAAGAAAATTGTAATAAATACAAATACTATCCCAATTCTTGCCTTGAGAATCAGCATATATCTGTTGCATATCCAAGATAGTATTATTAGTTACTCTTGTTTGTCCATTTGCCTCAGGATGGAAAGCTGAAGTAAAATCCACTTTAGTGCCAAGATTTTCAAATAAAGTCCTCCAAAAGGCACTACAAAACTTGGAATCTCGATTTGATACTATAATTTTGAGTAATCCATGATGTGAAAAAACATACTTCAAATACATGTGTGCAGCTTATGGTGTAGACAATGTCTTTTTGCAAGGCAAGAAATATGCTTGCTTACTAAAGCAATCCACGAGGTCCAGATCATGTTATTTTGATTAAAAGTCAAGGGAAATCCAATAATAAAATCCATGTATATTTGTTCGTAGGACTGTGAAGGAATAGGCAAAGGCGTCAATAGTCCTGGTGTTTTTCCTTTGAAACTTTTAATCTTCTGACAAATCAAACACTCAGCAACATACTTAGAAATATCTTTCTTCATTAGAGGCCAATGAAATTCTTTAACAATACTTTGATAAGTTGCAGTCACCCCTCAATGTCTCACATAAGGAGGTTGATGCATTTCCTCCATAACTTGTAATCTAAATGGTTTGGTGATGCAAAGTCTTTTCTCATAAAAGAGATATCCATATTAATTGAATAGTTAGATATAGGACTCCAATTGTTTTGTTCAAGCTTGATCCATATATCAGAGAAGTCAGAGTCATCTTGATAAGAATTTTTCATTGCCTCGAATGGTTGTATTTCAATCATTGAAATATTGTTGATTTGTGGTCTTCGACTTAATGCATCTGCAACCATATTTTCTTCACCGGGATGATATTGAATCATTGGCTGAAAACTTTGAATAAAAGAAACCCATTTGATATGTTTGTCTGAAATCGATGGTTGCGTCAAAATATGCTTAATGCTTTGTTGATCAGTCTTGATCAAGAATTCTGAGCCCATTAAATAATGCTTCCAAATTCTTAGGGCATGTACCACTGCTATCAATTCTTTGTCATAGGTACTATAATTGAATTCTACTGGCTTAAGCTTTCTACTTTCAAAGAGTCCTTACCCTTACCTTTCTTTGATCCAGCCCAGAAAGCCGAATCTTCTCCAATCCTTGTCTTTTGACGCATCTCCTCCTCCAGAAGCATTGCACTGAAATCCTCAAAGTTGAGGGGCGGATTTTTGTTCTGCGTATTCAGCGCCGTAATAAGACCATCATACTTTGGTGGGAGAATCCGTATGCACCTTCATGCTAGATTCTCGCTGGTGATGGTGATGCCAATCGCAGTCATCTGATTGCGCAGATTCTTCACCCTGGTGATGAACTTCTCTGCCATTTCAGACTCAGACAATTTCTTGTTCGCGAGTTTAGTCTCCAGATTCTGAATCCGCATCTGATTCGTGGTCTCATACTAATTTTTCAAGACCGTCCATGCCTCCTCCGCTGTGGTGACATGTTGAATTAACACCGTGACAGAATCACTTACGCTGCAGACAATAGAACACAGTGCATCTGGATTTCTTCTTGTCCAAGCGAGAATCTCATCCACAGTTAATTGTCTTGCATAAGCATAGCTCCAATCCCAGTTTCACTTGCATCAGTTACGACAATAAAGAAGGGTCGTGAGAAGTCTAGTAACTGAAGCACTAGAGATTCAACTAAAGCTTCTTTTAAAGCTTGAAATGATATATCATGGCTTGAAGTCCAAATGAACTTTGTAGTTTTGTGTAGGAGATAGGTTAGTGGATTTGCTAAGAGAGCAAAGTTCCTAAAAAATTTCTTATAGTAACTACATAAGCCTAAAAATAATCTTAGCTCATGTATATCTTTAGGCTTTGGCCATGTTTCGATACATTCCACTTTCTTTGGGTCTACTTGAAACCTTGACTTGAAATGATATGACCCAAATATTCAATGCGACCTTGAAAGCATAGACTCTTCTTAGGATTGATGTCTAATTGATTTTCTTTTAAAAGAGAAAAAGTCAATTTTAAATGTTCCTTGTGATCTTCAGTATTCTTGCTAAAAATCAATATGTCATCAAAGAACAGCGCTACACAATGTTGATTCTTTAGAAAGATTCAGTTCATCATTCTACTAAAAGTAGCTAGAGCATTGGTCAAACCAAGTGGCATAACCAAAAACTCGTAATGACCCGTTTGCATTCTAAAAGCCATTTTGTAAACATCTTCTTCCGTCATTCTAACTTGATGATAACTAGATTTACGATCAATCTTGCCAAAAACTTTAGCTCCTCTCAACTTGTCAAGTAAATCATCTACTCTTGGAATTGGATACCGATTCTTGACAGTGAGTTTATTAAGTGCTCTATAGTCCACACACATCCTAAATGTGTCATTTTTCTTTTTCACCAAAAGGACTAGAGCACCATATGGGGAGCTACTTGGTCTAATCAACTTCCTTTCTAGTAATTTTTCTATTTGTATTTAAATCTCTTTTCATTCTAAGATGTTTACTCGATATGGAGCTCTACAAGGAGGTGAATTTCCAAGTAAAATTTCTATGCGATGATCTTCAGGTCTATACTTGGGTAAACTTGGGGGTAATTCGTCCAAGAAACAATCCAAAAATTGCGATATAAAATCTTTGAAATCGTCATTCGATTTAATTTGTGCGGCCGTAGTCAAATTAAAAGGATTTTTCACCTTTCCTAAAAGACCTTTTAGCTTGTGTGTGATTCAACAAAGGATTCATTTCATTCTTTATTTGTCCCTTTAAACAAATTCTTCAAATTATATCCTTTCCACTTAGAGGAGCCACTAAGAAATTTCTCTTTTCTTTGTATGGATCAATCGCGAGTTCTAAATCTTTCACTTCATTCAAACAATTATATCTAGTTCCAGTAAAAGCAGCTTTAACCTTATACTATGTTGGTGAAACTTCAAGATTCATTGCTTTTACTAATCGTTCAGAAATGAAATCGTGTGTAGTTCCATCATCATGTAGAATAGCAATTTCTTTCCCATTTATTTTTCCCTTTATTTTTAGCAATGCATAAGGAGAAAATTGACCACATTCCACCATAGTGCCGCATTATCAACAAGATGATTAACAACACCTTTAATTTTGTCTTTTTGAGGAAACCTTTCATCCTGGAAATAATCATCATGGTGGCTAATCCATGCTAAAACAAATTTTGCATCTTTCTTCCCATCATATTTTTGAAAAGTAAAAGATTTCCCACTAATTTTATTTTCCTTATTTTCTCTCAATGCAGATTTATCAGCTCTATGAATCACTCCCTTTGAATTAGATCCTGAAGTACTCTCATCTCTCACATGTCTCTTCCTTTTCTTGTTCTTAGTTTTGTCAAGCACTTTCTCTAATTTCTCTCGATGATCTCTCTCTTGCAAAAGTTGAAGGTGAAGTGCATTAGTTTGCTCTTGAACCATTGGAGATGATGGGAAATGTTATGCCATTTTGTGAAAGCAAATAAACTCTCTTACACTCAATAAAACAAAATTTACTCAATCATTATACTTATCTCTTGTGCTCTGCTCTCGCCACCTGAGTTAAGAGTGTCCACCGGCATTGCAAATCGTCTTCGCTAAGATCCGCAATACCAACTTTACAATGCTATCAATATGTGAGAGAACATTCTGGATGCTTAGTGACAAGAGCTTTACGACTTTGGATGTTGCCGAAAATGAAGTTGTTGGAGTAGAAGGAACTTACTCCCACCCCACACCTAGATCAATCTCAAGCGAAGGGAGAGAATCCCAAGCTGTGGCCTCCATGGCACAGACCACACAGAGAGCACAGACACCCCTAATACTTGTAGCAATTCCCAACCATGAATCAGCTTGAAGAAAGCTATCTATTTGCTCGAGTTATGAGGGAAATAGTGTAGGAGGGGTACAAGAGGACTAGAGACTTTGATAAGTTGTTGAGGGCTTGATGACTTATCAAATAATCTCTCCTTCTCTTATCAATGAAAAAACTACACTTATCATCTTCCTTCACGTTTTTCCCTTTGATAAGTGTGTTCGGACCTACTTCTATGGTCAGTTTTAGCCCGAACGGACCAGGGAATTAGATTCAAAGGCCCTAAAAACCACAAATGCTGACTCCAAAGGCAAATTCATTACCAAAAGTCGCATTACTTATCAATTCTTCTTCCACGCGTGCGCGATACTTACTTGCTGATTTTTTTCCATTTGGCCAAGCTTCCGTTAATTAGAGAGGCTTAAAGGGAAGGCTTGGAAAGCATAAGCATTGAAGTAGAGAGATAGCAATAGGATTGAGAGAAACTACCGTCGTGGCATGCGTGAGCAGAGAATTTCTTCTCTGTTTCTTCTTCAAAAGAGATGACTTTGATCAAGAAGATAAGGGACCCAACAATTAAAGCTCATATTTACCACTCTCCCAAGTACCATTTGAACTCCTTTTCGAAATCTGAGATGATGACTGCTTAAGCTCTCTTCCCCACACTTCTTTGGAGAAGTACTTCCCAATTTGAGGTCCTCGTGGAGCGTAGCAAGTACTCTGATACCACTAAAACGTGAATTACAATTCTAACACATACAATAGCATCATAAATTAAATATGCACGGAAACTCATGAAAAGACAAGAAGCAATCACTGGGGGGTACAATCTCCCCCCTCGATATGTGTGGCTCGTGATCCCACACCAAGAGTATTTATAATATTGAAATAAGAGCATGACCCATTGATACAAAGTTACATAGTCATCTCTTGAATATCCCTTTCCATACTTTTCTCTTGAGCATCCTTTTACCATACTTTTCTCTTTGTCACTCCTTTACTCACGATCTCATCCAAAATTACATGCAAAAAGTGGAGAGGCTTTTAAGCGCTCTTCCTTATAAAAAATGTAATGACCCTTGGTCATTTAATACATTTCATAGCACTAGCATAAAACCATGGCATTTAGCCTTTATTCCTTTGAGCTTGTTTACTCCCATCCATCCATGTCATTTCCTGTACTCAATAAACCAATTCACCATTAGTCAAACACTTAGCACAATGATATACATCAAATGATTAGCCAATCATGCTAAGTAATGGTCTTTACAAATGACTACCCATTAATGTGAGTATTTCTTAATGGCATCACCCATGATACTTATTAATGGCACACGTTTAGTAAGGCGTCCCTGACTAAACCAAAGTATTAAATAGAACCCCTGCCCCGATCCTATAAATACTTTACGTCATTTCAAACAAGAGTTTTGAGAAATACTTTCTCGTAACATTTTTCAATTGATGGTCAATGGGTCCATGATGCTATGGTCAAAAAACATGTGACTGAAAATTTTGTGCATAGTCTTTACAAAATACAATTACAAGTTAAAATAAAAAAGCGGATCACTTGTGCTAACGTTTAAGTAAACACAAGTTTATATTGTTAATCACGTGTGCTATTAGTTTAATCAATATTTGCTTGCATAAGACTCATAGAAGAGAGGCTAAACATTTATGCTGCTCTAAGCCATCCCTTCTGTTGAGGAGTCTCTAGTTTAGGTGGGTGGTTTTAGATTAAGTTCTTTTAGAGCCCATAATAGTTATTTTAAAAAAAAGTTCTTTTAGGGCCTTTAATAGTAAAGGCTAATTTATCGCTCATGCTCTTACATGTGGTGGTCCTTCACCTGTTCCATTTTCTTTAGTGTCATGTTTGTACCCACCCTAGCAGGGTCTCTAGGGACTATACCACCTTGAGAAAGTATGTCACTCATGGTGCATGCAAGCAAGGTGCTTGCTAGTTGCTACTGTCTTAGGCCCTTTATACACCAAGCACCAATGCATGGGCAGCAGGGGTGTTTGGGCTACCACCAAGCATCGTAAGACAGCTGGGTGTGCAAGAAGGAGAGCATCCTTGTAGACGGGCAACCTCAACTCATTCGAATTTTGCGTTGGGGATGGCATTTAAACCCTCGCCAGCCAATGGTGGGGCTTCACACCATAACCACATGGGCCGCTTAGTGTGTAACCACATGCTGGGTGCCCCTTCTCTTGCGTGGGTAGGTACAAGCCCCTGGGTGGTGTGTATTCGAGGTAAAGTTTATGTTGTTTGTTCAATAGGGGGACATATTCCTTGAGTCATTGGACAACACAAAAAAGCCTATCGAGGAAATATCCAGTGTCTACCAATTAAGGCACAATCCAAGCCCAATCTTATCCGTTGAGATGATGCATTTGAGACCGTCGGATGAGGCACAGGGCTGTGGCTTCGACGTGGCCAAGGCGGGGGGTGCCACGATGGATGATAGGCAAACAAGGAGGACATGTGGCGCCACGGTGGAGCACGCCCGTGCGTTTATCCGGACGGTGATAAGTGGTGGTGTGTGGTGTTGGCGAATACTGCGAAGGAGGAAAGGAGGAGAAGAGGAGGAGGTTGATTCTATCGACTGGCAGCAATCAAAGCCAAAACTGCTCACCAGAAGAGGATCAGATCTAACCCCTTGCTTTTGATCCGAGTGGTTGTGCTCTCGCGCGGGTCGTAATTTCGTAAATGTTTCCTCGTAGTTTCCAGGTTTGAGAAAGTGGAAGTGAGAAGCGAGAGGATTGTGAGAGGAGGTGGACTCAGGCAGGGAGGTAAAGGAGAGGAGAGGTGAGAAATGAGTAATCGGGAGAAAGAGTGAGCTAAAGAGATCGGTAAAAGGCTGCAAGGGGCGAAAACGACGCTGAGCGAGCGAGCGAGCGAGAGAGAGAGAGAGAGAGAGAGAGAGAGAGAGAAGGAGGGAGAGGCAACAGAAGCAGCAGCAGAGTATCGAGAGACAGGGGAAAGGGTGGGGGAGCGAGAAACAGAGAGCGCAAGCTGCAGGGGTTGCTGGACAATAGAGAGGGGAAGAGGGAAAGGGCCAAGGGAAGGTGAGGGGAGTGTTGCCATAGCTGCAGCAGCGCAGGGGAGTTGCTTGCGCTCGATCTGCCTAGTCGACGTGTGTTCAAAGCGCTCGATTCGTACCCGCAAACGTGGTTACGTGCGTGGGGTCCTTCTTATCCATGCCCACTCATCAGCGATAGCACTCTGCAAAGGATTGCTCGAGGATCGAGTGAGAGTTGCGAGCTGGGCGACAAGCAGACGAACCCAGAAGGCAGCGCGAAAGCTACAGAGAGAGAGAGAGAGAGAGAGAGAGAGGGCGAGCGAGCTAGCGACAGAGAAGAGCGAGCGCGCGCGAGAGAGAGAGAGAGAGAAGAGGGGGAGAAGTGGGCAGGTTAGCAGAGAGGAAGAGTACCCACAGAGCGGCGAGTCTCAAGCTCCTGCTCCCTCGCCATGGCCTCCACCTCTGCTAGCGTTCTTCCCTCCATCTCCCTCGGAAGCTCCCCTTCCATTCCCTCCCGAGAGTCCCTTCCTCTTCTCCCTTCTTCATGGCCTAGCCTCCCCAAGAACTCGCTCTCCCGTAGCCTCGCCTTTTCCCCCCTCTCCATTCGGCCCGCAGGTAAATCTTCTCAATGCAATGCTGCAGCTTGGTACACTCCCCTTGATGATTTCCTACTTGACCATATTATCTCCATTCAAGGTCAGCTCGGAAGGAAGGCCTTTGGCCTTTACTTCAGCTGATTGACTGTCCCTGTCGCTGCGCAGAGAACGGAAGGGCTGCCAGGATCGTCGCTATGGCCACGGGAGAATCAAGTGATCCTACGGAAGTCGTTCAAGACGTTTTGAAGTCAATTCAAGAGGCTGTAAGTGACATTACGCAGGCATCTATTGGTTGAGCAGATTTCCAATGGAAGATCCTATCTTCGCTGCCAGGCCTGTGATGTTGTGTGTGTACATGTGAACATTGCAGTGGGACAAGACGGAAGACAAGCTAGCTGTTGGTGGATTGGGCTTCGCGGCATTGATCGTCCTCTGGGCTTCGGCAGGACTCATAGGCGTAAGCTTACCAACCTAAATGTCTCTGATTGTGTGCTGTCTGTCTCTCTCTCTCTCTATATATATATAACACCCACACACCCACACACACACACACATACACACGCCATGATGTATATATAAGCTCAAGCTTGCTCATGTGCTGCCTGTGTGCCCGCTGCCCAGTGAGAAGACAGCCAAGGATACAGGTTAGATCGGCAATCTTGTGCTGGAGAAGGCAGAACTTGTTGATAAACATATCAAAACCGCTGTCAAGTTCTTCGAAATGTCTAGACCTCTGCAGGTGCTTGTGGCATTGGTTGTTCTTGAGCAAATGAGACTTTATTGCCAATGGTGGTGGAGCTTAAATCGTGTTGGAAACTCCTGTTTCTTGGTTTCCACGTAGAGTGGTTCTAACGGTTGTGTGAGAATAGGGTCGATGTGCTGTCAGCAGCCCCTGCAATGAGGCTGTAGTTTCACTCTTAGAACGGACATCCTCGTTTGAGTGACTCTTAGGGAGAAGTATTAAGTTTTCTGAAGTAGCACTCATCTCCATCATTTGGGAATTTGCAAACTCATGGCCTTACCTATTCATTCTTGTCTAAGCTTTGGAGGTGCTGAATCACGAAAGTATCTTCGTGACACGCTGTGAATCCATTGGACTGGTCTGCTGACTCCTCCTGGATGATCCCTTATCGTTCTTCTACTAGAGTGTAGAAGGGGGCATCCATATGTCTTACAGGAACACATTATTATTACTGAAGATAAAAATGCTGCTCATGTTTGGCTTTATGAGCTCATACTGTCAACCTATGACAAGTGTAGAAGGGGGCATCCATATGTTGTACACGAACACACTAATTACTCGAGACAAAAATCTGCCCATGTTTGGTTTTATGCTAAGTGCTCTAGCCGTGACTTGCAGGCCATTGATAAGCTGCCGCTGCTCCCCAACTTCTTTGAGTTTGTTGGCATTCTTTTTACAGGGGTGAGCTATTTCCTGCTCTAGTCTCTTATGGCTTGTTGCCATTACACCCAGAAAATTTTGTTCTCCTGGTGTTTCACTTTCTTTTGCATAAAGCGTTTTTTGTGAGAGGGTAATGTTTGGATGTTGTTTTGCTTGGTTTACATGCAGTGGTTTGTGTACCGATACCTACTCTTCAAGCCTGACAGGTACACTGTACTTCTTTGCTACCTGTTAAATATATGTTCATCCTTTCTAGAGAAGAACGAGTGCGTGAGGTTTCCTTTTACTTTATATTGAAGTTTTATGTCCTTTCAATCACAGGGAGGAGTTGGTGAGAAAAGTTGAAGATGCTGTAGCAAAGATTACTGGATCTGAAGGTTAACAGTTGATTCCATGTTCAAAGGAAATGTATCTACTGGAACTTAATTCATACAAGGTTGGAGAATCTTTAGTGTTTCTTACATAAAAAATGCCATGTAAGATCGCATGGAAGCTAGTTTTGGATGCATTGCCTCAATGCAATTGAAGCATTGAGGTTTTTGGGAGTGGTAGTTCGGTTAAGATTTCCCCCAAATTATCAATGCCGCAGAAGTGCTTCTCTTTTACAGTGATATTATCTATTTTTATTTGATTTCTCAAGCTATGCTTTCTCAAATTGTTGTATACTGTAGGGTACTCTCTTATTCCCCAGTTTCAATTGCTTGTGTTTCCTTTTTTCATATAGAATGGTGGGAAACTTATCAATGAAGCCTTTCTCCCCTCCACTTTTTCTCCTAACAGCAATGGACAAGGATTGATTCCTTTGGTTAAAGTTCACATGACTTCAACTATGATATGGTGAACCTCAACCTATTGTAAGTGACAACATAATATATGACATATAATGTGTAAGAAATCCTAGATTTACTATATTTAGAAATGTGCTAAGGAACAGAAAGGAGACTGAAATAGCAGAGAACAAGGAATAATTGTATTGCTTGAGTGTCTGTAGTGTATCTGTAGTGTGTCATCCATACAATTGGGCCTCTCTTATATAGAGAGTGAAGGGTCACTCATGAAAAGGTGTGTACTCCAAAGTGTATGTGCATGAAGAGGTGTGTACCCCTTGTGAAGGGTGTGACCCTTGATGAGAGGGTACATTACAATAGGAATGTCTCTTCAATAGGATGTCTCTTGTGAAGGGTTGTGCCTCATAGGAAGTGTCACGTCGAAAGGGCATACCCTTCCACAAGTGTCCATTCATCAAACCATCAAACCATCCATAAGTCTAGATATAAAGAAAGGAATACGTCACAGAACGTGACATCCCCTCCACTCAGAAGAAGACCTTGGGGAAGATAATGAATTGATGTAGAAAATATCACGGTAAATTCTGAAAATACTGATGTAAAATGTTAGGGTACTGCTGTAAGTCTTCATCAGATTGCCAAGTAGCGTCGGAATCGTCCAGATCTCGCCAAAGAACAAGGAATTCTGTGCTAAGTCGATGTCGAGTCTCTCGCTGTCGATGGTCCAAAATACGCTCAGGAATAAGGAGAACATCATCGTCTTCGATCTCTGGGACATAATCACCTGCAGGAGGAACTGCTTCATCGCCTGGAATGTACGTCTTTAGTCAAGAAATATGAAATGTCGGATGGATTTTGTGTCCTTGAAATGCTGGGTGAATTACGAGGGGTTTCCATGCTTTAAGGGAGCGCCTTTCATTTGCTGAAATTTGATAATGACAAGAGAATCCTTAAAAGTAGAATGGAAAGAATCCACCTGGCAATGATTTAATCTGCCAATTTGTTGTGCTGAAAAGGCCTGCAGATTTCTGTCCGGAGGTACTTGTTGCAGTGGGTTGCGAGGAGCAGATCGGGGTCTGGCTGGTTCGGATTGGAAAACAGGATCAGGGCGCTTTTAACAGGTTGTCTGCATCGCGATAGGAGGGCTGAACCACTGTTGAACTGGCAGGAAAAGGTGGCGAAACAAGGGGGGGGGCACGCTGTCAATGGCGAAACAGGTTGATGGCGAAAGCAGGCGACCGAAATGGCAGGCTGACGCTGAATCTAGTGCTGCAGGCTGGCGAGGCTATTGCTGATTTGGTGCTGCAGGCAGGGAACCAGGGCCGAAAGACTGGCGAGGCTAGGGCCTGCGCAGCGAGGGGGCAGGGCATCGAAATGGCGAGGGCAGGGGCTGCGCAAGGAGGCCAACCTGTTTGACGAAAAAACTGTACGGGCGTTGAAATTGGATCGTCCCTTTTGTCTCTTCGTTTGTGCTGCCTTAGGTTGGGTGGTTGCCCAAAAAATTAAGGGTGGGTTTATTTAAGCCTTGGATATCTAGGGTAGACCTAAAGTTTGGGGCTGGGTTTTTAAAAAAAAAACCCCTCTAGGTACCCTTTTTAAAAGTGCTTGGTGCCAGAAGGTGTGCCTATTCGAAGGGGTGTGACCCTTGGAATAGGTGCACCTTTTCATGAAAGGGTGTGTCCCTGTTTTTAAAAGGGGTGTCCCCACATGAATAGGTGTGACCTTTTTGCCACGATGGGGTGTGTCCCTTGGATAAGGAGTCAAGACTCTTCATCAAAAGGTGTGTCCGATGGTGGAAAAGGTGCGTCCCTTGGTTTTGGGACAGCCCAAGCACATGAAAAGACACGATTTTTGTCGTGTCCATTCACATCAACTCGTGATGTGTGGGAGATGGAGAGGCCATTGATGACTTTAGGCAGGGTTGGGGCTAAAAATTTTTACGCTCATCCTCTCCATCTCTTCCATGCACAATGTGCATGGATGTCCTTCTAGTGGAAAAAAATGTATCAGATCGGCGCTAGAATGTGGGGGGCATTTCCTACAGGCAAGAGCGAAATTTGCTCTGATACCACTGTAAGAAATCCTAGATTTACTATATTTAGAAATGTGCTAAGGAACAGAAAGGAGACTGAAATAGCAGAGAACAAGGAATAATTGTATTGCTTGAGTGTCTGTAGTGTATCTGTAGTGTGTCATCTATACAATTGGGCCTCTCTTATATAGAGAGTGAAGAGTCACACATGAAAAGGTGTGTACTCCAAAGTGTATGTGTATGAAGAGGTGTGTACCCCTTGTGAAGGGTGTGACCCTTGATGAGAGTGTACATTACAATAGGAATGTCTTTTCAATAGAATGTCTCGTCGAAAGAGCATACCTTTCTACAAGTGTCCATTGAATTTTTCTTGACGATCCGAAAAGGTCCATAGTATCTTGGTCGCAACTTAAAAACACAGACTTAACCGTCTTATAGCGATGTGGGGCTACAAATAATAGCACCATGTCACCAGTGTCAAATTCCAGGTGACGTCTATGTGTGTTGGCAGACCGTTGATACCGCTCTTGTGCTTTTCGCATATGATCCCTGACTTAGAGTAGAATGTCTTGCATTTCTTGAACCAGTTGATCAGCTAGGGCCACTCGATGTCAAAGTACAAAATTCGTTGGTACAATCAGAGTGTGTCCATAAGTTGCTTGGAATGGAGTCATGCTGATGGCACTATGAAAAGAGTTATTATAAGCAAACTCAAGGAGTGGTAGATACTCTTCCCAAGCTGCTAGGCGTGACCGAATATAATGTTGAAGCATTTCTTCCAGAATTTGGTTGACTCTTTCAGTCTGGCCATCTGATTCTGGTTGGTAGGCTGAACTGAACAGTAGAGTTGTTCCCAAAGATTCGAACAGTGAAATCCAAAACTGACTAGTGAACTTAGGATCTCTGTCTGATATAATATTCTTGGGCAATCCATGGTGTCGGAAGATGTGTTGTATGAAGAGTTTGGCTATGTCTGGAGCCTGTGCACTGCTTTTGCAAGCAACAAAGTGTGCCATTTTGGACAATCGATCAACAATTACCATAATCTGAGTGCTATCTCTGGAGGATCGTGGTAGTGATGTAATGAAATCCATGGAAATACTTTTCCACCTTTCAGTTGGAACTGGAAGAGGCTGAAGAAGTCATGCTAGAAGTTGTTGACTTGCTTTCATTTGTTGACAAGATAAGCAAGATGTAACCATTTTGATGACGTTGCTTTTCATCTGAGGCCAGTAGTATGTTGCACTGAGTAACCTATAAGTTTTGTTGATGCCTGGATGGGCAGCATAAGGAACTACATGATGCTCTTTTAACAAAAGACGTCGAACATCCTTGTCATGTGGTACATAGACACGATCTTGATAATACAGAAGGTCGTCTGTATAAGAATAGGATGAGAAAATCCTCTGTTCGAAGTCGAAGGTTGATCTTTTGAAAGAACTTGTACTGCTGTGCCGAAGTCTTTATCATTGAAATACTTTCCTTTGAATGAATTTGAAACATCCACTGATAATGTAGAGATTACCATAGCTGATGCTAGAGTTAACCTGCTGAGAGCATCTGCAACTACATTGCGTAGTCTTGGAATGTACTCAATGGTCATGTGAAAGTTGGCCAGAAACTCAATCCAGCGTGCTTGTCGAGCGCTCATGATTGGCTGAGTAAAGATATACTTTAGAGAGTGATGGTCTGTCTTGACCACCGAGTCGGCTCCCATGAGATGATGTTTCCAAGAGCGATAAGCATGTACAACGGCAAGAAACTCCTTATCATAAACCAGGTATCGGGTTTGGATATCAGAATGTTTATGGCTGTCAAAAGCAATAACTCTGCCTTCTTTTTTTTTTTTTCCGAAAAAACAGTGCTAATTATATTACTTCGAGAACAAGATACAAGAGGTCAGCTTATAGCTGACGGGCTGCGTTCACAAACCGGACGCAGCCCTAAAAGGTAGCATAATAAATCATACTCTCACGGAGGGATATGCTGATTGTGAATGAACAGCCATCGGGGTGGTGAGTAGTGCCACCGAAGGCCCTGCGTAGTCTGCTCGAAGAAGAGGCCCTGTGTGTCCCAAGCCCGAAGGAAGCGTCTCCGCTTCTCCTGACCAGCCCGGGAGTCTCCCTGAATCTGGTCCCACTGGCCTCTGAGGGTATGAATAATCTCACTCCAAATCTCCGCCATGATCTGGGCAGTCGATAAGGAGGTGCCACCCAGGATCTGCGCGCAGCGCGAGGTCCAGATGTGCCATCCTGTAATGCTGCTGATAATCTCCCAAACTGGCTGCCTCTCTCGAACTCCTGTATCAGCCTCTGCTAGGTGCTGTGGGATACCCTCGAGCGGCCCCCACGTCCCCTGAGTGATAAGGAAAGTGGGGTCCTGCTGGCATGCCTCGAATAAGTGATGAAGACCAGGTGCGGTGCTGCACCAACAGAACGCGTCCCAAGTGATCAATCCTAGCTCTGGTGCTGCGCGAGTAAGAAGCCCGAAAGTCCACCTCCATACTTCCTGGGCGCGAGTGCAGCTCCACAGGCAGTGTTTTGGTGACTCCTCATCCGCATGGCAAATCTGACAGCATCCGTCATGGCAAAGCTCCCCACTGGAAGACCTTTGTGGGCAAGAAGCCACAGGAAGTATGAGATCTTCCGCGGCCGCCAGCTCTCCCACAAGGCCTTCCAGAATGCCTGCAAAAAGAACCTGGAAATACCCTGTGCGTACTAGCTGGGTCGCTGGGTGGGGGGGCGACTCTGCATCCTCTCGAGAACTCGCCTGCCCAGAGTCGTGCTGTAGGCGAAGAAGGAAGTCGGCCCCTGTCTTGTCACAATCTCTGGCCACCACCACTCTCCTGGGTCCCAATCAAGCTCTGACAAGGCCCGCCCCTCCCAGAGCCAAAGATGCCAAAGCTACAATTGGTCCTGCTCGATACTAGGGTCGGTGCGCCAGACCTTCCCCAAAAGGCCTACGACCCTAACCCTCTGCCACGGGAGTAGGGGGTCGATGAGCGCATCCTCTCTCTTGAGTCGTCCATCCCCTGAAACCGCGAAGGAGATAGAGGAGTCATCCAAACGTCCTGCGACCACCAGTGGGATGCCACGGGGGGTGAATTGTCCCAGCCAGCGGATGTCACCAGGCATGAGGACCTGAGGCTCAGGTGGAACCAACCAAGCAGCTGGGATTGCACCGTCGATCTCCGTGCGTCTCGCCTGGACTCCACGTGCACCTCCAGCTGCGTCTGCAAGATCAGCCATCTCCAGATATCTGTACGTATCCCTCCAAACTCGAAGGGACCGGGTTGGCCCCCTCATCCAGCCGTCCCATCTGATATGTGATCTCTCCCCCAACTGAAGGCCCTCGGCATCTCTGACCTGACCATTCCAGACGAGCGGCTGGCGATCGATCTCCTCCTGACAGCTGGGAGGGATTGAATGAGACTGAGACGGAGCCGCCTCCAAACCATGAGGAGGCTACGAACGAGTGGGGAACGGGGCTGAGTGAGCGGGGCGGAAGTGAAGATCCACCTGAGGGACGGTAGCCTCTCCACCTCGGCGCGGGACACAAGAACCGACTCCCTGCTGAAGTAACATCTTTCACGTCTGCCCCCTTGGGGTCAAACCGCGGATGACAAGCTTGCCTAACAAGGCCTGACTCTGAAGCTCTGGATTGATAACCCCCAGGCCACCCTCAGCCTGCGGAAGAATGACTGTCTGCCAAGCAACCCTGGCTCTGGTATCTCTAAGACCATCCTCCCCAGACCAAAGGAAGTTCCCGAACCAACCTCCTGAGCTGTGCCACGCTGGATCTCGAGAAGCACCAGCAGGAAGCCACATACCAAGCCGTGGCTAGGAGGACCTGGTTAACTACTAGGGCACGACCTGCAAGAGATAGCTTAGCAGTGCTCCAGAAAGCCAGCTTCCGTCGGATGGAGTCTAGCACCGGGAGAAACTGCTGAGCTGGCGTGATGTCTAGGCCAACCTGGAAGCCAAGGTATCTAGCTGTCTGTCCCCGTGGAATCCATCTGAAACCCATAAATCGCCCCCACTGAGAACACGCCCCAGGGTCTGTGAGAAAACCAACTGGTTTGTTCCAGTTGATTTTCGCACCAGCGGCCGAGCAGAAGACCTCCAGGGCCATCCGCACCCTCTCTAGCATCCTCTCATCGTCCTGGACATAAAGGGGTGTATCATCTGCGTACTCCGAGTCCAAAAGCTCCGTGTCCTCCCGGAGTGGAAGGTGAACACCCCTGATCCCGGTAGACCTCGCCCGAAGTTAGTAAGTCATGGCCTCGGCGAAGAAAAGAAACAGGTAAGGAGCAAGGGGGCAGCCCTGACGCACTGATCTCTCCAAGCTAAAGCGCTCACCCATCCTGCCTCCAATGATGACCCTGCTAGACGCTGTCCTGTTCAAAGCTGAGATACCCTGAATCCAATCTGCCGGGAAACCTAGCCGCTCCAGAGTCCCCTCCAAAAAGGACCAGTCCACGCGATCATAGGCCTTCTCGATGTCGAGAAGTAGAATGGCAAGGTGTGATCCACTGTGCTGAGCCCACTCCGCCCCCTCTGAGAAGGTGAAGACATTATCCAGGATACTGCGATCCTGGACAAAGCCTGTCTGAGTGTCATGAATGAGGTCTGGGAGTAGAGGCCGAACTCTGGCACTGATCATCTTGGCGAGGATTTTGTAGGCGGTGGTAAGGAGAGTGATCGGACGCCACTGGCGGATCTCCTGTCTATCTCCTCCCTTCGGGATGAGGCAAATCAGTCCCGAAGAGAGGCTCTCTGGCATCTGACCGCTACTGAAAATCCCCTACAGAGCTGCAAGGAGGGGCTGATGGATCTGGTCCCAGAAGGAGGTGAAGAATGCTCGGGGTAGCCCATCCTCTCCTGGGCATTTCTGTCCGTCGATAGCCATCAAGGCCTCCAGCATCTCATCCGAGGTAAACGGCGCCAACAACGTCGCCTGCATGCTAGGCTGGACTAGGGATGGAATGTGCCTCCACACCTCCTCACGGGCACGACTAGCACGAGGGGCAAGCGGCTCCTGCTGGAAGAGGGTCCTGTAGAAGTCAGTGGCCAACCCCAGGACCTCCCCCGGATCCGTAACGATGTGACCATCCGCTGTCCTGAGACTCCGAAGCTGATCACCTGCAGCTCTCTGGCCATGCGTCCTGAAGAACTCCCTGCACATCCGGTCACCCTTCCGGGCCCAGAAGGAGAGAGAGGCGTGATAGGAAAACTCTGAGCGGCGCTGGAGTGTCTCCTCCAGGAGGGCTCTGGCTCGAAGGGCCTGGATTCGAAGCTCCTCCGAGCCCGGGGAAGCTTGCTGGAGTCGCTGAATGGAGGCGAGGTCCCTCCGAAGAGCTCTCTCTCTACTCCACCAATCCTGTTGAATCTGTAGGGTTGCTAGCTGGCAGATCTGGCTGGACTCCTGCAGAGCCTGCGTAACTGAGTCCACCAAATCCACGCACTCCCCCCAGTCTCTGTCCCAAAGTCTGCAAATACTGCTGCGCACGTCCTTCCTCGAGAAAATGGAGTCGGGAATCCTGCATGACCGGGGGGGAAGGGTCTGGGCTGCCGAATCTAATGAAAGGAGCACCGGTACATGGTCGGAAAGTGTCATCCCTGGAACTATACCCTCCTGACCGCCTCTACTGATGGTCCAATCACTGACATAAAATCTATCAAGCCTCTCCAGGAGTCTGCCTCCTTCCCTGCGGAAGCCCCAAGAGAAGTCCAGGCTCCCGTGCCAACGCCGGAGTCTGCCTTCTTGCATCAAGACTGCTCCTGTAGCGATGTGAGAAGCATCGGTCATGACCTCAAATGGAAGGTTTGGGTCAGCAATAGCCATAACTGGTGTGGTAGTGAGTGCTTGCTTAAGTTGTTGGAAACTATACTCGATTTCGGAAAGCCACTGAAAAACTATTGTGCTTTTCAATAATTCGGAAATAGGAGCTGCGATTTCGAAAAACTGATAGATCTTCGTATGGTAGAAGTTTGTCAATCCGAGAAAAACACGGACATCATGAACATTCTTAGGAGTAGGTCAGTTTCGGATTACCTCGACCTTCTTGGGATCCACAGAGATGCCTTGAGCTAAAATAACGTGTCCCAAATATTCGAGTTGGGTCTGGAAGAACTCACTCTTCTCAATGTTGATGTAGAGAGAATTTGCGCGGAGAACTTCAAAAACTTGGTGAAGATGTTGTTTGTGCTCATGTAGGGATCTGCTGAAAACGAGGATGTCATCGAGGTAAACGATGATGAACTTATCTAGGAAAGGCCTGAAGATGTCGATCATTAGTGTCTTGAATGTGGTCGGGGCATTGTTTAACCTAAAAGGCATGACCAAACATTCATAGTGTCCATAGTTTGGTCGAAAAGTTGTCTTGTACTCATTGCCTTCTCGTATGCGAATTTGATGATAACATGAACGAAGATCAATCTTTGAGAATTGTGTTGCGTGTAGAAGTTGATCGAAGAGGTCATCGATGCGAGGCAATGGATACTTGTTTTTGATAGTGAGCTTGTTCAGGGCTCGGCAGTCGATGTAGAGACGCATTGACTTATTCTTTTTTTCCACAAGTAGTATAGGAGACCCGAAAGGGCTGCGACTAGGCCGAATGTGACCTTTGTCGAGTAGTTCGGTCACTTGTCTTTGGATTTCTTCATTTTGAGTGTAAGAAACCCGATAAGGAGGTATGACGGTGGATTACTGTCGGGAATAAGTTCGATTGGGTGATCCACTGGTCGTCGATGGGGTAATTGCTTTGGCAATTGCTGTGGAAAAATATCCAGGTAGGGCTGGAAAAAAGGTTGGTTGAGGAATTCAGGAGGATCCTTAGTTGGTGTCTCCTCTACTGCCATAACTAACAGAAGTGAAGTCTTTACTTGACGTTTACGAACCCACTTCTTTACTTGTAGGGCAGAGGCAACTGGGGTTGAAGGAGAGTTCTAAAACTAGTTAGCTCAATAAGTTTTCCATGGTGGACAAACTGGATAGTATGGCTGCGAAAACTGATTGATGGATCATAGTCGTAGAGCCACTGTTGTCCAAGTATGACATCGTACCGAGAAAGAGGCATGATGTCGAAGTTCAACTTGTCCGTATAATGTTGGATGCGAAAAGACAAGTTTTTGATCCTGGTGTTGCACAAGAAGGTAGTTCCATTTGCGAGTTCAATCTGATAGTCCATGAGATTAGGATTGGTGGTCAATCGAAGTTTGTCGACCATAGAACTAGCTAGGAAGTTATGAGAGCAGCCACTGTCGATGAGGATAGTGACCGTTATTCCACGAATCGATCCTTGAACACAAAGTACTTGAGTGGCCAAGGAAGGTCTGGGGTTGCTGGCAAGGCTCAGGTGGATGGTATGTGCCATTTGAACAGCTTTGCCTTTCTTGTCTTGTGTTGGGGTAGCATCTTCTGTTTAAGAAGTGCTAGGTTGCATATTGAAATTTTGCTTTGGTCGCTTGGGACAATCGAACCATCTATGGTCGCCTGTGCAGATGGTACAAAGTCCTTTTGAGCTGGAGTTGTTCTTCTTGTCAGTGGCCGCACCTTTATGTTGGGGATAATGGTAATGACTTTGTGAAGAAGAAGAGGCGCGATCCTCAGAGGAGTGCTTCTGTTGGAATCCAGCATATGATTTCTGAGACTTCTAGGGATCTTGAGACTGTCATTGACCTTGATTACCATAGTTTTTTCTAAACTTGGGGTTATCTTGAGGGCGAGCACCTTTGGCCATAGTAGAGTTCTGTGTTCGATTAGTACTCTGCTTCCCTGTGTTTTGGAAATCTGTTATGCGCTCTGCGTAAGCAATAGCGCCAGTTGTGGTGGTGATGTTCGCTTTAAGGACATCAATGCGTAACGAGGGATTTAGGCGTGAGATGAAAGCATGAAGGCGATCATCCTCAGTTAAACCATCAATCTCCAGCACCAATGTGGTGAACTGAGAGATGTAGGAAGACAAGGAGCCTGTTTGCTCCAACTGTCGGAGTTTTGAACGTGCTTGGAAGTCCGCATTGGTTGGTATGAACTGCTTACGGAGCACATGTTCAAAACGTTCCCATGTTAACACACTTTTGTCGTCCTTTAAGCGTCTTTGCTACCATAGAAAAGGTGTATCCTTGAGGAGAGAGGCTGCCAAGGCGATCTTTTTGCCTTCAGTGAGGTCAACAATATTAAAATACATGCGCATTTTTGCGAGCCATTGGTCAACTGTTTGGCGATTGTGTTGACCAGTGTAGTCTTCCGAAAGTTTGATGTGAAGTCTTTTAGTTTTGGAAGCTTGAAGTAAACGGTAGAGGGCACGTAATTCAGCGTTTTCTACCTCAGGTGGGAA
Source organism: Dipteris shenzhenensis (assembly GCF_047967505.1). Taxonomy (NCBI): domain Eukaryota; kingdom Viridiplantae; phylum Streptophyta; class Polypodiopsida; order Gleicheniales; family Dipteridaceae; genus Dipteris; species Dipteris shenzhenensis. Next base: position 20,041,274 of record NC_141606.1, read on the forward strand.
TGAATCCGCATAGTCGTCTGGTTGCGTCATGTCATCCTCTGTATGTGTGGTACTGCGAGAATCTTGGAGTTGTTGGACTTTCTGGACCAAGTCGGAGATGTTGTCCTGAAGCTTGGAAATTTAAAGTTGCAGTAATGTTTCGCCTTGTATGTTGACTTCAGGGCTCTTTTTTGGACTTGAGTCTTTGATCTCTGGAGAGGCTGCACGCGAGCGTTGTGACATATCTGAGGTCCCTGTGAGAAAAGCACGAACCTGTGCTCTAGTTTGTACCATTCCTGGAAGAGGATTCAGGCTGCTCCCTGAGGTTGCTCATGTTGGAGGGGGCAGGCGAGGCAGTATGGAACCACCCGCGGAAATCTGGTAAAGGAGGTCCTGTTTGAGGTAACACTGGTGATGCCAAAATGGGTGTTACCGCTCGTGAGAGTACAGGAGTAGGTTGCAGAGTCCACGGATCTGAGAAGGGATAAGGAGCTACTGTCGGAAATGGAGGATATCTAGGAGAAGGAGTACCTTCAGAGTGTAAATACTGTCTTGGGAAAGGTACAACCTGTATAGGAGGATATCGGGGAGCTGAAGGAGGTGGAGAGTACCCTGGAGATGCCGAAGGTGAGGGGTAAAATTCTCTCCAAAGATGGACAGCAAACTCTTGAATAATATCAGGTTCTGGGTATCTTCATGTCTTGTGGAACACAACCTGGACTGTGCTGAGGAAGTAATGTAACTGAGGTGCTTCACGCAGAAGGTATAGGATGTGGTCCAAATCATTAGGAAGGCACGTGACACAGAAGACCCACGATGCAATAGCTCCGAAATGGGCTGGTTGTACAATCTGAACACGATATTGTGTGGTCGATGATGCCTGAGGTGTCTTTGAAAGGCCGGGTGAATTACCAGGGGTTTCCATGCTTTAAGGGAGCGTCTTTCATTTGCTGTAATTTGATAATGACAAGAGAATCCTTAGAAGTAGAATGGAAAGAATCCACCTGGCATTGATTTAATTTGCCAAATTGTTGCGTAGAAAAGGCCTGCAGATTTTTGTCCGGAGGTCCATGTTGCAGTGGGTTGCGAGGAGCAGATCGGGGCTTGGCTGGTCCGGATTGGAAAACAGGAACAGGGCGCTTTTAACAGGCTGTCTTCATCGCGAGAGGAGGGCTGAACTGCTGCTGATCTGGCAGATAATGTAGCACAACAAAGGGGGGGGCAGGCTGTCTATGACGAAACAGGCTGCAGATGTCCAATGCTGGATCGCAATAAAGACTGGTGAAACAAAGGGGGGGGTGAGGGCAGGCTGTCAATGGCGAAACAGGCTGCAGGCTGGATTGCGATAAGGTGTCAAAGGCTGCAGGCTGGATCACGATGGAGGCTGGTGAAACCAGGCTGCAGGCTTTGCAGGGACTGGCGCTGATCTGGCACTGCAGGCTGGCAGGGAAACAGGGCCGAAAAACTGGTGAGGGCAGGGGCTGCATATGGCGAGGGGGCAGGGGAGCGAAATGGCGAGGGCAAGGGCTGTGCAAGGAGGCCAACTTGTTTGACGAAAAAACTGTACGGGCGTTGAAATTGGATCCTCCCTTTTGTCTTTTCGTTTGTGCTGCCTTAGGTTGGGTGGTTGCCCAAAAAATTAAAGGGTGGGTTCATTTAACCCTTGGGCATCTAGGATAGACCTAAGGTTTGGGGCTGGGTTTTCCTTTTTAACCCCTCTAGGTACCCTTTTTATAATTGCTTGGTGCCAAAAGGTGTGCCTATTCGAAGGGGTGTGACCCTTGGAATAGGTGCACCTTTTCATGAAAGGGTGTGTCCCCGTTTTTAAAAGGGGTGTCCCCACATGAATAGGTTGGACCTTTTTGCCACGATGGGGTGTGTCCCTTGGGTGAGGAGTCAAGACTCTTCATCAAAAGGTGTGTCCGATGGTGGAAAAGGTGCGTCCCTTGGTTTTGGGACAGCCCAAACACATGAAAAGACACGATTTTTGTCGTGTCCATTCACATCAACTCGTGATGTGTGGGAGATGGAGAGGCCATTGATGACTTTAGGCAGGGTTGGCGCTAAAAATTTTTACGCTCATGCTCTCCATCTCTTCCATGCACAATGTGCACGGATGTCCTAGTGGGAAAAAGATGTATCAGATCGGCGCTAGAAGGTGGGGGGCATTTCCTACAGGCATGAGTGAAATTTGCTCTGATACCACTGTAAGAAATCCTAGATTTACTATATTTAGAAATGTGCTAAGGAACAGAAAGGAGACTGAAATAGCAAAGAACAAGGAATAATTGTATTGCTTGAGTGTCTGTAGTGTATCTGTAGTGTGTCATCCATATAATTGGGCCTCTCTTACATAGAGAGTGAAGAGTCACACATGAAAAGGTGTGTACTCCAAAGTGTATGTGCATGAAGTGGTGTGTACCCCTTGTGAAGGGTGTGACCCTTGATGAGAGGGTACATTACAATAGGAATGTCTCTTCAATAGGATGTCTCTTGTGAAGGGTTGTGCTTCATAGGAAGTGTCACGTCGAAAGGGCATACCCTTCCATAAGTGTCCATTCATCAAATCATCCATAAGTCTAGATATAGAGAAAGGAATACGTCACAGATCGTGACATAATGAGTCATAACCCTATTCACGAACAACTAAGCCAGCTACCACATAACTGCTCAGCTGATCCCCACCCTAAGCCCACTCTCAGTGGGGGTAATAAGCGATGTACATCGGTGGCACGCATGGCGCATGTCAAGCGTCTGGCTGAGTCTGCCCTTCACCTCCGGAGTGTCGACAGAAACTCAGTACGAAGACTTTGTATAAATGGATGCTCAAGTATGTGTGGATTTGTATGTGTGAGAGCATATTTTTATACTATGGTCTACACCCACTGTTGGGCGCTTATGACGTCAGTGGGGATGTCATAGTAGCTAGTTCCTGCTATGCATGATGGAGTTTATGGTTTTCAACCTTGTGAGTGACTATCATGAGATTGAAACTGCACTATGTTGTGTTTTAAGAGGATGAGTTTGGGAATGTTCCTGGATTCATCTAGGTATATGCTTCTGCCATATTAGCGGACATGCAAATTTCACCTTGTGAAGTTTTCGTCCAAGTTGCGGCCTGCTGGTATTGTGATAATTCTTTCGATCTTAAATGGTGGGTTGCCCTATCAGCTAGATTTAGATTTAGATGCTCGTTGGGGAGAGACTAAAATGAAAATGTTTAGAATTCACAAGCAGTTGTAGCTTGAATGAAGAGATTTTGGACTACCTTTTGATTAGCCTTCTCCTTTAGTGCTAGCCTTCATCATGGCTGAGTCTGCCCTTCACCTCTGGAGTGCTGACAGAAACTCAGTACGAAGACTTTGTATAAATGGATGCTCAAGTATGTGTGGGTGTGTGGATTTGTATGTGTGAGAGCATATTTTTATACTATGGTCTACACCCACTGTTGGGCGCTGATGACGTCAGTGGGGATGTCATAGTAGCTAGTTCCTGCTATGCATGATGGAGTTTATGGTTTTCAACCTTGTGAGTGACTATCATGAGATTGAAACTGCACTATGTTGTGTTTTTAGAGATGAGTTTGGGAATGTTCCTGGATTCATCTAGGTATATACATGCTCTCAAAATGCGAGCATGTGTGGGTTAATATTAAAGTTTGTCGTTATGAGGTCCCTCTAAACTAGGTTTTGGTAGCTCACTGAACTGTGTATAGGAAGCAAAGAGACCACTAGCGTGTGTTAGGGAGAGACAAACCAGCTGCTCTTTATGTCTAGCAGTGGTGGATCTCTCATGTTTAATTTATCACTCAGCATGGTTTTGTTGGCCTAAGCATGGCTTGTGTCAAGTATCTAGCTTTGAAGATGAATTAAATGTTTGCTCTCTAAATGCAAGCATTTGTGGGTTATTTAAAGGTTTCCGTTCTGTGGTCCCTCTAAACTAGGTTTCAGTATTTCTCTGAACTGTGTATAGGATGCAAAGAGGCCACCAGCATTTGTCAGGGAGAGATGTCACAGCTTCTCATGTTTCATCTATTGGGCCTCTCTCAGCATGGTTATGGTGGCTTGGTTATAAGGTTTGCAATTCGCATGTATGCAGATGCAATGCATGTCAATGTTGAGCTCTCAAACCTGGACTTGGAAGAATTCTCCTCAGTGGCCAAAGAGGATGACATTCACCAGGTTGGATCACACATTGTGTCTTTGCAGCCCGGATTGATGAAGTTTTTAGCATGTTTGTGGACCCGCTTTGAGATCACTACGTGGAGTAGCATGATTAGGAGGAAGGTAGAGCCCTTGGTGGCTAATGGGTTGAGGCCTCTGCTGCTATGGCATGCTTAGCTTAGGTTATAGCCACTTCCTAGGTTTAGGTGTCGCGTCGATGGACAAGGAGACATACTTTCTCAATGAATTGTATGAGGAGTTGGTACATAGTTTGATAAAACATGCACCCCCTATTGTCCAAGGGGCAATGGTTTGGGTGAGACAAAACCATATGCAGCATATTGACCATGTTCTGCCCGTGCTACCTTAAAGATTGGGACATGCTACTCAAGCAAGCTTGTTTGCATATTGGACAGTATATGAGGCCAGTACCGGGTACTCACGCTTTCAGATGGTGTACAGCCTAGAGGTAGTTATGCCATTTGAATTTCATATGAAGACCTTATGGTGTGGTAGGATTCCAAGTCTCTCTAAATATGAACCCCTCTTGCATTTAGAATCTGTCTCTACAAATACATGAATGACTGACTGACTGACAATCATGTAGATTACTTTATTCCACACCCCCTAACGACTGACAGAAATTGTATGTCAAATCTAGTTCTATGAATGGGCTACTCACATGGAACTTGGAAGTGCAACACACTTGTTTCTTTGTCTTAAATAACTGGCAGTGAAAGGGAAATGTGGATAGATAGAGCTCTTGGATGCGAAAGGTGCTTCATTATTTCATTCAGATGTCAACCCTCATTTTTATCGATGATCGTTACAAGTATCTCATTTTGGTTCAGAAGCTCCAGGTGCCATGTGTAGTTCTGTATTTCTTTTACTGTTTTTTCACCTATCAAGTCATTGCACGTCTTAATCAAAAGCTATGAGAGATTTGCCTTTCATGCCTTCTCCTATCTTTCGTATTGGCACATTCTTCTTTTAATTTGTGTGTATGTCTGCATACAGACATACATCCCGCCCCTCTACCTGTCTGTATGAGATTCCGGCTCTGTAGAGATCAGTGCTTCCGTTTTTTGTTTTGTTGAGTGGATTCAACATATCTTTCTTCCATTCACTACAAGCTGCCCCTTTTGATTAGTGCATGCTTCTTTCTTCCGCCATGTATTTTCTACGTCGAAGATATTTTACATCTATGGTTCTTTTTCGCTGTCGACTCGAATGGCCTGCTTTAATGGTTGCACGTTAGAATGAAAGATGCAAAAAGGTCCAGTTAATTTGTATGATTTTCTTACCTTATATTTACAACTTACTTGTAAGCTTAGGCACAGCGTATTAGCAGTCGCTGATAACACGTGTGACTTCACCTTTGGTCACACTAGCGGAGTAAACAAGTGAATCTTATGTCTCTATGAGGTCTTACATAACTGCCCTGACTGGAATTTCTACTAAAAAGATTGGCACATGCTTTTTCAGCAGGAGGCCATGCTTCCTTTAGAATACTTGGCAGTTTTCAATAATCAAAGTGACTGACTAGCTTCTGCATGTGCTAGCACAGAGATCATGACAGGTCAAAGATTCTGTGAAATTGACGTAGTGCTGCGAAAATGTTATCTAATAGGAAGCGATTGCTGCATAATTTACCAAGAAAAGATTTGTAGGTGCCCGAGTAGAGAACTCATGCCAAAAAGTTTGCCCGATGTTGGTAGCTCAAACTGCAGCTTATTTTCCCCTTTATGTGGTCGCAAGCTGATTAACTTATTTCCCAGGTATTTTCCACTTCCAATTTTTGAGCCTATTATCACCACCTGTGGACTGGCCATTCTTGCCCTCTCATGTAAGAGCAGTGGGATGAGTGATGCTGCCCATTCTGACCCTCCAACTTCAAACAATTGGTCTCTAGCCTACTATCCTTCAAAAGACAGATTAGTTGAATTCCTTAATGACCTTTCTTAAACCTTGTTTGAGAGTAAGCACGATGGGATTTTTTTCTTCTGCTGTAATATCTGCGACACCCCACAAGTAGCATTCAGGACTGTTTTCTCAGCAATGTCATTCCAAGGAGCAACCCTTTTTGTTGACTTACGGTTGTTGAACATACTTGAAGCGCAGGGCATAGACTTTGTAGGAAACATCTCAATAAAACCAACAAGGTGAAATAATTAAATGGGCCGGAAAAAGAGGGCGGAAACCTGAGTGAGAGAGAGAATACGAGGATAGAATAGAGGACTAGGAAAGTATGAAAGAGTGAAACTGGCGTAGATTCTTAAGCCCAATTTTATTTCTAAGACCTATCCTTCCAGGACAGGCCAAAAAGGCCAGAAGCAGTTGGCTCAATTGGGCCAGAACTCTATTCTGTGAATCGTTCGTGTTAGGTGGCCTGTTTTGGAAAGGTTATGGAATCCAGTTCAGGACTTTTTGTCGTGTTCAAGAAGGCCTGTCCGGAGTCCTTATTGATCCCCAATTATGCTGCCATCGTGGAAGAAAAACATTCTTCTCGATCAGTACCCTCTAAGTCTCATTTCTGCCTTCAAAGTCTCTCTCTCTCTCTCTCTCTCTCTCTCTCTCTCTCTCTCTCTCTAAGTCTCATGTGTGCCTTCTTAATCTCTTTTTTCACCCCTCTCTCTCTCTCTCTCTCTTACACACACACAGAGTTGTTCTCACTCTTAGTTGTGCTTACCATGTCTCTCTATCTCTACACACACACACACACACATGCATGCGTACATGCAGACTGAGTTGTACTTTCTCTCCATTGTGCTCTCTCTCTCTCTCTCTCTAAGTCTCATGTGTGCCTTCTTAATCTCTTTTTTCACCCCTCTCTCTCTCTCTCTCTCTCTCTCTCTCTCTCTTACACACACACAGAGTTGTTCTCACTCTTAGTTGTGCTTACCATGTCTCTCAATCTCTACACACACACACACACATGCATGCGTACATGCAGACTGAGTTGTACTTTCTCTCCATTGTGCTCTCTCTCTCTCTCTCTCTCTCTCTCTCTATTTTGCATTTCAAGTACACCACACACATAATGGCGAGCACCCGCGTGCACACACAGAGTTGTATTCTCTCAATTGTGCTTTCCAACTCTGTCTCTGAAAGAGAGTACAATTGAGAGAGAGAGAGAGTACTAGAGAGAGAGACAGAGTCAGTCTTGCTAAAATACCTTCTAAAGGGCACGTTTAGACGCATCACAATCAAAGCAAATTCATGAGAGACCTTTATGCTCATGGGCATTGGTTTGGGTGGAGCTATATACATATAACTCTCGGCATTTTGTCGTGAGGCATTGTTAAGGGGGACCCACGAACCTACAAAGACTATGTGCTAGTAATTTGTTGAACACACTTACCAAGTAAGATTGATTGAATTTATTGTAAGGAGGTGCATGATCATGTAGTTTGAATAATGAATTTGGCAATGGTTAGAAAGGGCCATGCAGTAATTGCAATCTTAAGGATAAAGAGCATTGATTAGTTACTCGAAATATAAATAGGATGTGTGTTGTATGAATAAAGACATAATTCATTATCCTATGCACATTTCTATTTCACAACAAAGAACAATGTATGCTCTAAGATTAATCACATGATCAAAAAGTTAAGCTATGATTGAAATTGTGCTACTAGTAACATGAGGGGGCGTTGTCTTTACTATTGGTATATGAATCCCCAAGACAACTATTATTATAGATTGTATAAGATTTAAATAGGAATGCCAAACTTAAGAAGTTTGTGATGTTCATTTTGCAGAGTAATTTCATTTCCCGTTTATGCTTGTGGGTGAATTGCATGCATTTAAAAGGGAGTATGCATAGAGATCTCACAATTTCTAAGAGAAATTTTACATGTGGGTCAAATCTTGAGGTGAACTAGAAATTGAAACATGTGTGCATGATATAACTTGGATAAAATGTAACATTGTCACATATTCACACATTCATCAACCACAATTCTATGGAGGAGCATGGCACACTTCCTTTCTAGTTATGAAACCAATTTGGGTTATGTATGTGATTGTGAGTGGTAATGATTCCCAACTAAGTGGGCTTCATGACTAATGGTATTGCTTTCTGAACTCTTGTCATGTCTCTTCATGGTAAACATATGTTATCTCTTATCGGCATATTGAAATCCCAATTGTGGTCTGCAAGGTGAAATGCAAAACATGATAAAAAGTGTCTTTAATTTATGCAATTGGAATACAACCATTTTATATGACCACCCCTCCTTGGATCTCTCAGTAAAAAAGTTCTCATTTAAGAGTCTGTAGACTTTGGGTAGGGTGGAAATTAGATGATGTCATGTGGCTAAGCGTTATGAGAGGGTTTGAACCCTTGACCTCCCACCACGGAAACTAAATGATGTCATGTGGCTAAGCGTTATGAGATGACCTCCCACCACTACACTGAGCATATAACGCAATATTAGGGGGGAGAGCCTCTTCCAATGGCTCCTCAGCATGGATCCCACACATTTATCTCTCACTTTTCTTCATTTCTCTCTCTTGCTCCTCCTTGCTTATTTTAATCATATATCTTGCTTACCCCATCTACAATTCTACACCTAATTTTAATGGATTGGGTATTTTGTACATCTTTAGAGCAATTAATTTCATAGTGCAAGTTATTGCTTTTGAGATTTCCCACAAAAAATACATGGCACCAACCAACACTTGTCTCACAACAATGCTAACTTAAGGAACATTTACAAGTATATAAATTTAATCCAAGCTAGGCTCCCATGGCTTAAGTGTTTGCTTTAATTAAAAACAAACCAAAGTCAATGTACTCGCTACAGATATAGTAATGTGCACTTGAGGAAGAGAGACAAATTATTAACTTTAGGATAAATTGCAAAAATTAAAAGGAAATTTATAAATTGATGAAAGTGACTTTTTTCTTTTTGCTAAAGCATGCTTAGTAAGAGAAAACGAATGCCCACGTGCGAATCCCCTCATGGTTTTTTGGGATATTGGGTTTTTTTTTTGGGGGGGGGGGAGCGGGGGATGTTGCGTCTATGTGTGTGTGTGTACACATGTGCACACGATTTCACCAAAAAAATGTGCATGCATGTGTCCTCATGTGCACATGCATGTATGCGTGCATGCATGCGCGTGCGTGTGTGCGCGTGCACGTGCATGCATGTGTGTGCGAGGATGCATGTGTGTGTGTGTGTGGGCGCACACACACGCTCTAGTGTATGCATATACCTATTGTGTGTTTGTGCATGTGTACGTGCGGATGCGGGGTGTGTGTGTGTGTGTGTGTGAGAGAGAGAGAGAGAGAGAGAGAGAGAGAGAGATGCTAGAAGTAGTTAAAAAAATTATGATTTGAGAGAGAATAAACACACTGAAAGTCACACTAAGTGATCTCTATGTCTCTTCTAAAATATTCTTCTAGCTAGGTAGTGCAAAGGAAACCTTCTATCAACACCTGAAGTAGGTTGAATTGCCCACCTTTAAGAAAATGGAGGCCTGAGAGTGCAAGTATTTCCTTATGGTTCAATAGAAGAGAGAGTCCAACCAAAAGAAGAGCAACTAAGAGATAATAAAAGCAATCAAATATAAGACACATGGAAAGTTGCATTAAGCTACTAGCAAAAGTCCTTTTTATATAGGTCTCTTATAGCAAGGCATTGCTTAAGGGAACCAAGGACCATACACAACCACATATACGAAAGGGGACCGAGGACCAACAACCATACATGACCATATATACCAATAATCTTTTAAAACTTGCATTAAGTAGGTAATATTGACATATCCATTTTGGGAAGGTGCATTAACATGTAGATTGAGCAATGAAATTTGCAATATACACAGTAGTGGACCATAATGTGGCAGGGACCTCAAGGGTTTAGGATATTGAATATTTGGTACAACTAACCATGTTGATTATAAGTCCACAATTTGGACGTACATTCTACAAGTAAGACATAATTCAGAAGTCACCTGAGAATATTTTTATTGTGTGTGTGTGTGTGTGTGTGTGTGTGTAGGGGCAGAAGGGGAGTGCGTGTGTGTGTGTGTGTGTGTGGGGGAGAGAGAGAGAGAGAGAGAGAGAGAGAGAGAGAGAGAGAGAGAGAGAGAGAGGTGTGGTAAAAGTAGTAATTTATAAGAAAAACAAATCATGATATTCACAAATTACGTTATTAACGAAAAGGATCAAGATTAGGCAAGAAATGGTGTCTCAAAATAGGCCTAAATTAGTGCTCCTAATTTTTGGGGATTAGGGAGGGGTTTGAGGTGGACCAATGGGAGGGCTCCTTTCCATGGGGCAATGCCATGTTGAGGTGGCACATGGGAATTCATGAGGAAAGCTCCCATTTGGCTAGTCCTCTTACACAATGTCCCTGCAACACCCAACCCCCCCCCTCTTCCCCTTGCCCCTCCGTCGGCCTTCCCCCCCTTACACCCACGCTTGACCGTTCCTATTCCACTTACCACTTTGCACGTTCCCCAAATACACATCAATGACATGGTTCCTATGGGTGAGATTATCTCTTTTTATGGCCCATTGCTCACTTTGTCCCCTCCTCCACTAGTTCAAAGCTCTAGTCCAATAGTTCCTCCTTGCATTTTTTGTTCTACTACCCCCTCTCTTGCACTTGCTCTGCTTCCCCCTCATCCTCTAGGAGCACACTTTGGATCCACCCCCCTCCTCACTCTACTACCCCATCTCACCCTCTTTCTTTCTTGTATTTTGCCCTCAACATCCACCTTTTGACTCATTTGGTGTCTCCTTTATGTCGTGAAGTATCATTCCTATTGTTTTCTCATGCCCACCCCCCCCTCCTGAGCTGCAATACTCCCCTCTCTCAAAATAACAAACAACATCATCCAATTCTTGTTTGATGATTCAATGTTGTGCAAGCATTGTTAAGAACATCTCCCACAAGTGTGTAATTTTGTGGCTAGTTGTATGCTCCACAACGCCAAAATTGTATTACAACATCAATGTCTGGAGAATTATAAGGGGGCACATAAGCTTCGCAAGTGCAAGAGAGGGGATGTTTTGCATGTTTGGAAGGGCCACATCTTAAAATTTTCTCTTTGGGAAGAAAGGGTCGCTTGCAATGGTGCAGCGTGTCTACATGGAGGACAGCTTGCCTCCATCAGTCAATTAAGCCATGGCACGATCACATTGTAAGCTCTTTTACTCTCCATACACTCTTTTCATTAGATTTTATGTTGAGTGATTTTTCATGGGAGATGTATTTCCTTTGGCTCAAGGAGTGGGAACCAATGTAGTCTTTCATAGGAAAGTTCACTGCAATTCATGAAGACGTGGCTAAGCAATTACATGATGGTGAGAAGTGTTCTTCTTTACAAAAAAGGAATGTATGTGTATAATACAAACTACATTGCTCCAAGGGGGGAAGACACTATGGCCATCTTCAACGCATGTCACACCACAACTTCAAGACATTAGGGGAGATTTGGGGTAAAAAAGGATCCTTTACTTAAGGTCCAACGAGGAGGCTCCAACATGTAATATTTTTAGGAAACCACAAAGGCATCTCATTGGTGGAGAGACCTCCCCTAGTCCCCACACCCTGCCACCATAGGCTCCATCTTGTCCCCCCCCCCCAATGCTTCACTTGTCCTTTTGTGCCCCACCTCATTTGTCCTTTTGTGCCCACCCTCATCCCCATCCCCACCCTCTCTCTTGGTCAACCACTCCCCTCTCTTAATCAACCACGTCACTTTTTCCCTCCACAAAATTGACTTTTTGAAAAATTTATCCAAAACACCCAAACTCTTTTAAAAGCTCTCCCAAACCATTCCCATGCACCCAAGCCCTCTTTCAAGGTAGAACTACTCTCTCTCCTCTTCCAAAGTGTGTATATATGAAGGGCCTCTTTCTCCTCTTGGTATCCTCTCCATTTCAACATGGTGAAGCATTCCCCATCTCCTAAACCAAAGGTAGATCTCTTCAAAATTGTAATTGCGACAACTGGAAGGATGTTAATGGAGTATGGACTTCCAAGATTTCAAGATCATGTCTTGGGTTACAACCACTATAGGTCCATGCAAGGTTTCTAGGAAGGACAAAGCCAACACATATAAGTATTGGAAAGGTCGACCATTGGTTCTTGAACAAAGAGCATCAAGGCAAGGGTACAATAAGCAATTGGATGCTTTTAATCAAACTTGCTTTCCTTCACATGGTAAGTGTTTATTCAAATTTTTATGTCTGTGTGTGTGTGTGTGTGTGCGTGCACGTGCGTGTGCGCGCGCATGTGTGTGTGTGTGAGAGAGAGAGAGAGAGAGAGAGAGAGAGAGAGAGAGAGTCACTTGGAGAGTCTTCTTCATCTGGTGGACCTTTGACAATTGAGTAAACTAAGAGCTCCATTGAAATTCATAGGAAAGGTCTTGAGGAAGCAGATGAAAGGTTCTAGTACATATAAAGTGATGTATGATTGAGGTTGACACTTTTGGAATGCAAAAGGGAGGCACAAGGCAACATTTAGGAAAATATACCTCCCTTGCCTACTACATGGGGCTTTTTCAAAGGCACACAATTGTGTGCATGCATGCCAACTTTGCACCCCATGGAAAAGGTGCATTAGGTCTCCATCTAAATTGATATTCTTTGCACCGTTATCTCACAAAAAGAAATTTTGGTGCTCTGAGATATAGCCTTGGATGTTTTGGGCAAAAGGTCTCTGGAAGAATCTTGGCACTTGTAGGAGTTAGTGTGTTAATTGATGTGTTGAATGCTCCACTACTCACTCAAAGCTTTGCAATTCTGATAATCTTGCCAGAGATGGTCTTCAATTGGAAATAGTCTAGAAGGAGCAAAGAAAGGATATTAGGATTGAAGCTACTTGATAAACTCATATAGATATATTTGTATACTACAATGTACATTTGATTACATATGCGTTACAAATAATTATAATGATATAATTGTATACCTTCATCAATATGAATACAAACACTTTCTATGCTACATTGCTTGCATTCTTAAAAATGTCAAATACCCTTTCTCATTCTATAAATTTTTAAAATTTAGATAGTTGTGATGTTAATGTGAGGGTATGTTGTTGTGAGTTAATCTACACGTTTGTTGTTGTGGAAGGCCCTTGTGACCAATTTGTGAGATTTGTTTATTGTTGTAAAAGGCTCAACATAGCAATGATTTCTTAACCATAGAAAAGGAGAACACCCACTCGAACATCATACAAACAATCATGACCATAACTTGCAAGCATAGATAGAGTTGGCTAACTTTCAATTAGCACATATACAAATCACTACTAGGAATACCCTTGTAATGGCCTTTGTAATGTCAATGGGCCTTGTAATGTCTGGTGGAGCCAAGTGGAATCCCAAATGTCAATAAAAAACACAGGGTGGATTAGTGCTCCCATGGACTAGATACGAACCTTGTCCGGCCCCCCATGGGTGCACCAATCCACCCCTTTCTTTTCTTCTTGAACTTTGGGATTCCACTTGGTGACGAGCCATTACAAGGGCCATTAACATCACAAAGGCCATTACAAGGGCCATTGCAAGTGCGTCACCAAACTTTTTAAATCTTATATGAAATTAAGAAGAGCTTTTTAAAAATTTCCTCATGCTACCACTGGATGAAAGGTCTTTCTAGAAATATGTGGAGAGTACATTGAAGGGAGGTGTAGAGATGAGGCCAAAAGCAGAAGGCAAGCTAGAGGATGCACCACCAAGGGACATGGTAGATAGGATCAACTTCTTCTATTCCAAATGTGCAACCATGTGATCCATGATCTTCTCATTGGATTATCTCAATTCATGAGGCTCAATGGTTTCATAGAGATTTTAATCTTGGCAACATTCTACTAGATTTTACAACAAATAATGCATGTTGAGACAAAATAATTGATTTGGGAAATGGCACCAATCACAAAAGGAAAATTAATAGATTTGATCATAGGCGTTGTGGGGTAGAGAAGATAAACTTCTTCTACTCCAATGTATACCATGTGATCCATGATCTTCATTGGATTTTCTTGATTTCACAAGGTTGAATGGTTCTCTATAAGCTTGCACCCTGGAAACATCCTTCCATATTATACAACAAATGGTGCACATCCAGGGGGAAATCATTGATTGGGGAATGGCACAAGTCGTGTCAAAGGAATATAGGAAGTCCTTTAGAAAATCAAAGAAGAAATCCTTGCAAATTGAGGAGGATTGGGAAAATAGGATCCATCACAAGCAAGACCAGCTATCATTGATATGTGTCAATATAATTTTTGAAATTAGGAAGAGCTTCATTCATTTATAATTGCAATGGCCCTTATAATGTCTAGTGGAACCAAGTGGAATCCCAAAGGTCAAGAAAAAAAAAGGGGTGGACTGGCGCACCTATGGGCCAGACGGGGTCCCTGTCTGGCCCATGGGCATGCTAGTCGCCCCCATTTTTTTCCTTCACCTTTGGGATTCCATAGTCGTAAGACAAGGTCCATTGATATCACAAAGGAATTACAAGGGCCATTACAAGAAAGCAAATTTGTATTGACAAAGAGAAAAAAAGGGGTGGAGTGGAGCATCCATAAGGGCCCCATTTGGCCCTTGGGTGCTCCACCACATTTTTTTGCTCCATCAAGATAAAGTTTTTTTTGGTGATGCACTTGCACTACACATTAAATGAGTATGCTAGTGGCCATTTACATCTTCATTTGGGCCATTGCAATCACGAAGGCCATTACAAGTGCATCACCAAAAAAAACTTTATATTGACTGAGAACAAAAAGGGGTGGACTGGATTGTCTGGCCCTTGGGCGCTTCAGTCCACCCTTTTGTTTTTCTCTATCAAGACAAGGTTTTTTTGGTGATGCACTTGCACTACACATTACAAGGGTATGCTAGTAGCCATTTACATATTCATTTTTTTTAAAAAAATCTTAAGAGAGGATAATTGTATAAAGGACTGTTAAGATACATTAAAAATTACTTTTGACATGCGTTTAACAAAAATGATTTTCTTGAACTTTTGGGATTCCACTTGGTCACAAGACAAGGGCCATTGACATCTAAAAGGGACTTACAATGTCCATTACAAGTGCATCACCAGAAAAAACTTTAGCTTGACAGAGAGAAAAAAAAGGGGTGGATTGGAGCGCCAAAGGGCCAGACAAAGACCTTTACAAACTCCATTACAAGTGCATCACCAAAAAAAGTTTTATCTTGATAGAAAGAAAAAAAGGGAAGGATTGGAGTGCCCAAGGGCTAGACGACGTCCCCTTCTGGCCATTGGGCACTCCAATCCACCCCTTTTTCCTTTTCTCTACCAAGATAAAGTGTTTTTTAATAATGCACTTGCACTGCACATTACAAGAGTATGCTAGTGGCCATTTACATATTCATTTTTTTAAAAATATCTTGAGAGAGGAAATTTGTATAAAAGATTGCATGGAAACGCAAATAATTGCTTTCGACACGCCTTTAACAAAAAATGATTTTCTTGACCTTTGGGATTCCAATTGGTCAAAGGGAGGTCAAAGGACAAGTGCCATTGACATCACAAAGACCATTACAATGGCCATTACAAATGCATCATGCCATCATAAAAAAAAACTATTTCTTGATAGAGAAAAAAAAGGCAGAACTGGAGCACCCAAGGGTCTGACGAGGTTCCTGTCTGGCCCTTGGGCGCTCCAGTCCACCCCTTTCTTTTTTATTTATTAAGATAAGGTTTTTTTTTGGTGATGCAATTGTAATAAAAATTACAAGGGTATTCTAGTGGACATTTACATCTTCATATTAAAAAAATTATCTTGAGAGAGAAAATTCGTATAAAATATTGCATAGAAACACGAATAATTGCTTACGGCATGCCTTTAACAAAAATGATTTTCTTGACCTTTGAGATTCCACTTGGTCACAAGACAAGAGCCATTGACATCACAAAGTTCATTACCAGGGCCATTACAAGTGCATCACCAAAAAAAAAAAAATCTTGACATTGGAAAAAAAGGAGTGGATTGGAGTGCCGAAGGCCACCAGATAGGGTCCCCGTTTGGCACTTATTCGCTCCAGGGACCCTGTCTAGCCTTGGGTGCTCCATAGTCCACCCTTTTTTTTTTCCTTTGTTAAGATAAATATTTTTTAGGTGAGGTACTTGCACTACAAATTACAACAGTATGCTAGTGGCCATTTACATCTTCATTTAAAAAAGAATTATCTTGAGAGAGGAAAATCGTATAAATTTTGCATAAAAACACAAACAATTGCTTCCAACACGCCTTTAACCAAATGATTTTCATTGCTTCTAAAAATTTGGTAACATTTTTTATAATAGACAATGTAGATACGACTTGAGATTTTTTCAATGATGGATGGCTTCTGATTCAAAAAGCAAAGGCTATATCCTTGTCCATAATGGTCACCCTCTTTGCATCCATACAACACAAATTTGCATCTTCCATAATAGTGAATTATGAGTTGCACTTTTGTAGCCTCTTACAATGCTATTAAGGCAACACTTTATAGATTCCTTGCATTAAACTTGTACTCTTGCAAAATCTCTTTCACCACAAAGGCAAAAGGAGCTCTAGGTACAAGCAATTTGGCACTCTTTTGATTCCTCTTGATTTCTAAGAGTGTCCTCCTCCACAGTTTCATTGGATAGTTGCTTCTACTACTACCACCTCCACAAGTACCACCACTACTGCCACCACAACCGCTACTGCTAGGGTGACCACCTCTCGATCTCTTTTTTCATTCTTTCTTTTTCTTTGAATTTCTTGTGTGGTGTGTTGGCTTGGACCTCTGTGGGCTGCTGGCCTGGACTTGTTTGTGGGGGCCTAATCGGAAGTTACTTTCCTCCCACCATAGATGAATTTCATGGAGCCATTCCAACCCCATAATGCATGTTTTAAAATGTGCACCTTGTGCTCTATAATGCGACTTTTCCATACCTTGTGTGCTCTAAACATTCAAAGAACCATGCTTTTTAATAAACCATGGACCATGGGTGTAAATAATGTGTTGCACCTAACACACAAACAAGTGCCAAATCTGCTTTTCTGATTGCAGACTAAAATTTGCAATAGCTTTGCTATCTTGTGCATGTTTTAAGGCCTTATTCATATGTGTAATGTTGATTCACTCTAGCACACTAGTTTTCCATTGCAGTCTACAAAAGCACAATAGCAAAGTCGTCAAGAATATGCATAATTTCTCGGTAACATTATGCCTCCAAGAAAACATGAAGTGAAGACCCAAATTATTATACTCACCTCTTACCTTCATGTTGTAGAACACTACCATTGCAACTCGTACCTTATGTACATCCAAGAACACATTGTACTCAAATCCACGTTAATTTTAGTTTTTGGAGTAACACTATGGTGTCCAAAATGTCCAAAAATAAACCACTATATCTTGCACAATAGAATTAGAACTTTTTCTTTCTTTCATAATATGTTTAGGTCTAGGCAACATTGAATTCCTTAGAACAATGCAATGAAGCACTTATAAAAGATATTATAAATGGTCGAGTATCCTTGCCTTCTAATTCCAATAGTATCATAGGCATGTACCACATTTGATGGTCAACTATGTTGCCTAGATCATGGACCACCTCTTGCAATATTGCAAGGCATAACGCACATCGTTTGAGACATTGAAGAAGAGAAACAAATTCTTGCTTTTTGATGGCACTTTTCACAGCATAAAGTTTTTTGCAAGTGTTCTTTCCAACATTACTAATAAAGTTCCTAAAAAATACTTTATGAACATTCAACATAATGGAACAAAACAATGCAAAAAATGAAAAGTACATTCAATAGTACAATGAAAAAACTAGGACATAATACAAACTGTGTGGTTTACACTCTCTATCCATGCTCTTGCTACCATTGCACCAGCAAGTTGTGGCATAATCGGGTGTAATCTCAATATGTAGGTGGCATTTGTGCTTCATATTGTTGATATCTTGCAACGGAGACTAACAAGATATGAAATTTACAAAATACTAAAAAGGTGAGAGAAAAATGGATTTGCATATGAAGATTGGTTTAGGTCAATGGATTTGGGTTAGAGAAAGGTTTGGGAGGGTTTCTACTCAATTTGGGAGATGAGAATTGGTTTAGGTCAATAGGATGGACTTTTGTGATGGTATCTAAGCCAGAACGTGAGAGAAAAATGGATGTGGGGGTTGGAAAATGGTTTTGGTCAAATAGGTATGGCTTTGGGAAAAGTTTGGGAGGATTTCCAAAATGTTTTGATTTTTTTTTAAAAATCAAAATTTGGGTGAGATGGCATAAGCGAGACATTTTTTGGGGATGGGGACCTTCCATGAGAAAGTTAAGTGGAGCATGATCTAGCAAATGGGAAGCTACACCTTTTGGGGGACACTAGCCCATCCCCATGCCTAGCGAAGTGCAGTTCGTAAGATCCTTGTGACCCATCCTTAGCTTTCTTAGGCCTTAATCCACTTTCCTAATCCATACCTTATGAGAACCTTTTTTATCCCAAATCTCGCCTAATGCACGGGCTATGACATGGTGGAAGAACGATGCAGTTGTACAAGGAGAACATTTCAAAGGATGTGGGCAATGACCATGAAGGCTTAAAAGGATGTTGGCATGGCCATGAAGTTTCAAATGGTAAGGTTGTCTTGGCTCATGCCCCTTCATATTTTTGTTTCTTATTTTCCAAGTATCCAAAATCCATAGAATAAAGACTATGTGGTCATGTAAGCACATAGATAAAAGTGCTCTTGATGCTTTGCTTGGGGAAAAAGGGGGGAGCAGATAGAGTGAACAAAATTGTGATGTGTTTCAATTTTAGTGTGTAAAGGCAATCTTGTTACTAGTAGGTGCCAAGTCACATGACATTGTATTTTGTCTTTCAGTGCAAGAGTTGGAAGAAAGCTAGTGCCCATTGGCTTCTCCTTCACTCAAACGATGGAAAGACAACACAACAATATGCTTCCCAATTGATCTTGATGGTGGAGATGCAACAATGTTACTGTCATATCACAGTGATCTCTAAAGGATGTTCAAGAGCATGTATTAGTCATGGAGGATGGTATGTTAGGTCTTCCAACCTCACCTTGATTGGACAAAGAGCACAAAGGGGGCTGAAAAATTCATGACAAATGTCAATATTATCCCTCCTACAACATTTGAGATAGTAAACAATGTATTTGACTGGTGCAAGCATTCAATTAAGAGCGGCAATAGATGTATTTTCCTAGGAGGTTGAAATGTTATTAAAAATTAAGAGTATTTGACCATGAGTCTTTACTATATATGGTTTCATGTCTTAATATTGTTTAAAACTATTACTAGTTTTAGAATATATATATATAAGGGTGTAAGAGCTATTTGTTATTCAGTTTCACTTTGCAGCTACGATTTCCCTAATTGTCCAAATACCTCCTTTTCTATAGCACCCCTACTATTGCCATTGCAATCGCCATGGATTTGTCGGCATGAGCAACATTTTATTAGTTCATCTCACAAACTTCATTTGCTGATAGGGAGAATGAGCTTTTGCAAGACCCTAGATGTCTGAGGACATACCAAGGAGCAAAAGAAGCCTTCCATGACCTCATCAAGTAGATGAATATTTTATAAAGGATTTTGCATCTTAGCTTAATGAATCTATGAAGCAATTGATCCCCTATTTGTATGAGGAGGAGCCTCGATTCATAAAGCATCTTGATTATTTTGTCTTTTGATTTACCAAACTCTTCTTATGTAGATGTTAATATATAAAGTGGCTTGATCATTTTGTCTTTTGATCTTTTAGATGCTTCTTATATAGATGTGGATCATTTTGTCTCTTGATCTTCTAGATGCTCCTTATGTAGATGTTAATATACAATTTTGGGTAGTATAGGAAAGACAAGAACTATGTTCCTATCTAAGGAGATGAATTTAATTTTCCTTCTCAAGGAAGGCCACCGCAATCTCCATGGATTTGTTGGCATGAGCAACATTTTATTAGTTCATCTCAAAAACCTCATTTGCTGATAGGGAGAATGAGCTTTTGCAAGACCCTAAATGTCCTAGGACATACCAGGGATCAAAAGAAATCAAGTAGATGAAGATTTTATAAAGGATTTTGCATCTCAGCTTAATGAATCTATGAAGCAATTAGTCCCCTTAAATTATCTCACCTACTTATATGAGGAGGAGCCTCAATTCATAAAGTGTCTTGATCATTTTGTCTTTTGATTTTCCAAACTCTTCTTATGTAGATGTTAATATATAAAGCGCCTTGATCATTTTGTCTTTTGATCTTCTAGACGCTCCTTATGTAGATGTTAATATAAAATTTTGGATAGTATAGGAAAGACAAGAACTATGTTCCTATCTAAGGAGATGAATTTTATTTTCCTTTTCCAAGAAGGCCACCACAATCTCCATAGATTTGTTGGCATGAGCAACATTTTATTAGTTCATCTCACAAACCTCATTTGTTGATAGGGAGAATGAGATTTTGCAAGACCCTAAATGTACTAGGACATAGCAGGGAGCAAAAGAAGCCTTCCATGACCTCATCAAGTAGATGAAGATTTTATAAAGGATTTTGCATCTCAGCTTAATGAATCTATGAAGCAATTGATCCCCTTAAATTATCTCACCCACTTATATGAGGAGGAGCCTCAATTCATAAAGCATCTTGATCATTTTGTCTTTTAATTTTCTATACTCTTCTTATGTAGATATTAATATATAAAGTGCCTTGATCATTTTGTCTTTTGATCTTTTAGATGCTTTTTATATAGATGTTGATCATTTTGCCTTTTGATCTTCTAGATGCTCCTTACATAGATGTTAATATAAAATTTTGGGTATTATAGGAAAGACACGAACTATGTTCCTATCTTAGGAAATGAATTTTATTTTCCTTCTCCAAGAATCCCATTAAGATGCAGAACCCTTAGGCCCACACAGTCCCTCTAGCTCTGATTCTAAGATCCTAGTCCCTCAATGTGACTCTGGCCTCTACTTAGAAGAGCGCCTTGATAAGGAAGATGAGGAGATGTAGGCAATGGAAGCCTTTACTCTAAAATTATCCTAGCATCGGGCCCTTGACAAAAGCCCCTATCCACCTCTGAAAAGATGCATGATGATCCAATGGAAATTTTATCATTGGCCCTTGTCATTATTGTTGGAGAGATATATCTATTCCTACATAGCATAGAGACTCTTTTGGTTTGAGGGAGGATGATAAACTGGGAGTTTGTCAAGATTTGAAGTTGACACCTGCATCTATGATCCCACTTTTTGGAAAGTGGATGAAGCCCTTGATGAATTTCTTTGCATAACACTTTCAAGTTTGAATAATGTAGACCTATCAACCTACAACTTGTTACCAAATTTAACATAGACCAAAGAAGCTTTGACCTTTCGCACAATACAAGATGTACTCAAGAGGACTATTTACATTGGATTCAAGAGTTTTATGTCCATTGGAAATGACAAAGGTGCAGAAGAGGACACTAATGTGGTGGTAAACAACTAGACATTCCTTCTTTGAGTTTCTAGTTTTGTTTTGAAGTATTGGTGGCACAAATTCACAAACTTGAGACATGGCCCAAGAAATCATGGACAAAAAATATGAAAACATAATCTAACATTAGAGCGCAACAAATGTTCAATAGATGATTTGTATTGTACCTATGCATGGTTCCCAATATGTCTTGAGATAATTGATAAAAAGAGCACACCATGCATATTTGGACTTCAATCCTTCCAACATGGTGTGAGCCTCCTCCACTCTCTTCTGGAATCCCTTCCCCACAACCCCCTTGATGTTCATGATCTCTCGATCTTTGAACATGACTACCTAGCTAGCCAATATCAAAGCTTAAGTAAGAAGATCTTTAGACAACAGCACTGTACATGCCATAAGCAAAGGTAATCAGGAATGCCGAATACCTTTTGCACATGATAGGTTGCAAAATAGTCAAGTTAGGTTACACCGCATGGAACAGAATGAAAAAAAGATGGCTTAGTTAAAGCAGTCCTTGAATTCTCCATCCCACCAAAAAAGCATGTAGACCCACCATATAGCTTTACAAATAAGCTATTGCATCACCCACCATGAAACCATTTGCCTCCCAAAATGGGTTGTAGTCAAGGATGCATTGGGAATTCTTGAAGGTTTTCAGTGTGTCTTCAATAGTGCACAAGGGCGTGATTGCCAATTCTTTAAAAAAACAATTGCAATGTGCATCAAACACAAAGATTGTGTACAAATGGAGCTGCAAAAACACAATGTTCTAGTAGTTAAGCAATTGAGAATGTACTTTGTGGTAGAAATACAAACAAATTTTCCCTGTATTGATTGGTTCCAAATGTGGCATCCAAGGACAAAAGCCCATTCTTTCCCTTTAGATTAAGCATGCTCAACTTCCATGGTGTTTGAATGCCCAATATTAAGGCATGGCCAAGGGCATCATTCTACTCTTGGAAAACAAACACAGTGGGCTCATTTTGAGTTTCGCACAACCAAATACTCTTTGCGTCATCTTTATGGTACTAAAACATGTTCACTATAATCTCCAAAGAGTGTCCAAAGGCCCAAATTTTCACCATAGTAAGAAATTGGATTTTTGTGCACAAAATGTGTCCCCCAATGGATTTTGCCTTCTACATTGAAGTCAAATTCCTTTTGAATTTTCCAAAAATTGATGATGAACTAGTGGAAAAAGGATGATTGATGTGTTGGGTCTATCAAATTGCATAAATAGATTAAGGAAAACATTAAATTTGCACTTATGAATTGTAACTCAATGAAAAATTTTAATTGAATCATAACTCAATGAAAAACAACAATTAGAACTTGGCATTTATCAATGACAAAAGAAATGGTGTTAAAGAGATCCATGTATTAATTTTAAGAAAAGTCATTACAAGGAAGCTTCATAGCATGTTTTCTTCTTTGTTTCTATGATATCTAGAATATGGGCTTTCGAATCCCCAAGTAGGCTCCTAGATCTAAATTTACTACCAACAACAGTAGAAGGAGTGGCACTGTTGAAAGCTAAAGGCATGGCTATTGTCATGAGTTCCATGCCATGAACTTTTGCCCCAAATGTGTTGAGGGCTACTAGGTAGTGGATCAAAAGGACTCTATTGGAATTATGATGAATGTTGAAATACCCAATCACCCATGACAAAGGCTTACATTTCAGTAGCCCTATTGTCATTTTTTGACAAATGTTGGAATACCCAATCACCCATGACAAGGCTTTACATGTCAATAGCTTTATTGTCCCACGTAATGGTAAAAAGCTATTCTGAAACACCACCATCATGACTATGGGCATATGGCCAATGTAGTACGACAATGATCTATCTTGGAAAAAGTTATTATGAACATGTCTCCTCCGAGAGGAAAAGTCATTGTACTGGCGGACTTATAGGTGATGATGGTGGTGAATTTAGACTCCTCGGACAGCTTGGTAAAGTATGAACAGCTTGATTTTCTTTGTCTTGGTCAGATTCTGCATTTGGATTTGATTTTCTCTCTTCCTTGGATCTTTCGTCCCAATTTATTTCTCTATCTTCATATCTCTTGTTTGAAACTGCTTCTTTTTCTTTGGATCTTTTGTTCAATTCTGCTTCCTTTTCTTTGGATCCTTTGTCCTTGTCCAAATTTTCTTCTTTTTCTTCGGATCTTTTGTCCGAATTTTGTTGTCTTACTCAGAAATCTTCGTCCTAGTATTCTTCTTTTTATTCAGATTCTTCATCCAATTTTTCTTCTGTATTATTGTTGTCCGAAACTGTTTTTTGCTGCTGCTTCGTCCCGAAGGTCTTCAAGTTCTGAAAGATCTGGTGGCAATTCATCTACATCACCTTCATTTGTTTGAAATAGGTCAAATGGTAGTCGATGATTGATTCTTGTTGGATTATCTTGGTTTTCTCCAAGAATGCTAGAAATCATGGGATCTCCCCTTGATTCATCCTCCCAGATTTCGAACTCGATGTCATCCTGTGTCACCATTTGGATCATGCCTTCTTGACTTGTTAAATGTGTTGCTATTGTTTCAGCACTAGGTTTTACTTTTGCATCTTGCTATCTCCGAAGTTAGAGTTGTAAATGTGTCCATTGAGATATGGTGTTGTCGTCTTGGCTATTTGTTACAAACATTCATTCTTCAATATATGCATTGCCATGCCAAGAACATTCGTGTACCTAATTTATATAAATATCCATATACCTTAGTCAAAACTCGTTCGAGACTATCAGAGCTCACCATCTTTTGAAAACATTGGACTGAGGTGATCTCATCTCTTGGACTGAGTTTTCTACTCTTTAATCTCGAATGTGGTATGCTGTGATGACCGCATTGTCGCTTGATATTTCAAAAATCTCCATGGCTCATAGGCCACCAATCTCCCTCTTCGATCACCAAATAGGTTGATGGGTATTCAAACCCACAGGATTGCTAGTGTTAATGTCATACAAAACTCTATTCTTTGGGGGGTTGAAAATAGAGAACTAAACTAACTGTGCATTACTGAAGGAAAGAACTAAGATCTATGAGATACTTGAGATATTGTCACTACAGAACAAAATACACTTCTCTCTCTCATTGCTCAAAGGGAAAGAAGGAAATAGATACAACGTTGCACTTTGAAAAGTAGTAATGGAAACATAATGTGCAAGATAGATAACAATCCAAATTGTATTCATCAGATAAGTTACTACAAGAACATCACATTAAGTATTCTACTTCTCAATTGGTCTCTTTCATTCTTGCTATATCTAACTTCGCAGTTGGTATTTCAGTTACAACTTCTAACCATTAAGACTCTTTCCAATACAAAAGTCAGGTTACTTATTTTACCCCTTAACAGTGGTGTCAACATGATCGTTGAATAGAAGCATGCATTTATTAATACCTTGGTCACCATTGGCACCACGTATAGCATCATCACTTTTTCTTGATGCTTGCACAGGTTCCCTCATTGGGCCCCAAGCACATTAGCAACATGCCCAATCACAATCTCCATTAAGAATAGTGTAAAAGTACTTGGCCTTAGTTGGGCTTCTGACATGGGCACTTGAAGGATTACCATCCTCAAAAGTAACAGTCATCTAGAACAATCCTTGCTCTCCTAACTGAGTGCTTGAAAACTTCTTGCACTTTATAGTTTTTTTGAGACCCAAAATCCTTTAGCATTCACTGTCATCAATATGTTATCAAAGATGGACAATGACGAGGAACAAGATTTGTTGGATGCAAATTCATCCATAGTTATACTCTTTGAGGTGGATATAGGCCATATAGCATAGCACCATGCAAAAGTGGTAGCGGAAGTCTATCAAGTAATGTTGGCAGAGAGCCAGTTGAAGTCTGACAAAGATCCAGTAAAAAGCAGGATAATCTAGAATCTAAGGAAGATCTGGATGAAGACTCCACCCAAAAAAAATTAGTCAAAGATGTCATTTGTAAGGTAGTAGAAGCCTATGAAAAGTAGATGCAGAAAATAGCAAGGGTAAAAGAAGATGAGTTGGAAGAACTAAATCTGGGCATGGCAGAAAAGCCACAGACAGTAAAATTAAGTGTGCACATGGAAGGTACTTTTAAAACAATAATGATGCAATTAGAATTTAAAGATATTTTTGCTTGGGAATACACTAACATGAAGGGCATAGATCCAAGCCTGTGTGTTCACCACATTAATTTGAAAAAGGATGTAGTTCTGATGGTGCAGCAAAGATACCGAATGAATCCCAACTATGCTAAGTTGGTTAAAGAAGAAATTGATAAATTGCTCAAGTAGGTTTCAAATACCCAATGGATAAAGTGACATGGCTTTCTCCTATAGTCATAGTTCCTAATAAAAATGGCAATTGCAAGTTTGTGTGGACTGCAAAAATTGGATGCAGTAGACTTGGGGGGGAGAGAGAGAGAGAGAGGGGGGGAGGGGATGAGTTGATTTGAGAGGGGGAGGAGAGAGGGACACACACACACACACGCGTGTGTGCATGCACGCATGCACACACACACACAGAGGAAGAGAGAGAGGCACAAGAATAGAAAGGAGTATGAATGGGGAAACGTGGCAGAAAGTAATTGAAGGGACACTTTTGTCCTGGTAGGATAAGAATAGGTGCTACTACCAAGATTTTCTTCAGTAATTCAAATGTTTTTCGTCCCTCTTCTCTCCAAACAAATTGTTCATGTTTCAGACATCGCCATAGGGGTAGTATTAATGCAAACCTTGATAAAAGGGTGGTTCCATACAATTTACTATGTCATCCGTACCTTGTCAGCCAAATGAAACTATTCAATTATTGAAAGGGACTGATTGGCCATGATATATGCCTTGCAAAAATTTCAGCACTATCTTTTTGCTAACGTAGTGGTCTTCCATGTCAACCTCCAGGCACTACTATACTTGATCAACAACCACAACCATTCGGAAGGGTATCAAGGTGGATCTTAATCTTACAAGAGTTCAATTATAGAATAGTGCATGCTGCCAGCACCTTATTGCGGATTACTTGAGCAGGTTGGAGTCTAGGGAACACCTAGGACAATGAATCCCAGATGACATACCAAATGCATCTCTATTCCAACTGGAGGCTATTCATGGAATAGATTGGTATGACACAGTGTTGTAGTTTTTGATAGATGGAGTGTTCCCTGAAAGTTTCACAAGATATCAAAAGCACAGAATGGCTCTCAAAAGTAGACCACTCATGATGATTGCAGGAGCATTGTATAAAAGAGGAATTGATCAAATACTTTAAAAGTGTGTCGGGCAGACCATGAGCAGTATGCAGTTTTGTAGGAAGTCCATCAAGCAACATCAAAGGTCCTTTTGCGGGTGATGTGACAATGGAAAAAGATTTTTCAAGCTGGGTTGTGGTGGCCAACAATAATTAAGGATTCACACGACTTCACAAAGAAATGCTGGTACTACCAAAGAGATGGGAAACCATCAGATGCTAGCAGATTACCACTAAATCCAATTTTAGCATTGGAGCCATTTCAAAAATGGGGTCTAGATTTTGTGAGACCATTCAAACCAGCTGCAAAATACACAACAATGCATTGTTCATACCTAGCAACCTACGGTGGAAGTGCTCAATGAATACTTTATTACCAAACTGCCAAGGATGTGTGGACAATGGCAGAAATCGTGGACAAAGTCACAATGCCTTAGAATGATGTGATCTCACAAGCGATCCATGCAGGAGAGTCACTTCAAGGTAGGACATCCAAAGCATTGCAGGGCATCCAAAGGGAAAAGCAAACCCAAAAAGAACAAAAAGAACTCATCGAGAAAAAAGCACAAAGCTAGCAAGACGACGACAAGTTTGATGAGGAGAATTTGGATGCTCATAAGAGTGAGGAGTTGGATGCTAAAGATGGGAAGAATTCCAAGAAGACCTCAAAAGGAGGAAAAGGGAGCTCTACGACATCCGAAGGACACTCAGTAGGAAGAGGATGAACAAAACTCTGGTGCATTCACTATCGGAATCCTAGCCATTCCATGATGGAATGTGCTTTAAATGAGAAGTGGTGTGCCATCTGCATGACCAATATGCATACCACAATCCAATGTTACTACAATGGACGAGGCCTGACATTGCAAGGACAGACACAATGGACAACACCCATGTCTACTAATCTTAGAGAATCCTATGCACAACAATCTGGGAAAGTGAAGTCCTAGGAACAATCTTCTTCCAGAGGTGGCGGCGGTGGCTGTGGATGAGGAGGTGGTGGTGGTCATGGTCATGGTGGAAATTCTCTAGAGAGCTACTTGTTCTACCTAGGATAGGCTTATTGGTGGCAGAATGAATGTCCAAAGGCCAAAGAGTGGGACTGACAAAAATTGGAGTGGTAGGAGGTGGCCGAGAATATGCCAAGCACATCAATGGTCTATATTATGGTTGATGATCCAAAAGTCACACTGGAAGTCAATGTCGTGACCTAATCTGGCAAAGTGGTGTGGGGCTCATCCACAAAGATGACAACACTACTTCAGTGGCCAATGCAGGAAGCAGTGCGATGGCAAGTGGTGGATTGGGTCAAGGAGGCAAATCCACCTGAAGAGGTGTCAGTTCACAAACTAGTGAAGGAGACAACCCGTAGAGCAGTTTGCAAAAGTGTGTGTTTTGAGGCAGCAAATGGGCTACTGTGGGTTGGGGATGGATCCCAGCCTCGGAAGGTCATTCTGAAACCAACACCAATCCACATGTCAGATGAGACAGAGAAGCCAACAAAGGTAGCCACATTTTCTAATGAATTTAGAGCTAAAAACCTTCTAGATGCACAGATCTAGATCTCTCTCGGGTGATTGTTTCTGAAATTAGTGCCGTAGCTTCATAAACAATGCATCCAATCTTTTGACTGGTAGCACTGTAGTGCTAGAGGTGGATGTTTTTTAAGCCACATCAATTCCAGTTCCGATAGTGCCACTCACTGACATGTGTATTTCGGTTATCTCTATGAGAGTATAAGGCCAACTCTTTTCACAAGTGCTAATCAGTAGAGGGTCTGGCGTCAACGTCATCACCTTGAAGACTGTCAAGAGACAACACCCCTTTGTAGTGCCAATGTGATGATGTACATTGAAAAGATCAATCACCAAAAGGAGATAAGTTGAGAGCGGAATGCCTCAAACTTCTCACGTGGAAGTGTTTTGGTGAAGATGTCTGCAACATTGTCATGTGTGGAGACATAGATCATATTGATCTCCCCTACATGCAACTTCTCTCTGACATAATGATAATGAACTTCCTGAAGTCAACGACTTCGAGTGCGAAGGAACTTTGAGAAAAACTTTTTCTCCTTCCTTCAATACTCTTATAGATCGGTTTTCATCTGCATACACCTTGGCTCTATCCATAGCCTGGTGGATATTAGCTCTCGCAAGTGCTAGCATCTTCCGCATCTGAACCACAAAGTTCGCGGCACTAGGCACTTTCTGAGGTACTCCGACTATAGTCGGGTTGGCTGGTCTATAACCATAGTTCAGTTCAAACGGACTGAACCCAGTAGAGGAATGTTTTCTATCATTGTAGGCAAACTCCAACAATGGCAACCACTTGTCCCACGTATGTTGCCTCAATGACACATATGCCCTCAGCATATCCTCTAAAGTTTGGTTGACTCTCTCCGTCTGACCATCCGTCTCAGGATGATCCCCACTACTCATTCCCAACTCAGTCCTTAGTGTCTCGAATACCGCTGTCCAGAAATGATCGGTAAATCTGACATCTCTGTCTGACACTATGGATCTAGGCAATCCATGCAGACGAAATATATGTCTAATAAACAAATCCGCTACTTGCGGGGCACTAATAGACTCCCTAGTCAGAATGAAGTGAGCCATCTTGGTTAGACGATCAACCACCACAAGGATAGAATCATATCCTCCTTGTGTCGTAGGCAGCCCTACAATAAAGTTCATGGAAATGCTCTCCCACTTACTTAGTGGTATTTCCAAGGGCTGTAAAAGTCCGAGTGGCTTCACCCGCTCGGCCTTACTTACTTGACACGAGAAACACCGTGTCACATATTCATGAATATGCTTTTTCATCTTTGGCCAAAAGAAATCTCGCTTCACGAGATCATATGTCTTCTCGACTCCTGGATGTCCCACACACGGGCTATCATGGCACTGTCGAATGACTCTCTGCTTGAGATCATTCTAACTAGGTACTACAACCTTGCCATTTCTAACTAGCATACCATCCCTTATGGTATATCTTGCATAAGTTTGGCCTTTTCTGGATGCCAGGTCATCCTTTTCATTTTCCCTGGGTTTTGACACATGAGCTTTAGGCCACAAGCTCTGACAAACTCGTCCACTTTTTGAGTTTCTCTTATCTCGGTCATTAGAGCACTCTCTAATACCGTGAAACTTAGGTTGTGCATAATGCGAGACAACGCATCAGCAACCTTATTGTCTTTTCCTCTTCGGTACCGAATCGTTAGATTAAACTCCTGCATGAGCTCTGCCCACCTAGCTTGGCAGCCCCTCAAGTCAGGCTGTTTAGAAAAATGTTTCAGAGTATCATGATCCACATCCACATAAAACTCTGAACCATACAAATAATGCCTCCATGTTTTCAAAGCATGGATAACAGCATACAACTCCAATTCATGAGTTGGCCAATTCCTTTGAGAGGGAGAGAGCTTCTTGCTTTCAAAGGCTACTGGCCTTCCCTCTTGAAGGAGAAGTGCTCCTACCACAATGCCACTTGCATTGGTTTCTAGGAACAACGGTTTCTGGGGATCAACTATTTTTAACACCGGTCCTGTGACCACAGCTTGTTTTATGGTGTAAAAACTTTCTTGTTGATTCTGTCCCCAAATAAAAGGTACTTTATCTCAGGTCAGATCAGTCAATGGCGATACTATTCCGGAATATCCTTTGATATGCCTTCTATAAAACTGGACAAATCCTAAGAATGATCGCAACGCGGTCAGACTCTGAGGGATTGGCCAAGTTAGTATCGCAACCACTTTCTTTGGATCCATTTCTACCCCTTGTGGAGTAATTATGAACCCTAAATATTCAAGCCTAACCATACACAGTATAGTTTTCTTTTTATTTACATAAAGACTGGCTTTCCTCAAAGTACTGAACACTATTCTTAAGTGTTCACGATGCTCAGTAATACTTTTACTGAATATTAGGATATCATCAATAAAATGTACTACGAACTTTCCAATATACGGACGTAGTAAATCGTTCATAAGCATGACGAAGGTCGCTGGAGCATTGGTAAGTCCGAAGGGCATTACCAAAAACTCATAATGACCAAACCTGCTCCTGAAAGCGGTTTTATGCACATCCTCGGCTCTAATCCGGATCTGATGATAGCCACACTTAAGATCTATCTTACTGAAAATCACGGCTCCATGTAATGCATCTAGCAAATCATTAATCCGAGCCATCGGATACCTGTGCTTAACAGTGATATTATTTAATGCTCTGTAGTCTATATAGAGGCAAAACGTATCATCCTTTTTCTTCTTTAATATCACTGGCGAAGCAAAAGGTGAGAAACTTGGTTGAATCTGCCCCAACTTGAGGTATTCTTCTAGTTGTCTACGCACCTCCACCTCTTCAGTAAAACTCATTCTATAGGGAGGTCTATTTACAGGTTCTGCCCCCGGGATCATCAGTTCAATCTTATGTTGAACTTTCCACTCTGGAGGTAACCCATAAGGTAGTTCATCCCTAAAACATTCAGAGAACTCCTCTGTTATAAGATAAGCCAGCTTGGCCATCTCACCACTTTGCGTAACATCAGTGCTAGCATCACCACTTTGCGCTTAAAGAAATTTTTGCATACAAGTGACTCACTAATCGAAGGAGTGGTTTTGTTTCAAGAGATAGAGGATATTGCAAGGCGCCAGCCAACAAGAATCCTGGACTGAGGAACAATGCAAATACGAAATCGGAAGATACCCATGGTGTTGGTTGCATGGCATGGTCAACCTCTATCAGAAGCTACCTGGGAATCCGTATACCAGTTATGGAGAGTGTTCCCAGATTTCATCATCGAGGACGCTGATGCTTGAAGAGGGAAGGAATGTTATGCTCTACCCGAGATAGCATGACCTCGGAAAGATCGGTGGGCATTTTCTCTTAGATGACCAATTTTTGTAATAGTTAATGTGCGTAAATGAAATGGTCAAGAGAAGTAACTGCCAAGGTCCTAGGTGAGGGTGAAATGGCATTGACTAGGTAGTTCTGAGTGCTAAAGCCTAGGTGCACCTAAATGTGCAA
Organism: Dipteris shenzhenensis; assembly: GCF_047967505.1. Taxonomy (NCBI): domain Eukaryota; kingdom Viridiplantae; phylum Streptophyta; class Polypodiopsida; order Gleicheniales; family Dipteridaceae; genus Dipteris; species Dipteris shenzhenensis. Next base: position 20,073,147 of record NC_141606.1, read on the forward strand.
TAATGCCTAGGGGCAAGTGGTTTTAAATGTGCCCCAAGAGAGGGGTAAATGGTGCACCAAGTGGAAAGGCTAAAATGATGACATTTGGCAAGGGGAACTATCTAGGGAAATGAGGGTCTCGTGGATATGCATGAGGAAAAGAAAAGAACGAATTAATCAGAATACATGTGATCTATGAGAGAAGGCTAGGAGGAAAGAATAGATGCCATCGCCCATGATCTGTGTGTGTCAAAAAGAGGAGATAGAGTTTGTGTCAGTTGGTTGCGGGGATCTTCTTTATAGTCTCATTCGTGGTACTCAACATGGAGGCACCCAGTCCGAAGTACAGTTTCTTATTGGGAAGACCTTGGCTGGAAGGACCAGTATGACTAGTGTTGGTGAAAACAATAAACATGGCAGATGGTCTAGATGATGATGACAAAGAAGATTTCCTACAGGAAAACCTATGATCTAGTCAACATGATAGATTTGGATTTGAGTAGGAGAGGGAGTTCGAGGAATGCATGATGTGAGTGACCCATGTCCAAGAAGATTCCTCAACATAGTTTTTTTGGGAGCCGATGGGATCTCTAAACCGGTAAAGATTAGCACACTACTTGATGAGAAATTCTAGATGGAGTTGGTGTCACTACTGTGATGGAGTTTTTTATGTGTTTGCATGGGATTATTATGACATGCGGGGCCTCGACCCCAAGTTCTACTTGCACCAAGTTAACCTAAAGAAGGATGCCACAACAACCAAAATGCAAAGATACATGAATCTGCATGTGGGAAAGCAAGTCAAGGCAAAACTAGAGCACCTTGTGCACATGGGATTCATAGCACCGCTCAAGAATATATAGTGGAATTTTCTAATTGTCATCGTTCCCAAGAAGAATAAGAAACTACAAATTTGTGTGGATTATCATAAGTTAAATGTGCTACAATAGTGCTAGACCCATTTTCCCTTCCCTACATGGATTAGATGTTGGATGAGGTGGCGGGGCATGAGATTTACTCTGGACGAGTATAGTGGATATAATCAAATCAGGATGGCTCTTGAAGATCAGAACAAGATAGCATTCATCACTACATGGGGTGTTTATGTATGTACAGTGATGTGGTTTGCGTTGCAAAATGCCCCATCCACATTTCAGCAAGCTATGTAAGAGATATTCGGACCTTTTTTTTTAGAGTTTATGCAAATTTTCCTAGATGACCTCAATGTGTTCCGAGTCAATTGGAACACCTACGGCTATGTTTCAAATGCTATTGGCAAGTGTCCTTTAGCGTGAACCCGATGAAGTGTGCATTTGAACGCCATAGACTCTTTGTAGTAGAGAGGAACTATTCAGTGATAGAATGAGAAGGTCCGAGGGGATAATCTTTTCATTGAAAGAAAGTTTGGCATTAGCTCTTGGGTGGTTGTTTCATGTTTCATGTGGACCATTCTGCACTACTGTATCTGATCAAGCAGCAGAATCTTACAAGATGACTTGTGCGTCGGATGCTACTTCTTCAAGGAGTCGACTTTGAAGTGGTACACGGGCCCAGATTGTAGCATGCAGTTGCAAACCATATGTCTCGTCTTGAATCTGGCAAGCCCACAACAACTAGCATCAAAGACGATTTTCTAGATGTGGAGTTCAATGTGGTCTTCATGGGTGTTGCAGAAAGTGATGTGGAGGAACAACGTTAGGAAACCCCCTGGTCATGGTATGATGAATTGCTCTTCTCTTGTACTTGACAAGAGATCAATGCAAATGGCCAATTTGACAAATGCAATGCTCATATATGCATTGCCGCATGACCAAGAAGTAGTGCTCATGGAGGACATTGCGGGGTGGTGAGTAGCCATTTTGCAAGAGCAATCATGGCCAATAAAGTGCTGCAAGTTGGACTTTGGTGGCCAACGCTGCACAAGGATGCCCACTGATTTGCACTGCGATGTGACCTATGCCAACGACTAGGTGAACCATCAGATTGAGATCGGATGTCGATGTAGCCTGTGCTACCTCTTGGACCATTCCAAAAATGGGGACTGGATTTTATGGGTCCATTCAAGCCCATAGCCGCAATGACCAGGGATTGCTACATGCTAGCCGCAAAGATTATTGCACAAAATGGGTCGACGCATGGGCTTTGCGGGATAAGACAACACGATCAATAGCCAAGTGCCTATACAAGGATATTTTTTGTCGATTTGGTTGCCCCATTGAGTTAGTGAGTGATCGCAGGAAACATTTTGTAGCCAAGGTGGTAAGGAGATGACCTCATTTTTCATGGTGATTCATAAGAAATCCTCCTCGTACTACCCACAAGACAACAGACAAGTCGAGTCATCCAACAAGTAGTTCAAGCAGATCACGACCTTCCTAGTCAACAATCATTAGACCAATTGGGATGAGAAAGTGTTATCCGCATTGTGGGCATACATCACTTCCTCCAAGGTGGCCATGGGTTCAACACCATTCAAACTCGCATTCAGAGTGGGGGCAGTCACTCCACTTGGGTATGTTGTGCCTAGTTTGTGTATTACAGTAGAGGACCGTCTACTTCTGCAAGAATCCATGGAATTCCAATTGGACGTGTTGGAACAGTTGGAGGAAGAATGCATGGAGAGAGATTATCTCACACAAGTGGTGCAAGCACTTGGAAACAGAGGGTGGACTTGTCCTCCAAAAAGAAATTCTTCAAGAAGGGGCAACTGGTCTTGATTTTTAATAGTCACAAGGGAAGGATGCCCGGCAAGTTGAAAATGCAGTGGCCTAGCCCATTCTAGACTTTTGAGTATTGAGGGTCTATCTCATTCTACTTGGTGGATCTCCAAGGCCATGTGCTACCTATCCCAGTGAATGGATTTCGGTTGTGGCAATAACATCATGAGGGGTGCCTTCAATGTTCCTTCCCCACCATAAAGCATGAGGTGCTCATTCCTTTGATCCAATTGGGCACATCGTATCCAGTTGTGGAGACGAGCAGTTTGTGGAATGATGGTGACTCAAGTGCCAATGTTATCTCAAGTTCAGTGCCAGCCACCATGCATGTCTTTCCCATTGGGCATTTGAAGGAGCTAAGTTTAGTCATTCCCTCTACGTGTTCATGGCTCCTCACTCTTGCCCTCTCCCATCTGCTTAGTGTCGTGTTTTCTTCTAGCCTCCTTCACCCATCTACTCAGTGTCATGCTTTCTTCTAGCCTCCTTCACCCATTCCCTGTAGCTCCCATGCCTATGGGTATGTCGCTCATCCAACTCATAATGTTGTCTAATAATATCTCTCTTGGAGAGGAACATATTGATGGATGGTTGTGATGACTCAGGCTTTTGTAGTTTTCCAACTTTATTGGGTGTGCATCGTCTTCCACCTAGAGATGGTTCAACTATGCAAGGAGTTAGCATAGGGAAATTAGGTTATGACATTTAGTGGCCCATGGACTCTCTTAGAAGAATTGATATATGATTGCATGTGGCTGCCCATGGATGGTGAGAACATAACTTTCAAACTTTGGGTGCAACTATGATGGAGGCCGAGTTTGAACCGCCCATCCGAGGGGAGTATCGACTAAGCAACCAAGACAATGTGCTACTCTGAGAAGGATTCAGATGGGTGTTTGAGTCCTTCTTTTAGGCTGACATATACAATTTCTCTACACACGAGGAGTCATTGCACTCGTAGAGTCACAACTAGTTAACTACATGGACACGAGTTTTGAAGGAGCACCTACAGCTGGGTGTAGTTTGGGTGGCAAAAGTAGTAGCCAAGGGGCAAGTCATCCATGCAAAGGTCGAGCAAGTGTTGAATATCCTCTTCCCACTCACACACAGATGAGCTGGAGGTGCCATTACGGATCACAACAATGATGCTGGCTTTGGTGCATGAAGGATTGAGGGAAGAGATGCCTGTGCCAACAAAGAGGCGAAAGAGGAATAATGATGGAGGAGGTTCACCTCAGCCAAAGTGGACCATTCTAAACGAAATTGGATGCAGTGGTTGGTGGACTTAGAAGAGACACATAGGTAAGAGTGACTTTAGCGGATGTGGGGATGAAGAGCAAGTGGACATGGAGTGGATGGACTGAGTGGAAATAGTTGAAATTCTTCGAGCCAAATGATGCAGGATCTTTGATCCTATGGTGCACGGGCTAAGAGCAGTTAGAGTGCTCCAAGTCTAGGTCAGGATCAAACAGCAACGATAATTACTTGCGTATCATGTAGCTGTGTTTCACGAATATTGCAAAAATTCTACTTGCATAGGTTCTCTACCTTTGTGTAGCCCAAAATTATTGTAATACTGCACTAGTTCTAACTACTCATCAGTCCGCAATTATCAGTTCTGGGTCCACACAGTGCACTGTGAGTGCCATGTGTTAAGGGGAATTAATAGCATGCAATGTTATTGTGGAGTTAGCATGGATTTCTAGAGGTGCAAGTACCTACAATCACATGTGGATGGTGGTTGCAATCGCATGTTGTATATTCATGCAACCAATATCTCTTGGGATTCATCCCATGTTATCATTCACGCATTTGAATATTCACAACGATGTGTCTCTTTCCACATTTTGAGTCTTTGTGTATTCCTATTTGCATGAGTATGTGTTATGTGTATCCACTAGCACCTTCCACTTAGGCATTACAAGAAACTTGTTGTACTGGTTCCATTGACATTTTGTACATCTATGCTGGAGGCTCTCCTTTGAATAAAAGTGTATCTTCTCTTTTTTGAAAGTAGAGTAGAACCATCTCATCTGTACTAGCATACTAGTCCATGGGCACATATTGTTGCAATGGCTTCCATCCAATAAAAATGCCTACATGATGGGGTGCTTAAGTAGACTAAGAGAATTAATGTCTTGGATAGAGACCACGATGGCTGTTAGAGGCACATGGTAAACTGCCCCATCTTCTATATTGAATGGTGAATGTCCAAGTACAAATGAATGAATGAGACTATAGATGAAGACTTGGTAGATATATTTACTCCTCCCCTCTCACACAACTTTTTTTTTTTTCAAAAAGAGAGTTCTATTAAGTATTAAAGAAAAACGTTAGAGCAAGCTCCATATGGGATACACCATGCAATACATGAAAAGCTCAAGAGCCAAAAAGAAAAAATTAGGGCTGATAGTGCCATCTCAATCCAGTAGAACCCTCCGAGAAAAAGGGAGACCCCTTCCAAACTCGAAGAAATACAGTCCTTCTAGAAGAGGCTACCCGTGAAGGGCCCTGCATGCTAGCCCAAATGGCTATCAAAGTGTGAACCGTGTCAGTCCAAATACTCATGAAGACCTATGAAGGGTGTATCTAGGTGCCATCCAAGGCCTCTGTACATCTGGCATTGAACAACTTCTGCTAGGTCTACAATGCCACATAAATCAGTTGCAACCTCTTGCAAAATTCATGTTGCAATGCACGATGATGTGGATCCCTAATAATGAAAATCAATTCTCTCTTCTTCATTATACTCTTTACCACATAAAGTTTGTCTAGATGCTTCTCTTCTGACACCCTCCGCCATAAAAATCCTACCAAAAGCATGGATAAGAGAAGGAGAATATACCATTAAACCATTATATGAAAAACATCATAGTTGCAAAATAGTCCAAAACATACATATCGTGTAGCTTGCACCCTATGGTTCCTTGCTCCACCACCAATTTCCAAGCTCTCCATCAGTTGAATAGCATTGATCCGATGGTTGTAACCTAGAGGAGTTCTTTTTATTTCCTTCAATTTGTAGTCAATGTAGCAAGCTGCCTACTCGAGAGACCAAGTCATTTGTAATTTCCTTTTGTTTTTCTTGACATCAATATGATTTCTCATCTCAATTTCATAATTGGCAAGCTTTTTATTGAGATTCAAACTTGCTATTTGTTCTTGGGTTAGCTGTTCATGTAAGTTTTTTAATTTCTCCTTCCATCCTAAATAAGTGAAACTTCGCAGATTGGGCTTTAATAGTAGGATGGCCAACTTGTTTGAAATAGCAAAGCAAGCCTTGAAAACCATCTCCCACATATTGAAGTACACTTGACAACTTTTCAGACATAAAAGGAGCACCTGTCAAAGGATCTATTGGGATAGAGTCTATCAACACTCCGTAGGTGAGAAAACCTTGCTCCTTATTGTCATATTTGGTTTAATTTTTCTTTTTTGGCAATCTTGTGGTCACTGCATTGATGAGGCATAGAATACTTAGGTGGAACTTCAATGTGCAAGGTGTCTTTTTGTGGCTTTTTGGTGCAATATTGCAATGGAGCCAGGAGAGGATTCAAAACTAGATTTCTAGAAGGAAAGTCAAATGAGCTAAGAATTGAGATTAGAAAAGGGTAGATTAGGGTTTGGGATTACAACATAACTAAGTGATCAGAAGAAATTAGATTTATGGGTTCAAAATTGACTATGGTGAAAAGAATTAGGATTCAGTGATTATGGTGAAAAGATGAAGGATTTAGTGGTTGGAAAGTGATTCTAGTGCATAGGAATGGTTTGGGGGAAAGTATGGCAATTTTTAGAACTTTTGACAAAATTCAAATTTTTAAGGGGAGTGGTACCTGCGCGCTAGTTTTTGGAAATGGGGACCACCTTGGGGAGGGAGAGATGTGCACCTTTCTACAATAGGGGACCTCTCTGAGTGGGAGAGGGAGGTGTACTTTTGAGTCATATTGGGACCACCACCTCCTAGGGAGAAGCACATTTTTGGACTCACATAGCCTTTTTGAGTTCTTAAATGATTTTGCTAATCCACTCTTTATGAGGCCCTTTTTGAGTCCAAAATTCCCATAATGAATGAATGGGAAGGTGACGTTGCCAAAGGCATTGAGGTTGCCAAAGGTGAGGTTGCCAAAGGCATAAAATTCCAATAGGGTACATGCATAATATAAATGATTCTTTTATCATGTTGGCAAAATACTAAATGGTCTAATGTCATACAATTGTGTTGGCTCTTTCCTACTGCTTTTGTAGGAAGAGCTAGGTATTCTTTGTTTGCAGGGTTCCGAGGCTTTTTGTCACCTACATATATATTGGGATTGCCGATTGTAGTATATGTGTAGCTTAGGACCTCGAGTCGTGTTCCGGTGAGAGACGTAGGCTTAAGTGTGGTAAGCAAACAAAGTGCATGCATGTGTAAAAGGAATGTAAATCATCTTTGTTGAGGTAATGAAGGCTTTCGCCTTCATTGGGGGTTGTAGGGTTTAGGAGAAGTTTAAGGATTAGAAGAAGGTTCCAGGGTTAGAAGGAGGTTCCAGGGTTTAGAAGGAGTCCAGGGTTAGAAGGAGGTTCCAGGGTTCAGAAGGAGGTTCCAGGGTTCAGAAGGAGGTTCCAAGGTTCAGAGTAGAGTACATGGTGGAGAACTCGTCTCCCTCATAGATCATGGAGTTTTAAGGGTTGAGGAACAAAGGGTTTAGGGGAGCATAGGAGTGGGAGAGGAAGAAGATATAAGAGCATGGGGGAAAGAAGAGAGAGGAGGGAGGAGGAGGAGGGAGGAGGAGGAGAGAGGAGGAGGAGGAGGAGAAGGGAGAAGGAGAGGGAGAGGATGGATTGCAAGGTTGGAGGAGAGGGGAGGAGGAGTTGCAAGGTTAGGACATGCTTTTGGACATGGAGTGCAAGGAAGTATGGACACTTGAGACAAATGCTTGGAATACCAAAGTAGACTCAACACAATGCCCCAAAGAGTGCGGGCTTCATTCCATTATGGGGTATTTATACAAGTTGGAGAGCTTCTCTCTCTGCATGTAACACAAAGTTGTAACACAAAGTCGTATCACAAAGTTGTAACACAAAGTTGTATCACAAAGTTGTAACACAAAGTTGTAACACAAAGTTGTATCACAAAGTTGTAACACATTCTCTTTCTACATAAGTTCATGTTGGCACAGAGTCAACATACTCCCGGATCCATTTTATTACCCGTCCTCGGGTTATGGCTTATTTTGATTTCAGAGTTGGGATGCCATGTGTGTAATCCAGTGGATGTTTAGCTTGTGGCATGCGAGTCATTCCTGCTGCAATACTTTTGCACTAGACAATTTGTAGTCTATAGTCAAGAAGCTTATCTCTTCTTAAGGAGGGGTAGATGACTGTGAATTTCAGAGGGGATCTCATTGCCGAGGTTACGGACTCTGCCATCGAATCTTCTTGGGAAGAGGTTTGGCAGGGGTCTCGTTGTTGAGGCTGGCATTTCTTGCTATGTTGGATGCAATTGCACCCGTAGCATTGAGCTTGTAGATAATTAGTATGCAAGTCTGATATTTTTGCATATAGGAGACAGCTGTGATGTTTGGCGGGAGTCTTGTTGTTGAGGCTGGCATTTCTTGCTATCTTGCATACATGTTGGATGCGATTGCACCCGTATCATTGAGCTTGTAGATAATTAGTATGCAAGTTTGATATTTTTGCATATAGGAGACGGCTGTGATGTTTGGCGGGGGTCTTGTTGCAGAGGCTGCAGACTCTTTTGCCAATTTATCTTGAGTTTTGGCATAGCTTTGTGTACTGCTTGTGAATTCATTGCATGCTTTGAGAGTATGGAATGAAAGTGTGTGATACTATTTTTTATGCAATCTATTATATGCCTATGAAAAATCATGTGAGTGCATGTGATGTGTCTAACTATATGCTTATTTGTGGGATTTGATAGGAAAATTAAGACTCAAACATCCCTAATGTGCAAAAAACGTGCATATGCAGTGAGTGTGCGTGTAACAATCTAGTGCAAACTATATGTGCAAAAACGTGCATATGCGAGTGAGTGCTTGTGATACAATCTAATCCTAACTAAGGAAGACTTGGTTTCCCAAATCTTCGTTTTTGTCGGGGATGGCTTGCGTGTTGATGCAGTAGCACTTCAGTCGGTCCCGTTTATTGTTGTGTTGAATTGGACTCCATCCAATGTTTCAAGTAGCACAGCTCCGATGGGATTCATCTTTCGTACTCGGTATGGTCTTTGACCTAGTCCGCCCAAAATGGTCGACTGGGGGTCGGTCCCAAAATAGGCCACCAACCACACGATAGAACCGTGGCATAAAATAGAGCAACTAACCTACCCTCTCCATTCGGCCCACAACCATCTGAGATCATCTAGGGCTCCAAACGGGCCTTGAAACTCGAGAGTGGGCTGCCCCGAGAAATGCTCCGCCTACCCTCAGTGCAGTCAGTCATGGGATGCCTTCCCGCACTTGCATGTAGCCTAGTTGGCAGTGTGCCAACTCCGTCCAGCCATCAGACCACACATGGCCCCCATCTGGTGTCCAAACCAGGTCCTACTGGATAACCGAGCTACTCAAATGCCTTCTCCTCATATGGGGGGCTTACAAGTAGAGTTATCTGGTTCCCACGTAGTTACACGAGAGTGGAGCATTGATATTTAACAGCCCCCCTCAATGTCCACCCGCAAGTGAACTTACTTTTTTGGTCCAATGCCAAGTCGATGAAGATGCCTCTCCAGCAAGTCTCTTCCAAGAGCCTTCGTGAAGATGTCCGTAGCATTCTCTGTAGTCGGATAGTACACCAAGTCGACCTCTCCATCCATGATGAGCTCGCGTACAAAGTGATATTGAATCTCAATGTGTTTTGTGCGAGCGTGGAACACAGGGTTCTTTGCAATTGCCATGCAACTCTAATTGTCACATGATAACTGCATCGGCTTCTTCTGCACTGCACCCATGTCCCCTAAAATCCTCCTCAACCACACTGCCTCGCAAGAAGCAAAGCATGCTGATTTGTACTCAGCCTCGGTAGAAGAAAGAGCAACTGTAGGTTGCTTCTTGCTAACCCATGACACAGCTCCAGATCCACGTGAGAAACAGTAACCTGTCACTAATCTCCTACTGTCCACGTCTCCTGCCCAATCCGAGTCACAGAATCCGGTCAAGATGTTGCCCTTGGTATAGGTGCCATAATCAAGTGTGCCTTTGATGTATTTCAGCACCTGCATCCCTGCCCTCCAATGGTTCTCTTGGGGCTTATTGGAAAACCTGCTTAGTACACCAGTTGCAAAACTGATGTCTGGCCATGTGTTGCACAAGTAAATCAAACTGCCCACAAGCCTTCTATACTTTGCTTCGTCCACCAGTGGTGATGAATCCTCATTTGAGAGCTTCACATCAACCTCCATAGGGGTGCCAACTGTCTTGCACTTAGCCATGCCAAATGCTTTCAGTATCTCTCTAGCATACTTCAGCTGTTAAATGAAGATCTGTTTTGGCTCTTGCCAAACTTCAATCCCCAAACAGAAATGCATCAGTCCGAGGTCTGTCATTTCAAACTCTCTTCCTAGCTACGAGATCTTCTTTTTATGGTTCCCTGTTATGACAAGGTTGTCCACATAAAGGACCACGATCATATACTTGCCTCCTTCTCTGAGGATATACAAATTTGCATCAGATGGGCTCCTCTTGAACCCGTTTCGTAGAAAGTAGGCATCAATCTGTTGGTACCACGCTCGTGGGGCTTGTTTTAGCCCGTAAAGTGCCTTCTTCAGTTTACAAACTTTACCTTCTGAATTGGGGATCACAAAACCTGGTGGTTGTTCCATGTATACCTCCTCTTTGAGATCCCCATTTAGAAAGGCGGATTTTACATCCATCTGAAACACGAGCCAACTTCCTTGGGCAGCTAAAGACAAAACACTGTGAATTGTGGTTAGTCGAGCTGTGGGAGCAAAAGTATCCTGATAATCAAAACCATGTACCTGTGCGAATCCTTTTGCCACGAGCCAAGCCTTGTACTTATCCAACGTGCCGTCGGACTTGTACTTGGTCTTGTACACCCACTTGGTGTCGATTACCTTGCATTTTGGTGGATGATCCATAAGGTCCCAAGTGTTGTTCTTCATTATAGAGCCATACTCCGACTACATAGCCTCCATCCATCTATCATCACCCTGTGCCTCTTCAAGACACTTGGGTTCATCAGCATGGATCACCTCTGTCATCAAAGCGAAGTTGACCAAGTGTTCCTGCGCCCTTCTTTGCTCCTCTAATCTCTTGGACCGGCGGTGTTTGAATGGTTCCTCCTCAATGGCTGGAGGTTCTCTACCATCCAAATGCTGCTTTACCCACTTTTTGAATGGCTGTTGCCGTTGTGGTTCTGCAGGCTCTTCTTCATCTTCTTTATCTTGAATCCTCCCAAGCACCATTGGGGGAGTTTGGTCTGCTGTTGGTGGTGGTACTGGATGGATATCCTAGTCCTAGTTGTCTGGGAAGGAAGCATCCTCCTCCAATTGATGCGGCTGTTCTGAGAAGACCACATCGTGACTTACTATTACCTTCTTGGTAACAGGGTTATAGAGACGGTAACCCTTCGCCTCTTCATTGTAGCCCAAGAAAATACACTTCCGACTCTTCGGTTCCCATTTGATCCTGTTAGCATCAGGGACATGCACAAAATAGTCACATCCAAAAAGTCTGAAATGTGCAACTGAAGGTTTCTTACCAGAAAAGGCCTGCAGTGAAGTCATCCCATTCACAGCCTTCGTGTAGCTACGATTCAGAATGTAAACTGCCGTGTTACATGCTTCAGCCCAAAAAGTCTTTGGCAAATCTTTCCCTTTCATCATACTCCTGCCCATTTCACAAATGACATGCATCCTGCATTCTGCTACTCCATTTTGCTGTGATGTATGTGGCGGGGGTTTCTGCCTCTTGATCCCATGACTTTTGCAGTAACTTTCGAATTCAGTTGATGTGATCTCTCCATCTCTGTTTGATCTCAACTTCTTCACCTTCCTCCCCAATTCTTTCTCGACCATTACATGCCATTCCTTGAACTTACTAAAAGCCTCATCTTTAGTCTTCAGGAAGTATATTCATATCCTTCTACTGTAGTTATCGATCAATGTCATGAAGTAGTAGGAACCACCCAAAGCTTCCGTCTCCATCTTTCCGTAGAGGTCCATGTGAACGAGCTCTAGAGGAGCCTTTGCCCTACTTGCCTCTTTAGGAAAGGGTTGCCGATGCTGCTTGTCCATCATGCAAGCTTCACATACATCGGGCAGATCTGTAATTTCTGGTAGGTCTGCGATCATTCCACTTTTATGCATCTCCTTTAAAGAACTAAGGTTTAGATGACCAAACCTCTCATGCCATAGCTTAGTGTTCTTCACATCGGCTCGAGCACTAAAAGCTGAGAGTTCGTAGATGTTATTATAAATGGAGTATATGTGTAATAGATATTATTTAGACATGATTAGGTTATGAAAATATGAAAGGCACTAAATAAATTATAATTCCCTCTAACTTTTGGTGCCAATTTGTTGACTCTGTGCCAACATGAACTTATGTAGAAAGAGAATGTGTTACAACTTTGTGATACAACTTTGTGTTATAACTTTGTGTCACAACTTTGTGATACAACTTTGTGTTACAACTTTGTGTAACAACTTTGTGATACAACTTTGTGTTACAACTTTGTGTTACAACTTTGTGATACAACTTTGTGATACAACTTTGTGTTACAACTTTGTGTTACAACTTTGTGATACGACTTTGTGTTACAACTTTGTGTTACATGCAGAGAGAGAAGCTCTCCACCTTGTATAAATACCCCCGAATGGAATGAAGCCCGCACTCTTTGGGACATTGTGTTGAGTCTACTTTGGTATTCCAAGCATTTGTCTCAAGTGTCCATGCTTCCTTGCACTCCACGTCCAAAAGCATGTCCTAACCTTGCAACTCCTCCTCCCCTCTCCTCCAACCTTGCAACCCATCCTCTCCCTCTCCTCCTCCCTTCTCCTCCTCCTCCTCCTCTCTCCTCCTCCTCCCTCCTCCTCCTCCCTCCTCTCTCTTCTTTCCCCCATGATCTTACACCTTCTTCCTCTCCCACTCCTATGCTCCCCTAAACCCTTTGTTCCTCAATCCTTAAAACTCCATGATCTACGAGGGAGACGAGTTCTCCACCATGTACTCTACTCTGAACCTTGGAACCTCCTTCTAAACCCTGGAACCTCCTTCTAACCCTGGACTCCTTCTAAACCCTGGAACCTCCTTTTGAACCCTGGAACCTCCTTCTAACCCTGGAACCTGCTTCTAACCCTTAAACTCCTCCTAAACCCTACAACCCCCAATGAAGGTGAAAGCCTTCATTACCTCAACAAAGATGATTTACGTTCCTTTTACACATGCATGCACTTTGTTTGCTTACCACACTTAAGCCTATGTCTCTTACCGAAACACGACTCGAGGTCCTAAGGTACACATATACTACAACTGACAATCCCAATATATCTGTAGGTGACAAAAAGCCTCAGAACCCTGCAAACAAAGAATACCCAGCTCTTCCTACGAAAGCAGTAGGAAAGAGCCAACATTTAGCGCCGCTGCTAGGGAGACTAGCATCTCAAGTAGTGAGCAAACATACGTAGGTATGTGTAAAACAACAAACTACTTTGAACTTTCACGAACATAACACTCAAGGGCAAGGAGAGTAAAATTTTTTTCCCATTTCTAGCCAAACATATCAACCCCAAGCATCAACCTTGGGTTACTACCTTAAGAAATTTTCTTTATTTCTTAAATACAAGCCATATGATATACAATCAGGCTAGGTAGTGGACACGAATGCGTAGAGCTTGCAATTTCGATCATTTTACCTTTTTATAGAAAAGCAAACCAAGCTATCCATAAAGAGTTATGGCTCGGAAAGAGTTTAGGGTTAAACCCTAAACCTAAACCCTAAACCTAAAATCAAAACCTATAAAAACCAACTCCACCCCCTCATTCTTCATCTTTCACTTTTTGCCTCCATTCTCTTCTTCATTCCGAGCCCCACGCAAGACACTCCTCCCTCTCCATCGACCACCACCTTACTCCCATCCTCACATTGTAAGTGACTTCGAGCCCATCTCGCAGCGATAACCTAGCCATCCACCCACCGTCCATTGTTCCACAACAATCCCGTTACATTGAGAAAGACTTGGAGTGCGTTTAGGTGACCACTTCTCCCTCCTTTTCGATTTCCAATTTTTTGCTTCTTTTTTTTCCCCCTCCCATCTCCACCCCTCCCCCTCCCCCCTCCATTTCCACCTCCCCCTCCCTTTCCATCTCCACCTCCCCCTCCCCTCTCCATCTCCACCTCCCCCTCCCCCCTCTATTTCCACCTCCCCCTCCCCCTCCCCCTCCCCCCTCCATCTCCACCTCCCCCTCCCCCTCCATCTCCACCTCCCCCTTCCCCCTCCCCCCTCCATTTCCACCTCCCCCTCCCCCTCCCCCCTCCATCTCCACCTCCCCCTCCCCCTCCATCTCCCCCTCCCCCTTCCCCCTCCCCCTCCCATTTCCACCACCCCCACCACCTCCCCCTTTCACTCTCTCTTTCTTTCTCTCTCTATCCCTCCCCCTTTCTCTCTCTTTTTCTTTCTCTCTCTCTCTCCCTTACTCACTCTCTCTCTCTCTCTCTCTCTCTCTCTCACACACACACACTCTCTCTCTCTCTCTCTCTCTCTCTCTCTCTCTCTCTCTCTCTCCTTCCCACTCACTCTTTCTCTCTCTCTCTCTTTACTATCTCTGTCTCTCATTCTCTTCCCCCCCTCTCTCTCTTTTCTCTCTCCTCTCTCCCCCTTCCCCCCTCTCTCTCTTTTCTCTCTCCTCTCTCCCCCTTCCCCCCCTCTCTCTTTACTCTCTCTCTATCATTCTCTCCCCATCCCCCTCTCTTTTCTCTCTCCGACCCCCCCTCTCTCTCTTTTCTCTCTCCTCTTGCCCTTTCCCCCCCCTCTCTCTCTCACTCTCTCCTCTCTCCCCCTCGTTCTCTCCCCCACCCCCTCTCTCTCTCCCCCTTACCCCCCTCTCTCTATCCTTACCCACTCCCCCCTCTCTAAACCCCCCTTGCGTGTACGGAAAGCGGGGGGGTGAGCAAGGGTGGGGCGTCGCAGGGCGGCGCTGTGTGCACCGTCGGGGGCGGGCGGGGGCAGAGAGCGGGGGGGTGAGTAGGGCGAGGCAGGCGGCGAGGCGGCGGTGAGTAGGGCGACGAGGGGGCAGTGAGCGAGGGCGGTGAGTGGGGGTGCTCCGATGGCACCGTGGGCATCGAGCGCGGGCGGGCGACGCGCCCCAGCTCACCCCCCCGCTCTCCGCCTCTCACCCGCTGCCCCCCCACCCAAACACCCCCCGCCCTCCCTCTCCCCTCACCCCCTGCACAGAACCCCCCCCTTGGCTTGCGCAAACACCCCCTACGCAACACCCCCCCGGGTCGCCGCCATCGAGAAGCCCCCCCACATAAAAAAACGCTAACCCACAACTACCCTCAGGTTAGTTACTAACTGCAGTTAGGTTAGTTGGTTAACCTAAGTTAGGTTAGGTTAGGTTAGGTTAGTTGGTTAACCCTAGGTAGTTAGTCTAGCTCAGTTAGATTAGGCTAAGCTAGGTTAGTTAGTAGAAACCTAGGCTAGGTTAGTTTTGCCCTTGGTTCAGTTAGTTTGAACCTCAGCTAGGTTAGCTTAACTGTCAGTTAGTTACACTAACTGATTAGTTGAACTAACTATGGTCAGTCTAAGCATCACTAAATTAGGTTAGACTAACTGTTAGGCTTCTAACTAGACAAATAGGTTAGTTAACCTAACTGGATTAACTTGGTTCCAACCCCTCAGTTGGAATTCAAGTCCATTCACACCACCTCTAGGACCCCCCAAGGCCAATTTTACCCCTACTTTCACCCCTCATAACTCATCCGTTTGGGACCCAAACTGAACCCCGTTTGAACCCAGATTTCACACACAAAAACACCACATTGCGAGGTATTTTTCCAGCCCATTACACACCATTTCGGCATCCCTAGCACACGTTCATTTGCGCCCCCGTGTGGGCCTCATTTTGCACTAATTCACTCGTATTTTCACGCCGTGACCTCCGATTAACGCTTCGTCTACATCGGCACATTTCCCTACACACGTAGGACAATCTTAGGCACATTATTACCATGACGGTCCCTACACAAACTAACACCACTGCACTTGGGGTAGTGACACCCTTGGCAAATCACGCACAATCTACATGCAGCTATGTTCCAGCCAATGCCTTCGACTCCAACGCTCACGACATCTGCATATATCTCCACTGCAACAACCGCCCCCACCAATCCTCTACCCCGAATCCCCCCCTGAGATTCAACCACTCCCTCTAACTCCTCCACGCCCCAACATGGCTAGATGCCATGACAATGATGGGGATATCGAGCTCGATGTAGAGGCTGACAACTTCTTCAATCAACAAAATCACAATAATCAAGGCCGACACCCCTTGGGAAAATTGGAACTTCCCAAATATAATGGTAGGGGAGACCCAGCTCGTTTCCTCCAGCATTTTGATGCCACATGTCGAGCAGATGGTGATCAATCCCCATGAAACCAAGGTGGCTTGGTTTCCAATGGCCTTAACTGATGAAGCATCAGAATGGTACCTTGACCTTCTCGTGGAAGAACGTGCCACATGGGACCTATTTCAAACCGAATTCAAACGACGCTTTCAAACGGAGAGGCTACAAGATGATCCCGCTCTCGAACTCAACAAGATCGAACAACGCTAGAGAGAAGATGTACGCACATACTTGGGAAAGATGAAGAGATTGATCACCAAATGTGACCCATGCCCAGATGCAAAGTACCTCACAGCATGGTTCATAGCAGATCTAAGAAAGAAAATCCGAAAGGATATGAAAAAGATTTAGTGCTGCTCATGTGGCAGCCATTGACATCGAAGATGGCATGACAGACTCAGACACTAGGAGTGATGACGGTAGATCAAATACACGAGATAAGCACTCGAAAAAGGGTAAATCAAAGGACACTGCCGAAACATCTAATGAAGATCGCCTAGAGGCCATGACCTTGAAGCTGAAAGGAAATATGATGCAGGCCATGGATAAAAAAACTCCACTTGTCTCAGCCGCCAAATCAAACATATCCACGGCGAGAAAATGTCTGGTGTTCACACTGCCTGGAAAATCATACAGTAAATGAACGCCTGGTCCTCAAAGCCAAGATCACTGCACAAGCAAATCCACCACCACGGTTGTGGTGCCATATCTGCGTCATCGGTGGCCATGATGAGAACAATTGCATCTTCAACATGCGCAACAATCCACCTCGACCTCCACAATACCAAGCGGCACCCATGCCAGTATATAGGCAACCGGCACTTGCACAAGAGCCACCAGCTCTGAGGCTAAATCTTGTTCCCATTCGGACACAAGTCCCACAACTACCTAGGAATCCGAATCCATGACCGTATCCAAGAGCACCAAATCCAGCTCCTCAGGTAGTTCCAATACATCAATTACAAGCCGAGGAAGTAGACTCGCTATTTGAGTATGAAGCAGAGTACCCAGTGTACTATGTAGAAGGTGCAGAGAGTCTAATACCAGTTTATGCCAATCAAGTATGACCCAACACATTTCGAGCACCAATCAAGTGTTACGGTTGTGGAGAAAATCATCGGATTGCAGAGTGCCCTCATCGTGGTAGCCCGGCTACTTTCCAACCACTCTGCAGAGATTGTGGCATAGGACATGCCTGTATGGATTGTCCCATGAAAAATAAGATCCGAGAACAAACAGAGGTTAAGCCTGACGTCCCAATCGGCATCATTGGGGTGGACCATCAAAGTCTGGGTCTGGCAAGTGTAAAGTCACAACCTATCAATGTGATTACACGCCAATAGAAAGAGGCCACCAAGTACCCTAACATTCCAATCCAACCAAAGCGACTTCTGAAAAAGAAAGCACAAATGCCTCCACCTCCGCCAAGCAATGAGAAACCGAGCTCATCCACATCAACTCTCGAGCCTCAAATCAAAGAAGCTCCATACCTACATGCAGAGGTGGAGAAGGCTCGTTTTCAGGTACTTCACCAATGGGTCCAAAATGAACAAGCTCAATTTGAGGCTGAGAAACAAGCTCATGACCCAATTCATGACTTGGTCCCACAAAGTATTGATACTGTACTCGAGCCTTTGTTCCAACAACAGACTCCACAACAGAATATACCGCCACATCAACTTGAAGGAGACGCACTCTCTAGCATCCTAAGTTACCCTGTATCAATTCCCATCGGAATCCTCTTACGGAATTGTCCCAATCTCTGGGAGAGTTTCAAAGGATGGATTGAACTCGCAAATCCCCCTCCACCTATGAACGACATTGAAGATATCCCTATGCGAATGGGTGAGAGAGATGACATACGCAACATTACTGTGCCTTTGATCCACAAGGCATATAATGAAGTCCAAGCCATAGTGGATGGTGGAGCAGGTGTCAATGTCCTATCAAAGGAGCTCGACGAAGAATGGGGTCTCCCACCAATGCAAAAGGCTAATTTCAACATACGCCTTGCCGATGACTCACGGGCTAAACCCTTGGGAATAGTGAATGGCGTGTCCACAAAGATCACAGGAGTCCGCTTTTCCCTTCAATTCACAATCTTGGATCTCCCCAAAAAATCCTATCAAATCTTGCTGGGACGTCCTTGGTTACGGGAAGCATCAGTCCTCCATGACTGGGGAACTGATAGACTGACAATCTAGAATCGAGATACTGCAATCAGGTTGAATGTGGGGACAGGAGCTATTAAACCAATTGTGCCTAGAGCATTGGATGACACATCTTCCATGACAATCTCGAGCAAATCAGCTCCCTTGCAACAGCATGCCATAGCAGGTGACTCACAAAGCAATGCCAATAACTGGATACAAACATTGGCAACCATCGACAACTACCATTCATTAGACCCCATCTTCTCATAGATAGATGATGATGCACTACAAGTCGATCCTCCACTGACACATGAAGAACCAATCGATCTAGAGATGCCATTCTTTATGGCTAACCTCGAGTGGGATAATGAACCTAAAGAAGGTGCCCATACCAATGATGACTCAGATTTTCCTTGGGACCTTGAAACAGAGGCTGAAAATGCTGAAATTGAAGATCAAATCTTTGATAATGACAGCCATTCTACATGCCCTAATGGCAGTCGAACTCCCAAAAGTTGAACCTCCGCAGTTGAATAACAGTAGAAGGTCTCGCAAGAAAGCTGAAGGAGGAAATCGCAGAAAAGCCATGGCTGAGCACTTCAATGAATTCGAATGAGTCCAAACAAGGATTGTCGAATTGTACCTTGCAAAGTCAGCTCCCTCAAAATCAGAACCACCACCTCTTAAATGGTCCCCTGAGGGACTGGAAGGCATATGCGCAACAAATGAACCCTTACTTGGAAACACCTTACCAGTGGAAAAGTTACCCCACAGTTCCCAACGTAAGAAGTTTTGGAAATATAAGCCACATGTGCGGATGAATCTCGATCAAGAGACTTCAGAAAAAGAAAGAAAAGAAGAGCCTAACAAATTAATAAATGCAACTATGCCACCTAGTACAAATGACACATGTCAGGCTAGTTCAACCCCATCAGAGGCCGATCTTCGAGAAGTGCCAGAATACTTCAAGAATTATACAAGTGGCAATGCGCCAATAGCAATGCCAAGACCACTCAGAGAATCTGAAGTTCAAGGAACCGATAGCATTGGAGAAACTCCAATCTATGAGGGACTAGCAAAAACACGCACAATAAACCTCGCCCTTGAAGGGGAGGAAGAAAAATTGGTTTTCATTGGGAAACAGCTTCATCAAGAAGATGAAACCAAACTCAAAGAACTCCTACTAGAATACCGTGACTGCCTAGCATGGTCATATAAAGAGATGAAAGGAATTTCACCAGAAGTGGCAGTACACACGATACCTATAAGGGAAGGTGCTCACCCTAAGGTATGTGGACCTTATCGCACAAATCCTAAATATGGCACCATGGTTTATGACGAGCTGGAAAAACTCCTAGATGCCGGATTCATCTATGAAATAGAGCACACTGATTGGGTTTCACCCATTGTCATTGTACCTAAACGGAACAAGAAGCTCAGAATATGCATAAACTTAAAAAATGTGAATGCCGCCACAATTAGGGATCACTATCCCCTACCCTTAACAGAAACAGTGTTGGAAAACATGGCAGGATCCGAAATATATAGCTTCTTGGATGGTTTCAGTGGCTATAACCAAGTGCACATTGCTCCTCAAGACCAATCAAAAATAGCATTTGCTACAGAATGGGGTATTTCTGCATATAGAGCATAAGAACTCCACTAATAATTTGTAAAGTGGTCTAGCTATCATGGCATACCACAATATAGATCTTCTATAATAGCCAGCATGTCCCATAAAGACCTATACACCTTTGGAATTTGTAGGAGGAGGCAATTCCATGATGATTTTGATTTTGTCCATGTTAGTTGCAATCCCATGTTGAGAGACGATGTGTCCCAAAACAACTCCGTGGGTGACCATGAACTGGCATTTTGTTGGATTTAGGGAGATGCCATACTCCCTGCATTTGATTAGTACTTCTTCAAGACATTTGAAGTGGTCCTGTTTGTTTGAATGGATGCACAAATCATCCAAGAACACCTGTAAAAACTTATTCAAAAATGACTTGAAAGCTGTGAACGTGACTCACTGGAATGTGGTCGGGAGAGTGCGACCAAGCCTTTGAGCTTTTAAAGTGGTGCCTAATCACACCACCCATCCTTATATCTCCCAATTGGGATATTGATTTTCATGTTCATACTGATGGATCCAAGTATGCAATTGGGAGTGTGCTTTGTCAACCTGGTATAAGAAAGACTACCCCATCTACTTGGGCCAGTCGACAACTCAATGATGCAGAGATCAACTATACAACCACAGAAAGAGAAGCCCTAGCAATGGTGTATAGTGTAAAGAAATTTCGGCACTATCTATTGGCAAATGATTTTGTCTTCTACACCGACCATCAAGCATTGCTTTATCTTGTGAACCGTCCATGTACCATAGGAAGAATAACTAGATGGCTCCTCTTGCTGCAAGAATTCAACTTCAAAATTGTGGTCCACAAAGGTGCCCAACACTACATTGCCGATCACATGTCTCAAGTCAAGACAAGAGAAGAAGCCACTGGAGTAAAAGATGACTTACTAGATGCCACACTATTTCAAATAGATGTTGTTCCAGAATGGTGTGGAGATATCATTGGGTACTTGATGGCAGGAAGACCACCCCCTGACATGAAAGCAGTAGATGTCAGAAAATTGATTCTAAAAGGTGCACCCTATCAACTCATTGCAAGACAACTGTACAAGATGGGCAAGGACCAGATATTAAGAAGATGTGTAATGCCTCATGAGATCCTGCCAATCCTGAGTGAAGTCCATGAAGGCATTGCAGGAGGACACTTCCAAGGGGAAGCCACAGCAAGAAAAGTTCTCCTCGCAGGCTACTGGTGGCCAACACTATGGGCAAATGCCTATGAATATGTAAAAGGCTATGATGTATGCCAACGGACTATTAAACCACAACACAAAGACTTCAATCCCCTAACACCAATTGTTGCACAACAACCATTTGAAAAATGGGGGATTGACTATGTGGGTCCCATACATCTAGCAACAAAAGGAATGCACACTACATCATTGTGGCCACTGATTACTTTACAAAATGGGCTGAAGCTAAAGCAGTTAGAAAGGCAGATGCCAGAAGCACAACAAGATTCTTATATGAAAATGTGATCACCCGATTCGGATGCCCCATTGAAATTGTGTCGGATAGAGGCACATGTTTTGTCAATGAGATAATCCAAGAACTCTTGTCTGGCTTCATGGTAATCCATAGAAAAAGCACACCCTACTACCCCCAAGGGAATGGACTAGCAGAATCCACAAACAAAATAATATGCGTTATCCTCACCAAGGTAGTAGAACCACAGCGTTCTGATTGGGCAGAGAAACTGAATGCAGCCTTATGGGCATATAGAACCACATTCAAGGTTAGTACAGGAAACACACCTTTTCAATCGGTGTATGGCCTTGAAGCTGTGGTCCCACTCGAATTTGTAATACCAAGTCCACGCATCGCAGTACAGGAACGCATGGGTGACCATGAATCCTTGAAAGAAAGGCTCTATCAGTTGGAAAAGCATACAGAGACAAGACTAGTCGCCTACCATGCCATGACAATAGAAAAATGCAAAAGAAAGGCATGGTTTGACAGAAACCTTAAAGCTAAAGACATCAAGGAAGGTGACTTAGACCTGTTATACAATGCCAAAGTACACAAGGGGAAACTGAAGTACATGAAAGTAGTCCAAAAAAACCTTCCTTCAATGAAAGGGATTTTTTCGCTGTTGTTTTTCACATGAAAGTAGCCCAAAAAACCCTTCCATCAAAGAAAGGGTCTTGGTGCCTCTTTCTTTCACAAGATCCATGTGAAAAGAAGAGGCCCAAATACTGCTTTCTTCGAGGAAAGGGATTTTTGGGATGCTCTTTTTCACAAGAAAAGCAACCCAAAGACCCCTTTGATTGAAGAAAGAGGTCTTTGGGCCTAGTTTTTTCACATGGCCCATGTGAATAAAAGAGGTCCAAATACCCCTTTCTTCAATCAAAGTGGTTTTTAGGTTGCTATTTTTCATATAAAAGCATCCCAAAACCCCCTTTTGTCCAATAAGGCATCTTTGGGATTTTGTTTTCACATGGACCATGGGAAAAAGAAGGTCCAAATACCCCTTAATTTGATTAAAGAACGTTTTTGGGTTGTCTTCCTATTAAAAAGAGTAGCCCAAAAACCCCTTTCATTGAAGAAAGGGGTATTTGGGCCTCTTTTTTTCACATGGGCTAGGTGAAAAAAAGAATTCCAAAGACCCCTTTCTTTAGTGAAGGGGTTTTTGGGATACTTTCATGTGAAAAAGAGCGGCCCAAAATCTCTTTCATTGAAGAAAGGTCTTTTTAAGTTACTTTCACATAAACAAACAAGGATGGTCCCAAAACCCCTTTCTCTTTCATCAACAAAACGGAGTTTTGGGTTTCTCTCATGTGAAAAAGGGAAGCCCAAAAATCAGAAAAAGGGGTCTTTGGTCCTCTTTTTTTCTAGGGCCCATGTGAAACAAAATATCCCTTTAGTCAAAGAAAAGGGTCTTTGGGCCTCTTCTTTTTACATGGCCCATTTATGCAAGGGGGTCACTATGTATAGACCATATATATCACGTACCTTCAAGATCTATTTGTAAAAACCATTATTTGTAAATCTATCATGAACAAAACACACACTTTTTCTATTTCATTTGTGAATATCTCCTTTATCTGATACCCTTCTATATGTGAAACATGTGTAAAAAGGCCTTTTAAAAATACCTTTTGTTGAACCATGTGCTACACTTACGTATTTATGAGTGACCCACTTGGTATTAGGGGACCTACATGAATTCTTGAAATCCCAACAAATTGCCTATGATTACATATGGCAAAGAGCACCTCCAGGCAAGATGAAATGGCCCATGTGTTTGCATCCAATGGTGGTCCATGTGTTTGCATCCTATGCAATTTTATTGATTTGTGGTATTCAAATTGTGTACTGTGGAATATCCATTGCCTAGCACATGGATAGATCAAATGTTCCTGCATCATGAAACGATTAGGAAGGGGAAGGTGGAACCTATTGAGAAGCTATCTAGACAATGCATGGAGATATTTCTAGTAAACCTCCACGCAACAAGAAGGTCAATCTAGGGGATCCAAGTTGTGGAACTCCACCCCAAAGAAGGCAAAGAAGTGAGAGACACAAGTTCGGGATCTCCATCCAATGTAAGAAGGGTAAAAAGAAGCAACAGACCCAGTGAGGTTGTTTGCTTGTCACTAGCTCACTCTTGGCATGTGACCTGAGAATTTTATCTCAATTACCATCTTGATGTTTGTTTTTTTTGGTTTATGATGTATCAAAGTGCAATCATGATACCTATATGATGATTGATTATAATCAAATTTCTCACTTTTGTATTTTTGTTCATTCTGGTGGTGGCCAATCATGTTTGTTTAGGTGGTGGCCAATCGCCTTAAACAACCTATCCTTCTTATCATGTGATAGCTTATTTTAAACAAAAAATGCAAAACAAGGAATGAGAAATGATTTATGTTAAACAAGCTAGTGTGTGAGAAGAAACAAGGAATCACCTGAAGCTTCATGATAGGAACAAAACTTGTGCATGTTGCAAGAGATCCTGAGGAGCCTAAGGAGCATAGAGAGAGATGCATGGATGAGACGAAGCCAGTATAAATATGGCGAGGAAAACAATTAAAAAAAAAAAGTGGAAACCCTAAAAGTGATATGTCATAGAATTCCACGAGATTGTTCTGTATAGGTTAGGTAGGACACAGGTTTGCACTGTGTACTTTATTTGGGAATTACCAACACTGGAGAATTGAATGCAAAAGAGAGAGATGCAAAAATTCAAAAAAAATCTAGTGGTCATGTTTTACTCCCTTTGATTGTACACATCACCAACTCGTCCCCCCTAAACAAGTGCAAAATGGCCCAAAATGACTGAAAAAAGAGAAGTTGTGGATTAAGAAATGGAACCACATTTGGCAAGCTTATGGGATTTATTGCAAGTTAGTGACTCAAAAGGAACTAATATAAATGGTAATAATGTTGGATTTATTTAAATAGCATTGCATATTAATTAAGTTTTTTTAATGTACCCATTTGTGGGTGTATCAACTTCCTCTTGAGTGTCTCCTAGTAGGACAACAAATGAAGAAGCAAGCAACCTACAGTTTAGGTAAGGACAAAGAAGTCACTAGTCCCACGAAGAATGCCTTTGATGTATTAGTTGATAAGAAAACTGATCAATGGATCGGAGAGAATAAGAATAGAGAGAATGACATGGATCTACAAGAAGGATGGTCAAAAGATTTTGAAGATGATGTCAATAAGAGGGGATGATATGGTCATATAACTCTTATAAGAAGAAGACTTTGGAGATGAAAATCCTCACCCAATACCTAGAGAAAATGATTTTTGATTACAAGGTAAGGTCTTCACTATTATACAAAACAAAAGAAGGTAGTCTCACATCAAGGGTGTGGTCCCTCAGGTGAATAGCCCTAATCCTAGGGCTAAGAAGGGTAAAAAAAAGGATGGTAAGTAAATCCATGAGTCTTTTACGACTCTAAATCTTCGGGGCCTTATTGACCCTAGAAAAGGTGATGAACTTTTTCATTGGTTGAGAACTAGCTCCCTTTCTCCCACTTTTTTAGCTTTACATGAGGTTGAAGTTACTGGTCCCACTTTAGAGGCCAAATTAAGAAAGGTATATAGGAGAAGAGATTAGTACTTTACAAATCATCAAGGTGGAAGAGGAGGAGTTGCACTAGGAGTACTATCCTTCTTTAAAGAAGGTATCAAACACACTCTTCTTGATTTTCTTAATAGTTGGATTTCACTCTACCATGAAATCATAGGATTTTATTCTAATTTTATGAAAATTTATGCACATATAGTGCTCAATAAAGAATACTTACTTGGGAGTCATTAACAGTGTTAGGGGGAAATAGTGTGGTATTAGGAGATTTTAATATGGTAGAGAACTTGCAAGGTAGATGGATTAAAAGGGATTAGTTGTGTTAGGGGACTAGAGATGCAAGCTTGGTATGAATTAAAGGAAAACTTACATCTGGTATATGCCTACCTTGCAGGGGACTTCAAATGGTATAATAATCAAAAAAGGGTCAGTACAACAGAAGCTGGGTTAGATAGGGTTTATATTTCCCAAGACTTGATTAGTCAAACAATCAAGATGATAGGTCAAACCTTCCCTTTACTTATCTGATCACAAACATGTTGTCTTGTTTTGTGACTTTGGAAATGGGAGGAGGTCCACCTCTTGGTTTAAGGCATATCCTAGCCTTTTAAGTACAACAATGTATAGACTCAAATATCCCATATGTGGAGGAGTTGTTTTGCAAAAAATAGCACTATTTCAGAGGCTTGGGAGAGGGCTATGGAAAACAAAAAAGAGAGTTCTTAAAACAACACGGAAGAAAAGGGCTAAGATAAGAGCTCAAAGAATGGATGCCATTTAATAGTCAATTTTCCAGTGCCTTGAGGGTAAGATAGGATAACCAGAGGGATTATGAGCAATGAATAAGTGCAAAAGGGATCTAAGATCCAAGAAAAATTTAACTCAATGAGGCCAAGTTGTATTTCAGAGAATGCTAGGTAGGTAAAATGGATAGACCAACAAAAGATACCTTCAAATTAATTAGAAGGAAGAGAGAAAACTAGATCAAAGATGTTTTTCAAATAAAGATGCAACCTCTCCTATATTGGCAAGTCAAAGTACTCATGGACTACCTTCCACACGCAACCTCTGATAGCTTCTAGAACTCCATGTGCTTGGTCTAGAGGCATGGAATCTGTGTGATTGCCAGAAGCTATGCTTCCACCAATAAGAATAAGAGCGTGACACGAACGGATGGGTATTGAGGTAACAAGAAGAAGGAGCAACAACAACAGATTATTGTTGCTTGCTGGTCTATGGACTAATGCTTAGGCTAGATTGCTAGAGGAACATTGAGTGCGAGAAATTAAAGATGGTGGAGAGGCTAACATCGATCGTTCAAATACTGGATAGTGATAGTGGCAAAGAACAGAAGACATTCTGGAGGCTCTACGGAGGCTGAGGAATTTGGCCACCTCGGCAGCAAATGTTGCAGGATCACAACGTACCAAACTTGGTTCAAGGGCTTAGCTACACATCTAGTGGAATGCTTGCAAACGTGAGGGTAGCATTCCACAAGACCTTGCATCACCTTGCTCCAATGCAATCATCAAAGCTGGTGTCATTCCCCCTACTTGAAAAGCACTAAAAACCTTGAAAAGCACTACTTCCGCATTGCATTTTTTTGAGAGTTGAGTTGAAAAGAGCCAATTCCTATGCTTTTGGGTCAAATTTGGAAGGCCCGTTTTAGGCCCTTAGATCAATCTAAAATCAAGGGCCTTGCATATGCAAAAAAAACATGGTCCAATAGATATTTCATTGAAAGAAATAAATATACATCCAAACACCCTTTCAAGAATACAAGATCGTAGATACATCCATTCAATGACAAGTACAACAATATTTATATTTCATCCGTTCATTCACATTCTCTTAAAAGAACATAAAATATTCATTCCTAAAATTATAAACGTGGCTCAATGGAGGCTTAAGAAAACTAAACTTCCCCCAAGGTTGCCTGTCGTCAAAAGGCCACACTAGGCACATACCAAGGCCAGACAAGGTTGGTATTAGGCTTGGAAAGCTAGGTTTGGGGGACTACCAATCCTACTGGCAACATTTTGGGTGTAGCATCTTGTCTATGTGGGAGGTTGATTCGTCAAACACATCATCAAACATGTTAAGATTGGATGGTGGCCTCCATCGACACCTCAAAATACCAAAGCAACAATGTTGAGTTTGTTGACCTATAAAATCATCATACACAATGCTACCTTCCATTTCCACCTTATACTACCACCTCATACTTTCCATGTCATACTACCACCTCATAATTTCCACCTCATACTAGCACCTCGTACTTTCCACCCTATACTAACACAACATGGACACATCAAGAACTCGATTTGTGCCACATCATGGACATGCTTGTTGATGCCACATTAGCACCTACTTGCCACCTCATACTACCACCTTATAAAAGTGACACAATATGAAGAACACATCAGTAAGTCGGCTACTACCACATCATAGACATGCTTGGTGCCACATCAGGCCACTTGCCACCTCATACGAGTGACACAGCATGAAGGACACATCAATAGCTTGGTTGGTGCCACATCATGAGCACGCTTAGTGTCGCAATATCCCCAACTTGCCACATCAGCTTTTCGAGCTCCATGCATGTGTGCCACATCGTGAGGATGCCATGTCATCATCACTGATGCCAAATCATCATGCATGCAATCTTGATGCTCATAGCCATCATGTCATGCCACCTGCCTCTATGGATGCATACAAGATGTGGTGACATGAAAAATGATGTATCTAAGCATTTGACACGCATTTGATTTAATTGTTTACTATAGTAGTCAAACTATATGACCCACTTAATTTGCATTGGAGTAGTTATATACAATATAGTTTATATGGATTGATTGAAAAAGATCGAATTTTATGAGCCACTTAATTACTCAAATTAAAAGGACAACCCAATTTAGAGCACTTAATTATCCAAATTATGTGGACTAATCAATTTAATAAATCTAATTAAAGTTAGAATTGGATTTAATCATATATGGTTTGATTTAAATCATCCCAAACTATTTGAACCACTCAATCCAGTCAAATTAAGAGAACCACTCAATCCAATCAAATTAGGAGAACGACTCAATTCGGTCAAATTAGGAGCACTACTCAAGAAAACTACAAGAACCACTCAATTTAGTCAAGTATAATCATCCCAATACTTCGAGATAAATTTTCATACCATTTTGATACTTCGAGGTGCAAAAGAGGTCAACCAATGCATATTTTTCCTACATGTATGCACGTGTAGGTGCAAAATTTAGAATTTTGCTTGCCCACCGACACAATCAATGTCCGATACTTAAAATTTTGCAAGGTGATGAAGGTCACTCAACTTAAGGCCCATGCAAGTCTTGGCACCAATTCGACACCTGGACATGAGGATGTCGATCATAGTTGCATAATTGTCCTATAGGTACACACATGCATGCATAAAATTTTAGAATTTTGCACAATCGTTATTTAATGCACATGAAACGTTGCAAGGGCATATAAGTGACCTGAAAGGACACCCATGCAAAGTTTGGCACAAATTTAATACTTTGTGATATGGCAATTTTTCCTACACATACACACTTGTACATACAAAATTGGGGCATTTGTCCTCCCCACCCGCACACTTGCTTTCTGATGTACATGAAACTTTGTAAGGGCATGAAGGTCACTCAAATTAATGCCCATGAAAATTTTGGCACCAATCTGATACTTGGACATGTGGATGCGCTTACATATCTTCCTATCCTACCCTATTATTGTGTGTGCCAAAAGATCACACCAATGGCAGAACATGAAAAATCAGATCCCATCTCAACCCTCAAAGAATGGGGGGATGGCATTGCTAGTTCCTTGAAAGTCTTGGGCTTTTGCTCCTAAGTCCATATGAAACTAGATTCCTTCTAGTTAGCTTGTACAAAGGAGTAGCAACTCAAGCAAAATCCTTGATGGACCGTGAATAGAAGCCCAATCTAATGTAATGGGATTGGATTGTTGTCCTTTGCTTAAATGAATGTGCTAGGATAGGTGACCCCATCATGCTTCGGATGAAGGTGCTTGCCTTACAAAAAGCTTGTCACGTTGAAGTGTGATTAAGTAATACCCATTTTGAAAGGGTACAGACTATTAACCATTGCATTTTTAACAACCTAACGCAAGCTGTCACCCATGGTTCAACTAATATGATTGATCAATTTGATGAAGGCTCGAGGGTGATGATGTACTCACCCCATTTCTTAGGGTCGTGTTATGCAAACACAATTGAGATGTGGTAATGGGACCATCATGCTTAACATCATACCAAAGTAGTGGAGTTCATTTATGTTAACTTCTTGCCAATTGCCAATTGCCACTTGCCCTAGTATCCATGTGAGCCAATGGACTTGTAGATTGCCAAACATGCCGCTTGCAAGGCAAGCCCAATTGTAGGTAGGGCAAGAGGACCGAGGTTAGGTGAAGTGATGTCGTAAGGGTATTGTGAGCCCATAGCCAAAACTCATCTTATATCTAGCCATGTTACCTCCTTGCCAATTGCCAGTTGCTAGTTGCTTGCCCCTGTATTGATATGAACTAAATGGAGGAGGTAGAGGCCATGGGGAGGCCTTTACCTTATGTAAAACTGGTGTGAGCAATGAATCCGCGCCTCACTTTTACATGAGGTAAAGGCCGAATCCTAGCCTCTAATGTCCGTCAAAGTTATGATAGTAAAAATTTATATATTTTACCTTGATGTGATGGGCTGGTTGGAAGTTTTGGACATGCAAATATTTACGAAAGTTATTTACTATGATGTGATGGACGCTTGGCGAAGTTCTTGACACGTGAGTGCGGTTGAATTGCCCACCCTTTTTCGGATATTAGAGGCACTTGATCCAACAATCTACATTGAATCTCCGAGACCCGGCGACCTTTAATGAACGCACCCATCCAACACTCAATGCACCCGTGGGGGCAGCCAGGCCTAGACCGTAGATGGTGGGGAGAGGGTCGAGAGCCATGGTGGCCACGAGCTAGGGCATGAGGCACGGCCTCCAAGGCTTGAACGTGTGAAGGGAGGATTGGAAGCCCCAAAGCGCAAACGAGGGTTGATGACAAAGTTGATAGGCAGGCAAGAGGCCAAGTTCGAACTAGAGGGGAGCAAGGTTAGGTTAAGTGATGTCGACAGAGTGTCATAAGGTCATCTTTGTTGCCGACCGTGTCTGTGAAGAGCTCTGTGTTTTTCCGCCATAGCCACAGCTCTTGGCTTGCTTCCTTCCGACATAGCCATGGCTTCTGCAGATACCGATGTCCCCATGACCCCCCTCGGTGAAGGCTCCAGCAGTTCTGGCCCTAGTAAACGCCCCAAGCGCTTCGAAATCAAGAAGTGGAACGCCGTTGCCCTCTGGGCTTGGGGTACTTCCCCCTCTCCTCCTCCTTTAGGGTTTTCGATTTTTTCCTCTGATTGGACCTTTTGATCGTCTTCCCTGAGGAGTTTGCCCTCGCTTCACCGTCGCCTGCACGATCTGGCTCTGGCTACCCTAGCCTTTTGGCCTTTAAGGATTGCACACAAGAATTGAATCTGCTCTTTTGGCTCTTGCTACTGCAGACATAGTCGTGGATAATTGCGCTATCTGTAGGAACCACATTATGGATCTATGTGAGTGCTCCAACAATGATCTTTCCATCGCATACCTCGTTTTCTATCTGTAAAGTTGTGTGGACACCCTACGTATCTTGAATCTTCAGGAGGGGTATTCCTAAGTCGATGGAAGTCTTGCCACTTTTGCAAGAACGTATTAATCACATCTTTATTTCACTCCTTTTAACTTGGTGTAGGCATTGAATGTCAAGCCAATCAAGCCAGTGCTACGAGTGAAGAGTGCACGGTTGCTTGGGGTACGGATCACTCCTTAATTTAGCGATTTGGTTCCGTATCTGATGGCCTCAGGTTTGACATAGCTTGAAGCTTCTTTGTTTGTGGCTTCTCTGGTATTTTTGGCAGGCGTCTGCAACCACGCATTCCATTTTCACTGTATCAGCAGGTGGCTGAAGACGAGACAAGTTTGTCCGCTGGGTAGGGTTTTCCTCCAATTTTCAAACAATTTAGGATTACGTATTTTGCGTCATCTTCGTCTCTATGATCATGTTCCAACTTTTGTGAGAGGAAATTTTATGCAATCTCGAAGAAGAATTGCTGAGAAACCCTACTTTGATTTTTTAATTCCCCAGATAATAGCGAATGGGAGTTCCAGAAGTATGGACGGTGATCCCGTATGAAATGTACTGGACATACACGAGGGAAGCTATAAGATATAGTTTGCCTTACGTTCTTTTGTCACACGATAAGCTTTTCCAGTTGTACCAGCTTTGATACAGTTTTTGCAGTTATATGAAACGTTTCTGGCAATACTGTTGCACTTGATGTGGTGCATGTGTTTCGTTCTCGAAATTAAATTGCCGTGTATATTGATAATGGTGATTCATTTGTGGACGAAGCTGGATGTTAATAGTGAAGCTGAATGAATCTCTGATATTGAGTCATTGTATCAGACTATTTCTGAGCAGCTTAGCAAGTCTCATGGTGCGATCAGAAGTAACAGACTTTGTATTGCAGTGATTGAACTAAAAGCTTACAGATCACAAAATCTTCTTCTAGTAGTTTTTAGATTGGTTATGGAGTGGTGACTTAATGATATGGTGTATGGATCTAAATTAATACAGTATTGCAGATTCTGATGGATTCTCGAATTATTTGAAACCCAAAGGGCTGCCTATATTTAAGCATGGCTTTGCTTAATTTGTTGGTCTTGTGTAAGGATGCACCCCTCCGCCTCTCTCTCTGTTATAACAAAGCTCAGAGTATTCAAATTATAGCATACAGTGAGTCTTATATAGTCATCATTTTGGCCCTCTTACGAAGATACCAACTACATTAGCTTGGCTTAACTTCTCTCCTTCATTACAGCCTTCCCCAAAGATGTTTGGTTTCAAAATTAGGACAGCTGTTCCACAGGAGAGTTCTGGAGTCACGAATGCTACCCTAGGGTGGGGGTGTTCATGCACAATGTCATCATCTGGTAGATGTTATACTGTAGTGAGGATGATTTTGTACACTTATCCAGTGCTGAAGGCAGGATAACTGGGGGAAGCTGGGATTAGAGTCCACATGTTAGTAGCTTGTATGGCTTCAAATTCCACTCGCATGGCTGCTCACCACTTGTTATGCATATGCGGATTTTGGTCTGAAGGACCTGATCCTGATATAGAGGATCATCCATAACTTTGATCCACATGCAATTTTCAGGTATGATACTACATGAAACACATGGTAGATTCTTGAGGTGCGTGGTACTCCAATTGATAATGTTACATCCCCATCTTGTGGGTAATCCTGTAGCGACTGTCATACTTGCAAGCGGAGAACCTATTCGGGTGGAGTTATAAGTGCCCATGCTCCCTTTCTTCCATCTACCTCTTATACTCATTTGTATATGTCTTTTGCTAGGTACATATTCTTTCGAGCCAATTGCAACAGAGCATCCATCTTCTCTAGATGATTTTTAACTTGCTGGGCTGTTTGGCACTGAGGAAGACATTTCTAGCTTGGCAGCCTAGCTGCCTGCAGCGGCGGCAGCGGAACTGCCCATGCGGCACCCACTCCTGCGACGACAGGGCCTCCCCCTGCTGTAGTAGGCAGTCTGGTGATGAAAGCCATGGCGACATCTATCTTCTTCCCTTTTGGAATGGGCAATGGCTGGAAGAAGCTAGTTGGGAGCTTGCCGACCATGTTGTGTTGTTATTGAGGCAAATATAAATATTTTAGATGGACTTAACCACATCCCTTCATAGTGCTTGAGTTATTTCTATGCTTGTATGTAGATATGGCTGCTACGTACAAATTCACATTGTGCAAGGCCACCACAATTTGTTCACGACACATTGAGGCTAGCCAACCTTTTTACTGGATGGACAAGCTGGAAAGTGGGGGGCTGTGTGAGATTATTTGAGGGTTGTCAACATTTCTTGGTGATTTACACTCTGAAACACTGTTCTAGTTGTGATATCTGTCCTACTTGCCCAATCTAAAGTATTGTTCTGTCCAAGCTCTCCCCTCTTGGTACTAATTACCCTAGCTCCCTTTTGAAAGTAGTGTCAAATGTCATCTATCTAATAACATTGTCACAGGAACAAAGAGCTCCAAAAATCATTTAAAGGTGCCCTAGATGTTGCTTGAATTTCCTTGACCCCTCACCTTTGACCCTTCTGTATCCACACTGAGACAATCATGAATTGATGATTTGATGACACAGAAAAGCTCTCCTGCCCTTCTTCCTCAACCCTCTGTTAAGGACTCGATTTACAGAAGTATTAGGTGCCTGTAGAGCAGATTTTTGCACTTGATTTTTTATTGTAATTTGTACATATTTGCTTCTTTTGGACCTTGATTATACTTGTGGGGCGTTAGTTTGAAGCTTGAAATGACATTTTTTTGCCATTAGGATGGCATTGTATTGACCAAATGAGGACACACATGCAGATAAGCTTATGCCTGTAGGTAAATGGTACAATGTAGAGTAACTCACCTTGAAAATTTTGCTTGGTTCGGACATAAGAGGCCAACTAGTACGAACTTGTAGTTTCAGGGATGCTAAGTGTGCCAACTAGTAAGTGGATGTAGGACTTCAGCGTGGCACAAGTCGTGCACTAGAGTCTGAATGAATGCTATGTGGATGGGTCGAGAGTAAGCCTCTTGCAATAGTAATCCTTTTGAGTGTTGTTTGTTGCGGGACATTTGTATACATTTCAATTGCCATGTGGTAGTGTGTTAGCACCAATCAACTATTGCCATGCAGTTACAGGCTGATTGGCCCTCGGCAGCATTGATTGTGTTTGAAACGTAGCTAGTTGAGTTCAAAACATGTTCGTTCCATCAATTACATATAGTCTAGAGATTGGACAATCAAGAAGCAAGGGGGGACTGAGAACTATGATAGTCAAATTACTCAAGTTCAAGAATAAGTCTTTGATGGTCTTTTTTACAGCCCATGGACTAACCTCTCCAATAGAACTGTCAAATGGATCCTCGAAGACTTATTCCAATGATGAATAGGATAAAGTTATAGAAGAGCTATCAAATATATTAGTGATGTTCTCAGTGTGGATAGTAGACCTTATATTAGATGTTGATGTTAGGATTCAGGTTAAAATGTGACTCTACATTTTTATGGTTTAATCATGCAATTTGAATACGTTCAATTGAGGTTTACAAATAAAAGCAACTTGGCAACAATCACCAACTTTGAAAAAGATTTATCGGTATTGATTTTATCTCCTAACTTTTTTTATTTTAATAAATCTCAAAATTATGATATACCCTAATGGATATATCCCCCCATTTTTCAAAAACAACAAAGGAAAAAAAAGTGTACAAGTGAGGGTCAAAAGCCATCCAATAAAGCACCAAAACTACTCCCAAGTATAAGTAAGCTTTAGTTTGATGGTGACCTTATTGGCAGCTCCTCGCTCCTCACAAATATGTGCTTTGTTTAAACAAGATTTGAGAATTTTGAAAGCGAAGGCATAACAGGTTGTTGAGAGGTTGCTTCTTGGGTCCAATAGATTTGCCTTATACTAGAACCTTGGGACTGTAGGCTAGGAGTTTTAAATTTTAGGTTTCTAATTCGTTTTTTGGAGTACTCAAGTTCGGGGTTCACTTGTTCCAAGTTTTTTTTTGGGTTCACACTTTTGGGTTCACTTGTTTCATGTTTTGGTTTTGGGTTCACATTTGGGATCCGTTATATAAAGGAATCTAATGTCTTTATCAAAATGTATAGTTTGCAAATAGCTCCTCCCCTACACATACATGATTTAGGGATTCAACACAAATGTGCCTATTTTTTGTAATATTTTTTTTCATCGTGGAGTCAGACCATGGTGGAATATTAGGGGACAATACATAACAAACATTTGGCTTTGCATTTGTATTTATATTGATGTTGATAAGTCTAGCCACATTTCCCTATTGAACATCACCAACAATGTGAACTAGCTGACATGACGCAGTGTGGATCGACGGGGAGAGACAATGCGACGTAGTCAAGCGAGGGATGCAGAGACCATAGATGACACAAAGAGAGTGACCATAACATGCACGATCGAGATCCAATCTATCTACGCTTCCCTTAGAGGAGACCATTAGAGCTGAGGCATCACTCTTGACATAGCCCAATCGAATGCAAGGACATGTTTAGCAAACTTATCTATAGCAATCGTCAACCCATGAAACTCTAGGAAATATGACCTTCATTTCTAAACAAATCTTTATGCTCTATCTAAGGTATGAATATGCTCTGCTATTTTTAAAAGCATGAGGTGTCTTTTATCGAATGTTCAAAAACCTTGGTAACAAAGAAGATGTTGCTAACTTGCACCAAATTTCACAACAATTACAAGGTATTTTGAGTGGTAATTTAACTCTCGAGTAGGCATATAGCAGAGAGTCTCTCACAAGCAAGCTTCATCCTTTAGTTGAGAAGAAGGCCCATGCATATGTTGCCTTAAGGAGAAAGTACTACTTTCCATAATCAAATTTAAAAAGGGAAGTGCACGTGGACGTGACTAATACACAGGTACAAATATAGACTCAAGTTTGTTATCAAAGATAGAAGAGGAGAGCTAAATCTACACCCATGGCATAGCTTATTTTGGAGTTCAGATATAAACACATAAAATGGATATAGAGTGAAAATTGCGTGCAACTTGTATAAATATGCAGAAATGGAAGGAAACCCACCATATGGTTCAAAGGGATAGTAGGGTCCTCTTGGATGGAGTATTTCTTTGGCCTTGGATAAGTTCTACATAATTATTCCAAATCTTTGTGGGAGTACTTGTCGCCTCTGTAATGGAGAATGGTAGTCTCTCTCTTGAGGGAATCATGCACCAATAAGACTAGGCCAACACTAGCAATGGTCGACTCATTCACCTTGAAAGCCACACTTTTGATCCAAAACACTTCATTGATAGGAATAGAAAACTTTGATGTTCCAAGACGATTGCATTATGCTATGTACCTACTAAAAAATGGTTTGAACGTATCTCTCTCTACATGACAAAAGATAAGGTTTTATTAGCTCCAAAAAACCTTTATAGTCACTTGAGATCAAAACAAAGAAAAAGTTGACATTATACCTTTGCATTTCGTAGTCAATTTATGTAGGCCTTAGCAATGTGCTTCTTGATATAGGCACCCTTGTATCCTAGGTCTGCAGCTAATTTAGAAGCTTGGATAGCATTCATTGGAGAGAGGGGTGGAGCATTTCTTAAAAGTCTTATTTGTGATGTATTGAGTTCAGGCACCTGACCACATCCATCGTGTCTTGGCATAGGAGATGCACCCTCTAATTTTACATTATCACTTATAGTCATCTCTCTTAGTTGGCTTACAAGAGGACGATTTCCTATGTCATATTCCATTCTTGACCATTGATGATTTCCATTGATCAAGAACTTCTTAGACAAGGTTGAAATCTTTATGTCCCTCCACTACAGGCAATTGTCCATACCGATTAGTCTCCACCATGTTGCACACATCATTAGCTTCATTGAGTTCTAGAAAGTACGACATCAACTATCCTAGAAGAATGTTATCCTCCTTGTCTTGTACATTAAATATAGAATAGAATGTATGCATCGATGGAGGACTGATGCAAGCTTGCATGGAGAGGCACCAATAAGGATTGTCCTTCTAGCATCGTATCCAAATGCCTTTGAGATCTTTGCTAATGGTTTTAAAATTTCCTCAACACCAACCTTATCGGGTCTATTTATCCTCCTCTTGCTATAAGTGTAGCATCCCTGTTGCATCCCTATTGGGCCCATATCACAAAGAAAGTGAGGCTCTCCTATGCATATTCCTGAAGCTTTCCTACCATCTCAATGACATTATGCTCCATTGCAGTTGACCAAATACCTGCAGTAAACCTTTCTAGTAAGTTTTTTAGAAACTCAATGCACCTAGGACAAATAACCACATAACTTTTATGGCCATACATAGGAGACGGGCCCCTGAGTTACCATTTGCTATGTTTTCATAAATGTTTGCAACATAAATTAGATGATTTATTCTTGTATCCCATGTCGTGTCCTTATGTGCACCTTTCAAACACGTAGGATTAATGAGTTTTTTTTAGTTGTCCAGTTTTGGTGGTATGCTAGGGGTATGTTTTTCTCTATCCTTTTTGTCTCCATCTCATCATTGATTGTTCCAAATTTTTATGCTATGTTTGTCTTTGAACTTGGTGTTTCCATCTCCTTCCATGCATCATTGATTCCTGTGAATTTGAGGGTAATGGGAACAGTGCCATTTTTAAGAATCTCTTCAACAGAGTCCAACTATCAAAGCAAGGAAAATCAAGAAAGGACCATAAAGTACTTATATTCTTCTCTTGGAAAAGTGTACTTCTACCATTCTCCCTAAAAGCTTATGGAGAATGCCAATGTGCTATCATTCTCTATCACCTCCCAGAGAAGATGGTAGTAGAGCCATTCTACCTATAAGGTTATGGGGATAATAGCACTACTGTCATTCTCTTTATAAGATTGTGGAGAATGCCCATAGTTCCTTATAGGAAGAAAGTCACTATAGGCATTCTGGTACAATTTTTCCTACAAGGTTATGGAGAGTAGCACTAGTGCCATTCTTTCTTGTGGTTGGAGAATGTAGATAGTGCCTTTCTCTATATCCTCATTGGGAGGGGATGATTGCATTAGTGCTATTCTACTCTTAGGCAATGGTACTAGTGTCATTCTCCCTATAAGGTTATGAGGAGAATGGCACTATTGCAATTGTCTCTATAAAATCATGCAAAATGCCAATGGTGTCTTGTAGGGAGAGAGGCAATATTGGAATTCTCCATAACTTAGGGAGAATGGCACTAATGCCATTATCTCTACAAGGTTATGGAGATTGGAACTAGTGCTATTCTCCCATAAGGTTGAAGAATTCCAATAGTGCTATTCTCCCATAAGGTTGAAGAATTCCAATAGTGCCTTTCTCCCCATTTTTATTGGGAGTGGGAGAATTGCACTAGTGCCATTACTCATGTAAAGTGGAAGCACGCTTCTTGAAAAGTTATGGAGAATGCACAAAATGCCTTTTCTATGTAACCCCATTGGGAAAATGGTGCTTGTGCCATGCCCCATATCTCAAAAGATTATAGAAAGCACTTTAACCCATGCTTTGGAATAATATTAATATAGTACATTATTAATCTCTTTAATAATAGTCAAAACACAAAAAAACAAGAAAGACACATAAGAGAACTCCCATTATCCATTAACTCATAGAGAGACTGGTCCTTGTGCCATTCTCACTATGAAAGCAATAGTTCCAAGCCCATAAGAAAAAGACAAAAGCTTGATATTATTACAAGAAATATGAATAGTTACAGGCCTTCAAGTTCACATTCCATATCTTCCAATGACAATATATTTGGGAAAGCCACAATGTCAGCTTCAATTAGAGGATGCAAGGGTTTAGTTTGGTGCTCACCCTCTTCACCTATTTCAATTGGAGATGATTCATTAGCACGTGCATCTAGGGGCCTCTCGATACTAGTCCAAAAATTGATCTTGAGATTATTTGTTGCAATAGTTATACACATGGACTCGACTTTTATGGCTTGCTAATTTTTTTACCAAAGAGGTAACTTTTATTAAGCTAGAGAAATCTTGTAAGGCCACAACTCCCTTGGTGAAGAGTTCAACAACAAGTTGATCTTCCCTATAATAGCACTTGATGCACGCTTTGACGATGCATGCTATAACAATATATTCTTGAGGTCACCAATCAAACCTAGAATATTGTCTTCCATCATGTGGGTAAGGCATTGTTTCTTCCAACAAGAGATCGTATGCATCAAACCCACCCCTTGTGCTTAAGAATGTCAATTCAGAGAATGTCTCTTTCACACTCATAAGTGAGCTGTCATCTTTATAGATGATACCCACAAAACTTTGATACCAAACTGACCCCTCTGCTATGACATATTTCAGGTTTACCATCTCTGTAAGTTCCAAAAATGACAACAACACAAACTGTGATAGAGAAACTATGGTCGGTATCACATGAGCAAAGCAAATTCATGAATGTATCCTTGTCCCAAGACATCTCCTTGGAAAAATCTTGTGTCGTGTAGGGCGCACAAGATAATGGGAAGATGAGCCTCTTCAAGTGAGGGCTTTGCCCTTTGCACAAGTTACAAAATATTTTGCAACATATATAGAATGTTGACCTACGTGAATGCAATATCTGTATTTCTTTAACTTTTCTTTATGTAACTCTTCCTTGCACATGGGCGTGCTTGTATCTTTGTGAAACAGCATTAGGTAGGCACGGGTGACAGGATGTTTTGACATCAAGGCAAAGCTCTTCACCAACTCGTTGAAATAACTAGCGGTGATTTTTCTATAAATAGGCTGACTTGGTGCTTTGAAGCAATTTAAAACAAGAATTGACACCTCATACTTTACTCCAAAAGAAAGTATTGTGCGTATCCACTAATCCTATCAAACTGGTGTCATTTTTTGCTAGTTTTTTTTGTATTGCCTTGAAATTGATAGGTCTTTGTGGGATCCTATATTGCCTTGAAATCGATAGGTTGTCTAGCATCTTGTATAGTGCAATTGTAGATCCATATTTTTCACTCTTTCCTTTCTCCCTTTCCCCAACACTACCTATTTCTGCACTTGCTTCTTTTTCTCCTCCACTCATTTCTGTCTCTTTATCTCCACTCTCTTTGTCCCCCATGTTTATCATTGTGTCACTACTCACAATATCCTTCCCCCTTGTCTATGTATCCTTCCTACTTGCTCGGTAACCTTCCCACTTGCACATGTTCCTTCAATTTCCTTGTGTCTTTTGATACTCATGAGCTTGTTCCCCCACATTTGGTTACCTTAGTTCTCTTAGGCACTTTTTTCCCTTTTGTAGTGTCTTATTTTATATTTTCTCTTACGGAATAAAAAGCATCCAACATTTGATGACTGGCACAATTATCTGGATTGACATTCCAACCTTGAGATGCCATCGTATCATTTAATGGACATTTAAATGCTATATTCATAAAAAAATATATCTATATAAAGTTCAACATAAATAAATATGTATCTCAAAAAGTAAAATTTTAAGTATATTTATACATGTAAATATATGAAAATATATATGCAAATATGAAAACTAATGAATAAAAATAAAAATATATACATACATAAATGTTTGTATCTACATATTTGAATCAAAATTTTGGCTTTGAAAAGGAGAATGGCACTAGTGCCACTCTCCCATTGAACCCGAAATTTTGAATTAGAACAATGTAATGGGAGAATGGCACTAGTACCAACCTCCCCTTACAAAGCCAAGATTTTGAATTAGGGCATCGTAATTGAGGAATGGCACTAGTGCCATTCTTCCCTTGCAAAGATGAAATATTGAAAACTTTGTCTTTGCAAAGGAGGCACTAGTGCCATTCTCTCCTTGCAAATTTTGGCTTTGTGAGGGGCCCTTGCAAAGCAAAAATTTTCAAAATTTCACCTTTCCAAGGATAGACTAGCATGTATTCTCCAGTCACAAAGCTAGAATTCGTCTATTGAATCTCATTATACTTGTCTAATGAATCTCTTTGGTTGTAATCTAGTCACAATCTTATTTTCCATAATTAAAATGACAAGGAATGGCTATTAGCGGGGGGGACAAGGTTAAGATGTTGGTGGGGAATGAAGTGGTTGCAGCAAGTGAAATTTGTATTGTCGATCCAAATGGGTATTCTAGTGGTGTGAAGATTTGGATAGATATGTATCGCTCATAGTGGAGAAGCACATCAATCATGACATGCCCTTGCCATTTCCCACTATGGATGCAATGATTATCGATGAAACAATTTGGAGTGTTGTCAAGTTGC
The DNA here is from genome assembly GCF_047967505.1 of Dipteris shenzhenensis. Classification (NCBI taxonomy): domain Eukaryota; kingdom Viridiplantae; phylum Streptophyta; class Polypodiopsida; order Gleicheniales; family Dipteridaceae; genus Dipteris; species Dipteris shenzhenensis. The sequence goes on from NC_141606.1 coordinate 20,114,198, forward strand.
CTAAGATCTCTCTACAACATGATAGTGTTGCTTTAGATGAGTCAATATCTCAGGCGATGCAACAGGCAAGCTTGAGCAACCTTACATTGAGGTGATGCCAATTTCTTCATCGAAAACCGACAATGGCAATAGGGAATCTTGGAAGGCAAAAAGGGCTGTCTTGTGGGATGAGAGCATGACAAAGTCTAGTGTTAGGTGGTCTTTGATCTTTCTACAATGAGAGTGTTGCTTTAGATGAGGCAACGGCTTGAGGGGATGCTACAAGTGAGCCTGAGAAACCTTATGTTGAGGCAATGCTAGTTTCTTCATTAGAAACCAACAACGGCATTCGTGAATCTTGGAAGGAGAAAAGGGTTGTCTTATGGGATGAGAGCACGATAGATACCATTGGAGAAGGTGTGATCTTATATGTTTTCCCAGATGACTCGATCAACTTTGATGTGTTGGGAAATGATTGCATTGGTGTGGGTATTGAGAAGAAAAAGTAAACTACTTCAATGATTGCATTGGTGTGGGTATTGAGAAGAAAGAATAAACCATAGCAATTTCCTTGAAAGCCCTCCTGGCAGTAGCTACTCTGGAGGATACCTGCATGCTCGACCAGATGGCCATCAGAGTATGTGTAGTATTAGTCCATATATTGGCCATAGACTGTAAGGGATGAACCTGTGAACCCTCAATGACACATATGAAAATTAATGGAGCTTATCCAAGTACTTCTTAGACCTTGATGCTCAAGTAGAAGCCTCATAAAGTCCTAAGGGGAGTTGGAACATGTGGGGAAATACATCTTCCCCCCATGGCTACCTTCTAAGCCCATGGGTAAGAAATCCTTATCAAGGAGAGACTAAGAATCCGAATGCAGGATTTTATTTTATGAGCTTCTTCAGAGTTTGGAGAGGATCTCCCTTTTTCTTTGAGTCTTCTTCAGGGTTAAGGTGGCATTTTCAGCCTCCACCTTCGATTTTTTTTGGCCCTTTTTGAGCTGTTTATTTTCTTCTCATGCATGGCATGTTGTAATCCCGCATTAGAGCTTGCTCTTGCGGTTTTCAATCATACTTAATGAAGTGATATTTTTGGGTCACAACATTTGACCCTCAAGAAAATAAATTGGAGGCATTTTGTTTTCTTTTTAAGGAAAAAAATGGGGACGCTGCTTATAACAATAAAGATACATTTGTCTCTCTGCTATTATCTTTTAGAGGGTAAGCAATTAATGGTGTGTCCCCAACAAAGCACACAAGGAAATTTATCATGAATGGACTAAGAGTCCCTTCACCACCAAGCCTGTATATCTTTTCACGAACCACTTTATAGCAAAATGTTCATGCTCTTGTTGAGACCATAGTTATCAATCAACTGTATTAAAAGCAAACAAAAGGGAGACCCTTAGGTGGAACTCGTTGCTCTCAAAATCTCATGGTAGTCTTCCACCCTTGTCCTTTCATCATCTTTGGTGGAACTCGTTGCTCTCAAAATCTCATGGTAAGTCTTCCACTCTCGTCCTTTCATCATCTTTGAGCATACGGGACTTGACAATACCCCTCCTTGCTCTAATTTGAGCCCCAATACTTCAAATTACTCATGTTTCAACCTTCAGGTTTAGCTCCGATGATGCCTTTAGCTCTAAGGCACTTCTTAATTCTACCTATGGAGGTCTAGCATGGCTTGGCATGACTCCTTGATTTTATTGATGACTTCCTTATCTTTAAACAGAGTTTATACATCCCTTTTATTAACGACTAATTAATGTTAGCAAGGACTCATTGGCATCTATCCAGCCGATCCACAATTGATGTTCCTAGAGGTAGATCAAGCGATCCGCCTCTTTGAGCTCAGCCCCTTGTGGGGCTCAATTAAATTATTGAATTCTTTTGAAGGAAAGTTTACTATGGAAATCGCTGTTCTCACATTGTGAGAACACTATGCCCATATATTTGATTCCTGTTCTATGAGCTCCTTTAATGCCAAGCCATTTAATGGTGTCCATGATCCATATGGTTTGCATAAATTTCTTTTTCTTGTTCTCTTTGACATGGGAGTGCACTTGCTTGACATCACACACGCATTTCTTTTTCGTGAAATAAACACACAGGGTAAAATCCATTTGTCATTATATTACAAAGAAAAAACTCTCTCTCTCTCCACACACACACACACGCAAGAGAGAGAGAGAGAGAGAGAGAGAGAGAGAGAGAAGAGCGAGAGAGAGAAAGAAGTTTTCTTTTGGGAAGGGTGGGTGCAGAAATTGGGCTTGGCACTTCAAATCTGAATGTATCAATGCCATTTAAGTAGTACAATCACACAGCCTTCTCAAGGAGTGTGATAGCCAGTCTGTGTGGATATGTGTATCTTTGATAAATCGTAGAGTCTCAGACTTGATGTCGTTGGCATTTTGGTGCCGTCAATATGAATAATCTGTGTCATGGACTATATTGTTATAGAGTTGACTGTTGAGCTTCCAGTAATGTATGTACAGCTAAATGGCTCGTCACAAAAAAAATGTACAGCTAAATGGCAGAAAAGGCAGATGCTGGCTCCCTGAAAGGCTTGGCTTTACAACTGACTGATGCCACCCCAAGGGTATACACCAAATAATATATACAATATGTATAGGGGTTTGCAACCTAATTATCTGATTTCAACAATGGATGCAAACCTTATGCAATTGCCAGCTATGAGGTCTGCACGGAAGACAGCTGCACTGCATGCCTTTTCCCATCTGTGACAGAGTCTCCAAACATTCTTTTGATCTTCTCTCTATACTCAATTAGAGATTCATCTGGAATTAATGGTGAAATTTCAACCAAATCCCCCATTTTAAGCACCTGCTGAATATCATCAACAATTTTATGATTAACTCTTGGTCGCAGCTCCTCACAAAAAGCAACACCACATGTTGCTGCAAAACAATCCTCTTTAACCCTTTTATGGAGCAGATCTGCCACAGTTGAACCTCCAGGCAGTTCTTGTACCAACATCTGGTGCACAATAAATCCATCCAGGCTGCTTCAGTTCAAACTGTTGTAAGTGAATCACAAAATAACAGCTGATGCTTTACATTGTGAAATGACATACCTTTTCATCTTCAAGGATAATAACAAACAGAGGATCATCTTTGCTTTGAGGTGCTATTTGAGAGTGAGGGCATCCTTCTCTGTGATGGGGGAAAGAGCAAGGTGACCTCAGATCAAACTCACTCGGTGGCAACTGTGATTTAGTCTCTACGATCTCACTCTGCCATGTTAGCATCCACCTTGCCCACTCCACCATTTGTAGAATGAAAGGCGAATGCTCAACGTTATCCTCTTTATATCTCCAATGTGCTGCCACTCCAAACTCTGCTTGATGATGCATTTCTTTAGTCCTGATCTGAACCTCTAAAGGAAGCCCGTCGTCTCCACATACGATAGTATGCAAAGACTGATACCTGCGGGAAAATATCATGCACAATTGTAAACATTAACGAGCACAAGCTATTTTAAGACAATATCCTAGGGTTTTACTGGCCTTGAAAGGTATTATATAAGCAGAAAATAAGATCTAATGTATACCCATTCGGCTTCGGCTGCATGATGTAGTCCTTCAATTTGCCTGGTATACAAGGCCACAACCTGTGGACTGTCTCAAGTGCACTATAGCAATCTCCCTTGCTTGCAACAATCAGGCGCAAAGCTCTGACATCGTGAACTTCCTCCAAATTCCTGCCCTTCCTGGCATTTTGAAAATAACGTTGAAATCAGTTAAATACAGTAGTTTCTGAAAGCAATGACGTCCACAAACTGCTTGCCAAAGTGCCTGCCTACCTCATCATTTTAGAAAAAATACCGTAAAGGTTTTTGCACCTCCCACTGAGGTCATTATATGGAACTCCTTCCTCATCAAGACTTTTCTCCAGTTTTTGGATGGACGACTGGATTGTTGCTTGTCGGAAAGCACCTGCTAGCTTCATTTCCAATTCCTTGTACTCCTGAGGTTTTAAGTGCTTAAAGCACAGATCTTCTAATTCTGTCTTCCAGCTGGATATTCCCAGCCTGTTGGCAAGAGGAATAAAAATTTGCAAGGTCTCCTTTGCTATCCGCCATTGCTTGTATTCAGGAAGTGCTACTAAAGTCCTCATGTTGTGCAACCTGTCAGCAAGCTTGATCAGAACCACTCGAACATCTGCCATGGCAAGAAACATTGTGTGCAGCCGATCTGCCTCAACTGTTTTGCTTGCAGTGTCATTGTCACGTGCCAACTTGCTCACCTCACTCAATCTTGACACCTACAAGGTGTCATGGAACTAGTCAGACAGCAGCAGCATGGAAAATCTATTCACAAAACTAGTGAAAGCGAAACAAGTTGAGGAATAGCTAATACATACCCCTTCCACAAGATCTGCAACATCGGTGCCGAATATATCATGAAGTTCTTGATATTCAACTGCCGAGTCATCAATTGTATCGTGGAGCAAGCCTGCTGCAACGACCACTTTGTTGGCACCTGCTTTAGCTAAGATCATCGCCGTCTCCACACAATGAACTACGTACAGATCGCCAGAAACTCGGAACTGCAACAAACAAAACCAACGTAAGCCACGGAATGTTGCTGCTAGTAAGCGCGTCTAATGCATTTCCCCACATACTCTGAGCTTCAAAGGGTAGCAATAATACCTGACCCTGATGGGCCTTTTCAGCTTCTCTGAAGGCCTCTATAACAAAGGGATCGTTGAACAATTTATGCCGCCTTTGCGCATCATCTAGAATATCTTCTGCCGATTGCTTTAGACACGTTGGCATGGATTCCAATGCTTCTGTGCCAAGGGCCGATAGCTCTGCAGGTGAAGGTACATGTTCTTCTTCCAGCACACTGAACGGTTGGCCCTCATTCAAGCTTGATCCGGGTGTGCTTGCGAGCCCTCCAAGGCCCTCTCTCCGTAGAAGAGATTGCTGAAAGTCTGCTGACAAAGAACACAATCGGAAAGAGTTTCCAAGCTGTTGATCTAGCAGAAGAAATCCATTTGTTCGGTCCCGCATGAGTCTACTAGAGCTTTGCCCACTGCTACAAGCCAAAGGCCCTTGAAGAACAGACACCGGACTTCGTTCTCTCATCTTTACAGAATTCGAAGCACAGAGGCTTGGTGACTCAGGCCAATTTTCGATGCCATCCCACGGGGAGCAAGGATCAGAATAGGAACCCCGCACGACAGCGTTTGTAAAAGAAGATACGTCTGGAGCATCACTCGTAGACGAGGAACAATATCTCACATGAGAACTTGCTAACAAGGCAGAAAGGCCGGCGATTACTGGCTTGGAAACTGTACGATTTTTTGTGACTCCTCTAGAGTTGAACTCGATTTCTGAAACTGTACTCGTTGAGGCATGGGGAGAAGAGCGAAACGTTGTTGGAGAATTAGAATAAAGCGCTATGGACGTCGCAATTTCCATGATCTCAGCAAATCCGTGGCTGCAGTGATGTAATCAGGAATGCGGAGGTCGACACAGGGCTACCTCGCCGATAAATTTAGCAAAAGATAGCTTCACCTCGGTGCCTTCATCTTTCTCCATTTTGATCTTCACAAGTTCATCCTGAATCTTGATCAAATTGATAGATGTGAACACGGTGAAACTGCACTGGCACGGAGAATTTCTCACAGGAAACTTGTGTGAGGAGGCAGAAGCGGCATGCACAACGTTGGATCAATATGTAGCCCTTCTTGTGATGTTGGCACATCGACGATTTTTTTCCAAAGAACTCACCATATTCCTGCGGCGCATGAAAGAGATCGACCCAGCGGGAGAGGGGGATGGATACGCTCCTTGAGCGTCTATACAGATATGAGCGTTAGAATTGGGATTTTATCCATCTTGTTTTAGAAAATTCAGCACCGAGACAAAAGCGTTTGTTTCTTTCTGGCCGAAATGTCTCTTAGTGCCGAATCGTTCCGTCGGTTTCTGTTTGCTACCGATCCAGTATTTGCTGCACCTGCCCAGGCTTTAAACGATCCCTCTTTATTACGTCTATCTTGCGGGAGGAAGCACCACACTCCAAACGATCCCTCTTGGCAGCGTACTCAAGAGAAGCAGATGACTAGGCGGCAAGAGGGAAGGGGGAAAGGAACGAATCGAAATACCGCACAGGATGTTGAAAAGGTTCTGCCGGATTTCCCTTGATCCCCGACGGATGTGGAAAACTTGCTGCCGAATTTCCGTTGATCCGCTCCGGAATTTCCACCGAGACAAGGAAATTCTACCGGATGTCGACGGGAAAACGAGGCGGAAACAGATTGTGGAAGAAGGAAGGGGGAGATCGAAGGCGAAATCCGGCAAAAAGCATCAGAAACAGAATCCGAAGCAGCAAATCAAAGAAGAAGAAGAAGATGAAGAAGAAGAACAGCCCGCCATAGCCTTCCTTCTCAGACAAGCAAAATTTTTTTAACGATAAAATTACTAAAAATAGCTCCCCACTTCCCAGAAAAAATAAAATTAATAAAAAATCGCTCTTTTAAATTCCTTCCTTTTTTGTTGCGGCTTTTACAAAAGCAATGCGCCTGGCCTTTTTTTTTTGGGAATTTTATTTAAAAAAAAAGCCACTAATTCTTTTTTTCCGGCGTCCCTTCGCCTCCTCCCCTCCACGTCAGCCCCCACCCTTGTATCCAACCCCTTCGCCGCGCCACGTGATCCGCCACGCGTCCCCTCTCCCCTCCACGTCAGATGATTGCGGCTTTTATCCAATCCATTTCCTCAGGCCACGTGTCCCCGCAGCCCACAAACTCCCTCCGTCCGACGTGGCGTTCCCACGTGACCCTGCCCCCACACGCTCTATTCCATATCCCGGGGTTCGAGAAATATACGCATCTATGTCCCCCACGCCCCAAATTTATTGCTTTATCATTATCAGAAAATTTTCTTAATCACACCAACACTCTCGTGAGATAGAAAACGAGATTTAGCCAACAATTCTCTAACATGAATGGAGAGGACAAGAGAGAGAGAGAGAGAGAGAGAGAGAGAGAGAAAGAGAGGAAAGGAAAGCCATTGTTACACCCATGTACTCAGCTTCTATCTTTGACAAAGCAAAAGTAGCCTGCTTCTTACTGCTCCAACTAACAACACCACTCCCAAGCAAGAATATGAATCCGCAAGCCTAAATATATCTTGGATTGTGCCACAATAATCATCTATTTTTCCATTAGCTCCCTGAAAGCTACTAATGACGCCGCAATCTTGTGTATTCCTCGTATCATCGATTATTTGTGTTCGAAAATGTTTGCCTTCACACCATCTAGCATTGAACATAGTGCACTGGACCAAAACAAAAGCAATTGTGTAAGCAATGTGAATCATTAAAATCAAATCACTTACAACTAATGCAAAACACTATATGTATGTACCTTTAATATCATCCTCGTGCATACTCCCACTCTTTCATCGTGATATGCATGCCCTCGTCTCTCTCTGCTCTCTCCACTTCCTTATGCAAACAATCAACATGGATATCATTCAGAAGTGTTGCTAGATGCTTAGGGTACGCCTTACGAGAGCCATGTTGCCTCTGAAAGAGAGCTCTTTCTACTTGCCTTCTTGTATTTGCATCCTTATATCTTGTAACCCGTAGTACACTTATATTGCTGCACCTAGAGAAGCCACTCTGCAAAGCTCTATATGTCCTTATGCTTGACTGATGTAGTGCACCAATGAGTGATCTCGACCAAATGCATGGTGAACATTGACCAAATGCATGGTGAACATAGACTCATCCAAAAGAGATCTCATTCATCTAAATGCCTCCTACAATAATTCAACAAGAGATATTCATGAGTGGTAGTGAAGCTACCTATATGAAAGATGTTACAACATTAGGGGGCATTTGAACATAGAAAGGGCCTCGGAAGGATTCTTAATCCCATGAGCTTAAGACTAATTTTTCTGAGATTAAGGAGACAAAGGTCATAAAGATGGTTTTTTATGGGCCTAAGGATGGAGGGTCCCACTTCTTTAAGCCCACGAATTGTTCTATATTATTCTCCTTCGTCCTTTACAAACTACTACGTGCATTAACAAGCTTAAAATGATGAAAAAGCTTTTTTAACAAGAAAATCACTATTCTCATTTCTAAAAATATTTGAATCTGAAATGTATTTAATACTTCAAAATTCTCTTCTATCAATCATTAAGAGCCTAGATAGTGGCAAAAACCTGTCAGATTCATTCCATTGCTACTCTCACCTCTCTCCATTCACAATCTCATGCTTGTGGTGGCATTTCTCAAGCCTTCTCTTAGAATTCTGATATTTTGTCAAGCTCGACCTTGATTCCTTTCAGATGCTCTCCATTCTCAAGTTTTCTCTCACTCTTATTCGCATTGAGAGAAGGAACAAACATTTGTATTCTATGGCATTGAGAGAAGTAACAAACATTCAACATTCAATGACAACAAAAAAGAAAGACTTGCATGTTTGCGTACTGAATGAGTATGCACCAACCAAAAATGAACATTTGAGTACACAAGAGAAGTAGACAAGAAGACAACAGGGTCATACTAACTTCGGAAGCAGCCCTTACTTTTGTTTCAACTTTCACACTACATCCTCAGTAACCCCCATATATCAAAGTGTTACTTTTGATCAAAAGTGAGCCACAATGGTAACAGTTCTGCCTTCATTTAACCAGCAACACATTTAGCATGATGTATCCTTTAGCAAAGAGCATTACGTATTGTGCTTTCCTAGGGCGGCAACCTTCATATGCATACCAGGCTCATCCTCAATTCAATTAAAAAAAGAGTGATTCTCTTCAAATCAACTGGAAGAACTCAGCACACCTTCCTCAATTGCGTACCTTCACCAAACCATCAGCTAGCTCCTACCCAAATTCAGTTGGCTCAATGTATACACATCATCACATCGCTTCTTCTCAACAAGCATACAACCCCAGAATGGTAATTCATAGATTCAGAAGTCCTTTTCTAGGACACCCTCAACACGGACTGTCTCAAATAAGTTCTACACTTCACCACATTGTCGTTCATCTCTTTCCAAGAGTGCAGAAGGAAGGAAGTATCTTGTGTAATCACCCTTAACATGGGCTGACAGGCCTGCCTCTCTTCTTCTCTTAGGCACACAAAAACCATCGTGGTTGTCCATATCAATTCTCCTTCCAGCACACACACAAAGGAGAACTGGTCACTAGATATCCTCAGCATGAATGATCAGCAACTCATTTTTGCCATTCTTTCATCCTTACCCTTAACTCCAATCAGCAAAATCAGGGGGGGGGGAAGTATCAACACGGATGGTCAAATCTTACGTGACTCTTGTTTTCATCATCTGCATGGGCAACCCCCCTCCAGAAGTCTCTTACTCCAATTCATGTTGCCACTTGCATGGAGCACTTCCCCTTCTATTTTGGCCAGCCACCTCATTTTCCAGCACCTTCCCTTCAGCCACCTCATCATGGCATTAAACCACTCTCCATGTGGAACACCAAAAAAAATTTGCCCATGAATTTTTTAATTTTAAGCAGTTTGACACCACATTCTCACACATTTCCACATGCATGGCCTCAAGTACAATCACACACACTTACCCATAACAAAAAACCTTTTACATGGGCAACATTATCCACCCAAGTGCCCAGACATGCAAGACTTTTTACCATTAATAAAATAAAAAATCCCCTTCACATACATCACATGACTCAAGACACTAACTCAAGAAACATTTGACCTAACCATACATTGGATACCCATGCTTTGGAATGCTTGGTGCAACCTCGGGGGGTCCACTAGGGTTCATCGTATGGTACCACATGAGCGTAAGAGAGGGGGGTTATATAAGGGAAGGAAGGTACATTTTATAAGGTAAGGTCCCGTAAATAGGGGGTAGATAAGGGGAATTTTCATATATTTATTGCACGCAGGTGACGTCTCCTTATTACTACTAGTGAATCCCCCGTGGGTGCAACCACATTGCATGTCATCATTTCCCCTAAGTCCCTACAAAACATATATTTATCATCTTGGAAAAAAGTTACATCACTAGCAGTTGAGTGGTTGGAAAAAAACACTTCTCACATCAAAACAACCCACACCATCTTAAGCACGATCCACTATGCGCCTACCATATTTACAAGTGTGCACAAAAAAATTTATACACTTTTTCACTCATCAACGTGTGTGCCACAAAGAGGAGGATATTTGGTAGCACTCAGTTAAGTGGATCTTCACAGCAGCCCCCCTCAACCAGCGGGCTCACTGTTCCTTCATAGTCTTCTTATAGTCTAGCACCATTTGCAACATAGTCTCACCCAGATTCCATCCAACTGCTATTAGGAGGAGATAAATTGGCTACTCATTTGGAGTGGTTTGGTGATGAATTGCATAGGGCAACAACTCGGGAAGCGATCCCACATTGCTTGGGCAGATTGGGCATGCGGGTCTACCTGGTCACTCGGGAACAACAATTCGGGAAGCGATCCCACATTGCTTGGGCAGATTGAGCACGGTGGAGGGTAATCACCTGTCCTTCGAGTTCGAGCCTCAGGACCCCATTTATCTCATCACGCAGGGTACATGGGTGAGCCTGGCACGGTTTCCTTGGCAGTTGACAGAGACAGATGCATGTACACATGCTCGCCATGCAATGTGGGAGATCATTGGGAGCATAGTGGGTTGGCACATTTGGACGTTGCAAGTGCATGTAGACCCTTGGAGTTCTAACACCTTCAGTAACTTAGACCTTGACTGACACCTGGAGCAAGATTATTCATACGCTCAAGGGTCAGTGGGACCAGATCCAGGGAGATTCCCGTGTAGGCAGGGAGAAGAGATGCAGGTTCCTTCACGATTGGGACCATCATGACCTCTTCTCAACAGGCTCAACATGGCCTTCAATAGTGTTATTTGCCCCCATTGTGGCTTTTTGCCCCCACTCGTTTGATTTCGTCCTAAGAGGCTTGTATCTAGTTTATTTTTATTCTCGGGGTTGTAACCTGATTGGGTAGCAACCCTGAGCTAGCCATGAGGCTGGCACTCTTGTATTCTTGGTTTTCAATGTAATATAATTAGCCCTACTTTTTGCAAAACAAAAAAAATCATTTTGGGGACCTCCAATTGACATACAGTTCACTTGCATTATGCATAAGAGCCTCTACATTTCTTCACTTACAAAAGCATCTGTGGAAGTAGATGACGGAATGTCCATGAGTGCAGATCATCCAATTTTGCACGCTCAAGCAGTGGTGTTTTTTAGGGTAGCTCGGGAACAAGTGAAAAGGAGAAAGGCAAGCAACAAGGCCCTTGTAATATCATTGGCCTTGATCCAATTCTTCAATACCTCTTATTCACGGTACTAGCTACCTAGATAGATAAGGAACTACAAGTCTCAAGATTCATCTTCCTTGCTTGTGGCCAAATGGACATACGCAGTTCCCCTTTTGCTGATCCATAAGGTCTAAAAGAATGTTTAGCAATGAGTGGGCAACCAAGTCATGGAACTCATCTATGCGGTGCGTTTGGAGAAGATAACACTATCCTCAGCCTACAAAAGGAGGCCTATGTACTTGCAAACACCAATCTATTCAATCACTATTGATTGTTGCCTTAGGGTCTGCACTCTTCTGTTTCTCTAGCATTCACATCTCTCCCTTCTTGATGGAACAGATCAAGTGTCCATAGCTCCTCCTTTTGTTCGACATTCATTAACTCCTTGGATTGCCTCGTGATCAAAAACTCATTAGCTGCAGCTGTTTACTCTGATTTGGGCTCGTCTTTCCCATACATTCAATGACATGTTTTCATTGCACTCTTTAGAGTGTGTATCAGTTCTTCAAAGATAAAAGCAAATGCTCCTATTATATTGTAGGGATTTGGGTGGTCTCAATTGGTATTTGAGACCCAACTTGGTGTTTCTCTCACATTTTCTCACCTTACTCTCCCTGTCTCTCCCTCTCTTCACAGTTTTCGTTGAATACCTGCTAAGGTTTAAAATATCACACGATCGATAAGTGATTACAAACCACTCTCAAATTTGCCTTGTACTCAGGAAAACAGATAACCTCACAATATAAGAACAATCCTCAGAAAAATGCTCCTGAAGCTCACGACCCGCTCCTCCCTTGCCCGTCTACCTCCCACCTTCATCGCGCGCCCTTTCTCCTTGCCAGCAAGTTGCGCAGCTCTGCCACCCCTCGCATGAACACCCCCGTTTCTTCCCCACCATCACCTCCCACTCAGGCCTGCATCCCTCACGCATCGTTCTCCAAGCTTTCTAGCTCGCAATTCCCTGCAGACCAACGCGCGAAGTTCTCCAGCGTGTTCCCCTTGGTTGCGTGCTGTGCTGTAGCGTGACATTCCCTGCAGGTCCAGCAGAATTTAGCCTGTTCCAGCCCTCAAGAAATACTTATAGCTTTGCCCAGTGTGTGAGATTGCTCGCGTTTCTATCGTGGCTGATGCAGGACATTCTTCATGAGACCTAGATCGCTGTTGCTCATGCGTGCTTGGAAACTTGTGATCAAGCGTGGTATACCAACCTTCGTGGTTTCTGCTCTCCCTCCACAATCCCGGATTGAGCCATCTTCACCCCTACCCTCTCTCTTCACGGCTCCAATCCCTTGACCCTGTGCTTGAGCTTTCAGTAAGTCAGCCCTCCAATATGGCGCGGCCTCTAGCCTGGAACCGGTGGCCCAGCAGGACCCCCCTTCATCCAAAGCCTATCGGGTTATTTTGACAGAGCAGCACACCTCCGTGGTGAGGAGAGCCACTACTAAGTTTGCCACCAGTACGTCGATGTATGGGCGGGTTATAGGGTACTCCCCCTCACGAGCAGAGATATGATATTGGCTCCAAGAAACCTTGCTTCTAGAGGATAGTCACATAGAGGATGTCACCCTCATGAGTAGAGGCATTTTCTAGCTCAAACTCTCTGACCCGAGATCCACGAGAGCCCTGGTAGATAGTTCACCGATTACTGTGGATGGCAAGATCATCAATCTCGTCACATGGTACAGGGGCTTCAGTGCATCAGATTTCGACGTGCGTTTCCACATACCCCGCCATCCAGTTACCCTTCTGTTTTTAGGCCTCGCAGCACAGCTTCGCCCCATTGTCAAGGATCTTTGGGCACACTTCGGATGGGTCATGCAGGATACATTTGTAGATGCAGTGGCTGCCTTGGGAGTTCCTCGAGTCTGAGTGGTAGTTATGGACCCCTCTAGTCTGCCCTCAGAGCTAGAGATCGTGACAGATGCACGCATTATCACGCAGAGTCTTATAGTCACAGGTCTTCCAGACCAATGCTTGAGATGCCATGGCTTTGGACATCAAGCACGTGTTTGTCCCCGCTTCACTAGGACAGAGCCCCCCTCAGCCCCCAGTCAGCCTAGGCCAGCAACACAGGGTTCCACCCGCCAGACGACTACCCCACCAGGGGAAGAAGGATGGACAAAAGTGGAAGGGAAGAAGAAAAGAAAAAAAAAGAAGAAAAAGAGCAAGCGACCCAAGAGGGATGCCCCCCCTAAGAGTGCAGGGATCGTAGAGGTGGACCATAGAGGGCAGCAACAATAGGAGGAGAAGGGGAAGGAGAAGGAGCAGGTCCCGCAGGCTCCATAGTAGGAGACCCCTCCTCCCCCTCCTTTTATGCCCCCACCCCCCACCCTCGTCAACTGCTATGTCAGGGGCTGCGGTTACCCAGGGTACACTGCCAGCGACACCCACACCTGCAGCCAGCACCCAAATAGAAAAGGGGGGCCAGGAGCTACCACAGGTGGCCAACACACTAGTCCGCAAGTTGCCAGCACCCCCAGTCAGGTTCCTCATCATCCTCATCATCGACCCCACTCCCACAAAGGGCCCCCAGAGCTTTACCTTTGGAGTTCTACCGAGAAGGACTATGGGACTATTTGGATGTAGCCAGCATAGGCTCATTTTCGCCTGCTTCAACACGCCTGCTTCAACATTAGTATCTTCTTCCTCCGAAAGGGGGCGGAGGGTAAGGTGTCAGCCCTCTCCCCTCATGACGGCCCAAGTTATTCTTTCATGCTTGTTAGTGATGGGACAAAGTAGTGGACTAACAACAGTGTGTGGGAGATTGTCCGCACACAGTCTCAGAAGCAGGTACATGGTTGTATTGGTAGTAGAGCAGGTGATCTACTCTGATAGCAGTGGCAAGAAGGGGATGTCCGCTTGAGATGGCGCCGCAGCGCCAAGCGGTTTCGCTTGATGGTTATTATTCGCAAACCACTTGAGTGGATTTATCCTACTGAGGTTCAGCCCTAGAGGGCCTCAGAGGTAGCAAGCTTCTACAACATGTCATTGGCAAAGGTTTCGAGTTGGCTAGAGAGAGCTTATCATCATGGAACGAAGGGGCCCACACCACTACTGAAAGTTTTAGGGGATGGGATGGACGATCTGGCCTCCCCCTTTAAACCTTCACAGAAGTGCCTTCGTTTGCATATAAGACTTCCACTGACGACTTTGACCTCGCCACCATTGATCCTCATGAGTATACACATCATCTTTTGGAATGTCAAAGGGTTCCATTTCTCCATAATCCATCGTCCCAAGAAGATGACCTTGAGGCAGAGCTTTAGCCAGCATTAGTTGGGTAGATGGATGTGCTCCTGCTACAGGAACACAAGCTTTCGGCTTCACAGACTAGCAGGTGTGGGAAGGTCCTTCCAAGATGTTCACACACGTATTGGGAGCCCTCGATTGGAGAGCAGGAGAGGAGCGGAGGTGTTAGTACTTCCATCGACACTCCTCTCTTGTAGCCCATTTTTGGGCATGGTACCTTGGTTCCAAGATGTGCTCTATGGGTGGGTTTGGATATAGAGGGATCTAGGGTTGGAATCCTCAACATCTATGCCCCGACTGATTTGAGGTGGAGAGCGACCTTCTGAAGTACTTTGACAAGATCTGTATGAGAGATGGACTCGTGGATAGTTAAAGGGTACTTCAACAACCTCGAGGCGATAAAGGACCAATAGGGCCGAGGCCCAGAGTTTGCCACGGCATTGCTCATGCAGAGTAGTCGGAGTGGAAGTCCCTCCTCTTTGCGACAGGAAGGAGGGACAGCTGGAGGGAGCCTTCCTTTTCCAAGGAGCCTAGACTTCTCGTGGGGTTACAAGAGGGAGGGTGGCAGACTCTCAGAGCGGATGGATCGGTTTTCTATCAGCGACTGGGCGATAGGCAGAGGAGGAGCATTAGGGGTGGTACCAAGGACGACACTCTCCGACGATGCTCCAGTTATCCTATCTCTAGATACAACTACCCACTTCTTGGCCCCCCATTCTTGAAGGATCCCCGACTCCATCTATGCCAGGGAGGAGGTTCATAGTAGGATAGTGGACCTCTAGTTCCTTTGTGCTTTTTGGAAGACCCTTTGGGCAAGTTGGCGCCCAAGGAAGATTTCTTACTTCCTTTGGATGGTGGCCCATAAGGGGCTACTGGTGGGGAGTTGTTGACTGCGATAGATGGGACAGGACGGACGATGTTTAAGCGTAAAGTTACGAGAATTATGTGTAAAGTTGTCAGAATTATGCCCAAAGTTGTCAAAATTATGCGTAAACTTGTTGAAATTACACGTAAAGTTGTGGTCAAAGTTCAACAAGTGTGAGGGTTAGAAAGTGTGTCTATGTTTTCTTGCATCCTTATCCAGACATGTTTTGTTCATATAAGATACACACTATTCAATGCAGAATTTGGTGATCTGACATAGCAAACACATACGGAGCGACACAAAACCCAAGAAACAGCACTGGAAACGGACATCTGGAGGCCCGAAAATGGCCGAAAACGCTCGAAAAGTGAAATTTGCAGATAAACGCGATTTTGCCACTTCCAGCTAAAAAGGCATGAAAAGTGAAATGGCCGAAAAGGCCTGGAGGCCCGAAAACGCCTGAAAAGTAAAATTTGCAGATAAACGCGATTTTCACAAATTTCACTTTTCGGGCTGACTGAAAGTTGCAAAATCGCATTTATCTGCAAATTTCACTTTTCGGGCTTTTTTGGCCGTTTTCGGGCCTTCAGATGTTTGTTTCCAACATTTCCAGTGTCGTTTCTTGGGTTTTGGGTTCCTCCGGACGCATCTACAGTGCCAGAATAACCAAATTTTGCACTAAAAATATATTTTTAAAATATTCAAATTAGATCACCTCATTAATGTGGCATGCTTCTACAAACATATAGTACTAATTCTTTTTCCTATTTTCCTCTTCCTTTGTTGAATTTTCAACGTTACTTTGGCCCTCTCCTGATTGGTTGAGAGACTATTTTCTCTCTCTTCTAAAAGGCCCCAAAATGAGGCTTTGCCTTTTTTCCTAACGATGCCACCACAAATGTCAACAATTGAAGAGCTTGCACATCACCTTTAGCTTCTTCCAACTCTTCTAACCGCCAGGCTATTTCTTCAAGGGGGGTGCAATTTGGCATCCTTCTTTTGAGCAATGTCCTTGAGGACTCTCTTGATGATCGTTTGAAGTTGGTAGACTCGCATCAAATATGCATAACACTTGGTTTCTCGATGACCACAGCCTCTGCACTCTTTACAAATGATCACCCTCATTCATGGCTTGTGGCTTCACTGAGGTAGTGCTACTACTCGTTTCATGCGTGATTAATGTGCGTGATTAATGTACAAGCTTCACGTGCCAAGAAATCAGCAACTGAATTTTGAGATCAAGGGATATGCTAAATCTTTACCTCAGCAAATTGTTTGCAAAGTTCCAACACTTGTCAATGTCGTGGAACCAAGCCTTCACTCTATACTTTCCACCTCCCACTAACTTGTTCACACACAAGTTGAGAGTCTCCTCGCATCTTGAGTTGTTGGATGAAGTCTTCTTGAGCTTTCTGTAGCCCAAAGATAATTGTCGAGTACTCAGCTTGATTGCAAGTGCTTGTAGGCAAAGACTTGCAACTATAACAATATACCTCACCTACCGATGAAGTGAGCTTTACACCCCCACCAACGGCCTTTGTTGAGGGCTTGTAAGCTCCGTCAAATTGCAAAATCAAAGATGACATTACACCAAGACCAAAATGCGGACATCCCAAGTTTCCTAGTAGTCCAAAATAGGAAGAAGGAGAGGATGAGGAGATCTCAAGACCTACGCAAGATGTTCAGCACCAAAGAGGTTAACAATGCATTGTTGGTGTCATTAATCTTCAATCCAAATAGAATTACAACATGCAGCTCAAAATGCAGTTGAAAATTTCCTCTTCCCTTTCCCTTTCCCTTTCCACTTCCACTTCCAAAAAAAGAAATTGCCTCTCTTTTCTTCTCTCTTTTCCTATATTTGCCTCTCTTTCCTTCTCTCTTTTATTTTCTCTTTTCGTGGTAATTTTTCTCTCTTTTTCTCTTCTTTTTCTCTTCTTAGCTCATTAGTAATCTTCTTTTGTTCTTTTTTCCAGTTCATCATGTGGCCAGGAAGCTCTTCAAGCTCACCTGATCTTTGGGAGACCATCTTTCGGGAGTTATATAACCTTTTAGGGCACCCTCCTAGTCCTGGGGAGTTATACAGCTACATGACGTGTACTCTAAACACCCCCCAGGAGTTGGCACTACAGACTCCAAACCACCCCAACTCCACACTAGCTGAGATTACCCCAGCAGAGTCAGCACAGTCCAACTGGCCACACAGCCGAGCCCCTTCCCCCATGCCGTCTTATGCCCCTTCCCCCATGTCATCTTATGCCCCTTCCCCCATGCCGTCAAGAGGTCCTTCTGTCTTGCAGAGCCATCGACGTACTCCTGTGCAGTCGAGACTCGGTTCTCCAGCTACGAGTGGTCCACGTAGTCTCGTGTAGTCTCTAGCTATGAGTGGCCAACATACTAGCTTGACGTGACATGGTAGTAGGTGTAGTAGCAGGGAGAGCAATGGGGGATGCATGGCACAGTGCTTTGGGAGGGGTGGTGGTGGGGACGAGGATGATTCAGATGATTTAGACGTGCCTCTGAGTGATGGTACAATCTTCTATGACATCACTCAGACAGGAGGCATCTTGATGGATGCACGGGGGAAGGACATCATGGCCTTCATGCGCTATGTAATTGCTAACAATTACAGAGATTGCTTTATCCACTACAAAGAACCAAAGAGGTTGGCTGATGAGACCCTCGTTGCTGTTCGCTCTAGGTATCCTAACCCCCGCAATCTTCAGTTCACAGATAAATGGGCCAAGTCAAAGATTGTCATGATACTTGGCAATAAAAGATGTTTGCTTATTAAGAGGCAGGCACTAGTGGAGCTTGCTAGGCTCGAGAGAGGTCAACCACCAAGGGGCCCGCTCCACACCGCTCATAAGCATGAGTGGAAGAAAGCAATGAAGTCAGCAAGGGAGGAACCCAGTATGCAGCACGTGGAGGCACGAAGGATCCAAATGGAGCAATATGAAAGCATGCATTTTGGAGCAGAGGGTGTTGAATCATGGGAGGCCCAATTTGTAAGTATCAATCTCAAATTATATTGTTTATGTAGTTTATTAGGAGGTTGTTTCTGTGTACTAACCCCTTCGCAAATTGTGTCATCTTACAGCTTGATATTGTGGGCAGGTACCCTACTCCTGTCGAGACAGCCTACCACCACCACCATCGCAGAGGAGATACATGGAGGCACTTTTATAATGACAAGTTGATTACTGAGGAGCAGTATATCTGGGCTACTAGAGCGTCTCCTGAGGTATTTGAAAGTAATTAAATAATGTCAATATTATAAGTAAAGATGTGATTTTTCATACATTGATATATGTTGTCCCTTGTTTACAGGCCCTTGCACAAGAAGATGAGGAAGGAGGCAGAGAAGGGAGCACAGAAGGGAGCGTAGAAGGGAGCAAGGACGTGGAGAACTTAGATTAGTCATAGATGTAGTGCTAGCTAGTCTTTTTTGTACTTAAAGCCACTGGCTTGGCTTAGTGCCTCTTGTATATACACTCCTCTTATTTTTGGTACTTGAAGCCATAGGACGTGGCTTAGCTTCGTGCTATATGTACATACAAGCACTTTTTGAGCTTTCAATTTTCTTGTGCAACGTTCTATCAATTAATGCCTTGTGAACTAAACGTTTTGGAGTTGTAATGTTTTATTTGGAATTGTAATTGTCAGCTTTAGACGTGCTTGCAAGAGTGCTAATTAAAATGCGGTTGGCTGTAAGAATTGAATTACACAATGTGGAAATGGGATTCCTGTAACTACATAGCATACACAACATACACATCATTCTATAAATTTAAAAAATATTATGTAGCGCATCTATCAGGGCGTCTATATATGCGTCTGTCTGTTCGAGGAGCATCTATTTGCGCATCTATAAATGCATCTATACATGTGTTAAATGATGCATTTGTCTGTTTTTTAAATTTTCTAGCAGAGCGTCTATTTACACGTCTTTATGCATGTCTATATGCGCATCTGTCTGCTATATAGATGCACCGTTAGATGCGGGTCTCTAGATGTGCAAATAGACACGCCCGTAAGTTTTTTTTTAGTTCAGTAAACGCATTTGTGTGCAGATCTGTAGGTGCTTTGTCTTGTTGTGCTATTCAGCTAGCACGAAATTCGGTCTTTCATGCAAGGACCAAACACATTGAGGTCAGGTACCATTTCATCAGGGAGGTACTTGAAGACAAGCGCATAGGGCTTATCAAGGTTCACACAGATGATAACCTTGCAGATATGCTGACAAAGAGTCTACCTAGTTAGCATTTTGAGTATTGTCGTGTATTGATGGGCATTGGATAGTATGCTCACTGGTTGTTTTCCCTTAAAGGCACATTTTCCTTTAAGTGGGAGGTTGTGGGGGTTAAAGGTCACTGTGCCTTTACCCCGATTATGTACAATACTCAAACACATATATAAATGAATGAAAAAGAAGATTAGTGTGTTCTGCACCCACCAAAACTTGTGTGGCTGTCTGTTTCTCTCTCTCCCTCTTCCATTCCGCTTCCGTTGAGAGCACTCTCACTCACAAGGGGATTCCAAATCTAAATATGATGCACATAATCATCCCCAAACCTAATGCAATAATTGCATGAGCTTTCTCTAGCCTTTTAGCATCTGCTGATGTAGTTGAAGTAGAGTCACTTGCCTTCCCTTTACCTTTGGTTGTGGTGGATTCACCTTCTTGTGATGATTGATTCCCTGGCTTGACCAAATCCCACAAATTCTCCTTCATAAGCACAAATTTGATTTTTATTTGCTACTAGTAGTGTCCGATCTCTTGCAAATAACTACAAGTCTTAACAATACAAGTGCATATTGCAAGCCATAAAATCCTTAAATCCTAATCTTTTTGCATCAAAATAATAGTATGGCTTATGTGAGTTTTCCTTCACAAGTTTTGTCACCTTCTATTGACATATCTAGGTGCTTGTTTCTTCTTCTTTGCTTTCATACACAAAGCATTGGAAGAGGCACAAGAGCTAGGCATTCTAAAAAAACATTACTAACTATAAGTGTTACTGATAGCAAATCACCCTCAACACTCACATGAACCGAATTCTATCATCAAATGTCAAAGAATTGCCAAAATGACTTGCGGAGTACTAGATCAACTTGGAGGGCAAAATTCACACAACTAGAAAAGTTATTGAAGGGGATTTCTATGCAAAAGTAAAGCTTGTATACCAAAGAAGAGCTAGCAAAGAGCATTGTAAAAATTGTTCGCTATAACTCGATAGAAGTGCGCCATTTCTGACTATTGTTTCTATGATTTTGCCTCACTCCAACAAGCATTTGGGCTCATATTTGAGCACAAGGTAGATTATGGCATATTGCAAGCCATAAATTCATACAATCCTAATCTTTTTGCATCAAAATAATAGTATAGTTTATGTGAGTTTTCCTTTAGAATTTACATGTTTTGAATCTCAAAAAAGCCGTGGCCATGTGTATAGTGTATCCTGATTCTTGCTCATGTGCCATGTGTGTGTGTTTGTTGTCGATTTCTAGATTTGACAAAGCACAAGAGGGTGAAGTGCTTCTTGCACTTGTAGAGATGAACATGCAAATTACTTATTACTTCTGCTTATAGTGGATGGGTCATGTCAGTGTCCTTAATCTAACCTCATGTCATATTAATTTCTCATTTTCTTGCACTATTGTTAGGTTGGCTAGAGTCCCTTTGCCAAGCACATTGGCACATTACGTTTTCTTGATTCAAACATTTGGTTTGTCAAACAAAAAAACGTTGATGAGATACTTTAGTGGTGATGAAGAAAAGAAAAAGATTGAATTGATGCCCTTGAGAGAGTCTAGTAGAATGAAATGCTGCACTCCATGGTATAACCCTGGGATGCCAACTCCTATATATACCTTATATTTTGAGGGTGGGGGGACATAAAATTTTTCCCTTGCATATTTGAAAATTTGAAAGCAGTGAATTTGACGTTTTCAATTCCGATTCCTCATCAAAGATTACATCTCTAGAGATAATGACCTTTCGGTTGATGGGATCATACAATTTGTATTCTTTGCTCTCTTCACTGTAGCCAACCATGATGCATTTATGTGACCGCATCCAATTTCTTGCAATGATCATCATGTATGTGGGCATATGCTATGCAACCAAATATGGGGAGATGCCCAATGCATGTCTTGTGTCTAGTGAATGCTTCATAAGGCGTCATACCTTGAATTGGTTCGATCAGAGGCCAATTAAGTAAGTTTTTTGCAGTGGCTATTGCTTCTGTCCAATACTAATTCGAAAGATGCTTCTCACTATGCATTGCTCTAGCACTGTTGTCTGCTAAAGTACTTTTCTTTCCTTTCAGCTCTTGAATTCTATTGAGGAGTAGATATCTGCATAAGTGAATTGTCTTCAAATGCCATTACTTTTGCAAAAGTTCATGAATGGTGAAGGCACGTATTCACCTCCTCTGTCTGATCTCATGACTTTGATCTTTCTGCCCATTTAGTTTTCTACCATGGCTTTGAATTCTTGAAATCTGGAAAAGACTTCAAATTTCTCTTTCATAAAGTAGACCCAACAATATCTGTTGTAGTCATCGATGAAAGTCAAGTAGTAAAGTGAACCATTGATGATGTGGGTCTGGGCATAAACCCATACATCTGTATGTATCAAATCAAGAATACATCGTGCTCAATAGGTGCTTCTGCCGAAGTTGGTTTGCTTTTGTTTACCAAAGCAGCACGCTTCGCAAACTGAAGCTTAGGAATTCTGATTGCCATATTCTAATTTTTTATCTCTATCAAGATTTTGAAATTGACATGTCCATATCTCTTGTGCCATTTTGCGGAAAGTGGAATCTATTGCAGTTGAGCTGACATGGCATGGAAATATGATATTGAAGCTAGCTTTTTGAACAAGCGTCCTTCCTTGACTACTTTTCCTACTAGCTGATATCCTCTGGATTTGTCAAATATGACTCGGTAGTTGTGTTCCATCATTTGACCAATTGCTAAGAGGTTCTTGATGAGTTTTGGAACATAGAGTACATCTTTCACCAATCCTTTCATACCAATGAAATTGTTCATAGGGACAATGCCTTTCCCTTGAGTTGGATTCAGTATACTATCTACTGTGTAGATGAGATTCTTTTGTCTTTCTAATGGTTTCATCTCTATGAACCATTCTTGATGTTTTGTCATATGAGATGATGCACCGTTGTCGATGTACCAAGGATCTTGTTCTACGTGATCGACTTCATAACTGAATTCTTCTTTCGAATTGCAATCTATGTCAAGATATACATTTTAGTCTTCTGCATATCCTTGCTTGCAAGAAGCATATTCTGAGGTTCATTGGCATAATGACTGTGGCTGGAATGTCCACCGCAATGATTTTATCTTCCTCAAAAATTCCCTCAATTACTGTTGGATTGTCATACTGCTTCTTGTGGCAATCTCTTTCATAGTGTCCAAACTTATGCATTAATTGCACTAAATGTTTGACACATTGGTGGATGCATTCCTCGATTGGAATGATTTTCTCTTTGATGATGCTGATATTGCTGAGGATGATGCTGATGCTAATTTTGACTTTGATGCTGACTTTGTTGTTGCTGATGATGATCACTTCATTGGAATGATCTACCTCTGCCTCTACCTCTACTTCTATGTGAAGCTGTGAATGTTTGATCATTGGAATGACCTTTCCATGCATGAACGGCTTGTTTCTTGATGAGTTCTTCACCAAGAAAAACTAATTAGAGCTCTTCCTATGTTGGAATTTGCCTCCAGATGGCAATACTCTGCACTAGATTCTTGTATCCCTCTTGTAGTTGATTCAAGATGACTTGAACCATTTCTGTTGGATTCATGGTCTCTCTTGCCTGCTATGAGTCGATTGTTGTAATACTTGATCCTGAGTACATATCATGACCAGTTTCACTGCTCTTCTGGAAACTCTAGTTGATTTGGTTTCTCAATTTGAGAATCCTGGAAGTCATCTTGGACTCATAGAGAGCTGCAAACATATCCCATGCTTCTTTTGATGTCTTGACTGTGTTGAGCTGTCCTAGCATGACATCTTGCAAATTCTGCTTGATTAGATGATATGAATACTTGTCTTTCTTGTCCCATTCTGCCTGTGCTCAGGCAATGGTAGGATTTGCTATAGCTATAGATCTCGCTGTTGCTGGTGCTACGAGACAACAGGTGGAGTAGAGTTACAGCTGGCTGGATCATCCAATGGTCTAGATGTAGATCCATCGACATACTCCCATTTGTCCTGGAGTACAAGAATGGTCTCCATTCAGTATTTTCCATGTGCCTTAATTGGATTTGTCTAGCTTAGTAGATGCCTCCAATTGAGGGTGCTTGTCGTAGACATGGTGCAAGAAATGTACTCAAAGTGTCTGTGAAAACACTGTTTGAATCAACTACAAAACACTGACTATATCAAGTGAAATCTCAACTATCGAGATGAAGATAGAACTGCAATGTATAATCCAATCTATTACAAGGCTTGTGGCAAATGATGTCGGGAATAGCCAAGAGGCTTTACAAGGTGCTTGAATGAAGTGCACAATGTAAAAAAATAGCCAAATCGGCTTTACAATGATGGCATGTGTGTGAAAAATCAAATCATGTGCAATCTGCCCACTAAATAATCAATCGATACCTCTAAACACTCTGAAGTCTGCTCACTAAATTGTGGAACGTTGGGTTTCAGGTAATGTGATGATGTGAAACTGCATGTGAGCGAAGGGACTAACTCCGAGTAAGAACTATTTAAGAATTTTTTGGCATGGCTTTGATTGGTTGCTTTGGAGTTCTCTCTGCTATGGATGATCTAAAATACTCTGAACTAGATCTATACCAACCATCGAGCAATGAAAAAGTAGCAAATAATTCATTTTATGTGTTGGGTTAGAAGCGTCGATGTAGAGGCTGATGTGCGTGCAAGAAGTGGATTTGACATCGAGTCTCAAAAGTGTGTGATACTTGCACTGAAATGTTTGTGTGATGTCACGAGCATGTAGAGCATGAAAAATTGAGCGTTTTTTCTTTTTGGAGCGCTCTCAAATTCTTCCTGGATCAAGAGGTATGGCTTGATCTAAGTGGAGGGGCGAAAAGGGTGAAAATGATGATGTGGCAATGATGTGGCAACTATGTTCACATGCTGTGACTGTGCCTGCCAAGGGGTTTGCCTCTTGGGCACTATGTGATGAGGTGGCAAGATGATTCACATGCAGTGCATAGTGTGTCTGCAGGGGTCAATGCCACATGGCACATGCTGAGGTGGTTACTGAGGTGGCAGATGGATGGCATGGCTATGTGATGAGATGTTGTGGCTGGAAGAGCAAGCAAGGTGCATTCGTTAGTGGTGTGTAGTGAAGACCACTGGTCACAAATGGCTATGAGGTCATAGGGCATTGGCATCTAGTGCGTAACAAGCCAGCCACATGGCCAACTGACTCAGTAAGGCCCAATCGGCTCAACACTGCCCTATGACCTCATAGCCATTTGTGACCGGCGATCTTCACTACACACCACTAACGAATGCACCTTGCTTGAAGCAATGTGACCTCCTCTCTTCCAACTAATGTAGCGCAGCAGCCAATAGCATCGATAAGCAACAAGCTTCATTGACGTTGAAGCTTGTTAATGGAAAATCATCATGTTGATGCAAGGGAGGCCCATTGATTTAATAGGAACTACAGTTACAGATTTTCATCAAATACATTTGGTCAGGAACTTTACTGATCAATCTCACTTGCAAACTCAATATACTTCATCATCATGATCTTCATAATCTTCAACAGCTCCCTTTGGGCTTCCCCTTGCTAGAGCTTTCATGTTTCAGTCATCCTCTTTGAGCTCTCTATCTCCATTGTGCCAATCTGTTCTCAGTCTCTAGCCTTTTCCTCATCCATCTTCTTTCTCCGTGTCACCATCTTTGTCATCTTTGTCGTTATGGAGAGAGCAGAGTGCCAAGTTCATCAGAAGAGAAAACGGAGCTCTTGTGTGTCTCCCCCACACCCAATAGAAGATTTCTGCAACAACATTCTTACAAGCGTTGGAGTCCAACCGTCTTCTGAAACTCACAGAGTTATCGTGGAAGGATGTCTATGACGAGGAGCTGGTAGAGGGGATCCAGACTCATAAAAGACTCATATGATGCGGATGAAGAGAGAGTCTTGTGATCAACAAAATGCACGTTAGTATCACCTTAGAGTTGCTAAAGAAGGCCTTCCGGTTGAAGCAACGCACCACTTCTACAAAGTTGACAAATGCCAAACGGTGCAAGGGGTGGGAGGGGTGAGGTGGGAGGATAAGGGTGGGAGAATGGGAGTGGGAGTGGGAATGGGAGTGGGAATGGGGGGGGAGGGGTGGGGGTGGGAGGATGGGAGTGGG